>NC_089220.1:164355385-164718510 GCF_963924675.1 Phocoena phocoena
TATATGAAGGATTCTTAAAACTCAATAGTAAAAAAAGAAAAAAAAAAAAAAATCCGATTAGAAAACAAGCCAAAGGCATGAAGAAAGATTTTACTGAAGACAATATACACGTGGCAAATAAGCACGTGAAAAGATGTTTCAACATCCCTATCCATTAGGAAAATGCAAGTTAAGACCATGGTGAGATATCTCTACACACCTATCAAAATAGCTAAAATAAAAAATAGTGAGAATATCAAATTCTGGTGAGGCTTCAAAGAGACTAAATCTCTCATACAATGCTGGTAGGAGTATAACATGGTACGGGAACTCTGGAAAATAGTTTGGCAATTTCTTAAAACTCTAAACATAAACTTATCATATGACCCAGCAATTGCACTTCTGGGTTCACACAAAAATTTACATATGACTGTTCATAGCAGCCTTATTTGTAACGGTCAAAAACCATAAACCACCAAAATGCCCTACAATAGGTGAATGGTTAAACAAACGGTGGTACATCCATACTATGGAATATTATTCATTAATAAAAGGAAATGAATTACTGACACATGGAACAACTTGGATAAATCCCAAAGGCAATACAATGAGTGAAAAAAGCCAGTCTCAAAAGGTCACACACTGTATGGTTCTCGAATTCACATTCTCTAAATCATACAGTCAAAATTACAATGTTAGACAGATGAAAAATAGATTAGTAATTGCCAGGTGTTAGGGACAATGGGGGGATGGGAGAAGGTGATGGTTGTGATGATAAAGCAGTAGTGGATAATTGGGGTGGTGGCTACATTAATATAAGCATGTGATAAAATGGCAGAGAACTATACATACATTTTCTATCAATGTCAGTTCCTAGTTTTGATATTATACTATACTTATATAAGATAACCAATGGGGGAAACTGAGAGGAGGGTACATGGGACCTCTCTGTACTATCTTTGCAACCTATGAATCTATAATTATTTCAAAGTAAAAAGTTAAATAGAAAAGCAACAGTTCACGGGAGTTCCCTGGTGGTCTAGTGGTTAGTATTTGGCGCTTTCACTGCTGTGACCCGGGTTCAATCCCTGGTCAGGGAACTGAGACCCTACAAGCTGCAGGGCCCAGCCAAAATTAAAAAAAAAAAAAAAATTAAAACAAAAATAGCAACAGTTAGGCAAACGGTGCTGGGAAAGCTAGATACCATGTGAAAATAAAGAAGTTGGACCCTTACCCAACACCATATATAAAAACGAACTCAAAATGGATCAATTACCTAAGTCTAAGAACTAAAACTCTAAAGGTCTTCCAAGAAAATATAGGGCAAAAGCTTCAAGACACTGGATTTGGCAATGATTTCTTTGATATGACACCAAAGGCACAGGCAATGAAAGAAAAAATAGACAAATCAGACTTCATTAAAATGAAAAAATTTTGTGCATCAAAAGAGAATATCAACAGAGTAAAAAGGCAACCCATATAATAGGAGAAAATATTTGCAAATCATGTATCTGATAAGGAATAATATACAGAATATATAGAAAACTTCTAAAACTCAACAACAAACAATCTGATTCAAAATTGGGTACAGGGCTTGAATAGTAATTTCTCCAAAGAAACACGCAATAGGATGGCTATAGGAAACACACACACACACAAAATCCCCAGAAAATAAAAAGCATTGGCAAGGATATGGAGAAATTGGAACTCTGTGCACTGTTGGTGAGAATGTAAAATGGTACAGTGCTATGGAAAACAGTATGGAGGTTCCTAAAAAAAAGTAAAAATAGAATTATCATATGATCCAGCAATTCCACTTCTGGATATATATCCAGAAGAGCTGAAACCAGGGACTCAAAGAGATATCTGTACACCCAAGTTCACAGTAGTAGTATGCACAACAGCTAAAAAGTGGAAGCAACCCAAGTGTTCATTGACAGATGAATGGACAAACAAAATGTGGTATATACATACAATGGAATATTATTCAGCCTTAAAAAGGAAGGAAATTCTGACATATGCCACAACATGGATGAATCTTGAGGACATTATGCAAAGTGAAATAAGCCAATCACAAAAAGATAAATACTGTATGATTAGACTTATGTGAGATACTTAGAGTAGTTGAAATCACAGAACAGTGGTTGCCACAGGGTGGGTGGAGGTGAGAATGGGGAGTTATTATTTAACGGGTACAGTTTCAGTTTTGCAAGATGAAAAGAGCTATGGGAGATGGAGGGGGGTAATGGTTGTACATTATGAATATATTTAATACCACTGAACTCTGCTGTACTTAGAAATGGTTAAGATGGTAAATTTTGTTATGTATATTTTACCACAATGAAAATTATTGAGGGGATAAAGCAATACACTGGTTTTATTGTAACAATCATATATTTTAAAAAAAGGAAAAAAATCCTAATATTAGATGAATTGTGACTTGGAATAAAATTTTCACTGTCAGTCTCATACATGGAATCAAAAAGATCATACCTCATTATATATGGAAATGAAGATGATTTACTCTGTGTTGATGACTCAAAAAGTAGTTTTACTGATGACAAGAATCCTCTTGTCAAAAATGTTACTGAAGAGTTTAAATAAATTGCTTTAAGAAGTATGAAGTAGAAAAGAGCAATACGGTATTTCTAAATTCATTAATTCATTCAATTAATAGTTACTGAGGAGTTACCACATGCCTGGCATTATTCTAGGTGCTGGGTTTTTGACTATAAACAAGAGAGACGAAAATGCCTGCCTGCATGGATCTTATAAAGTGATGTATCATTTTATATACAGTTACATTAAATAGGTACTCATTTCCAGATTAGTAAGTAAAATTTTAGTTGAAATTTGACCAGTTAATCTATAGCCATAATTGTTTATATATTAAATTGAATAAAGGCTTTTTTGAATCATTTCAGTGAGAAAGCTGAGATTGCATTATATTTAAGCATCACAGCATTGATTATGAAATATCGAGGCAACTGTAATTTGTATTTGAGCTATATGATTTTAAAAATTCACATTCCATTGTTATTAGAACAAAGTACGTAGGAAATAATACTATTTTAAAGATATTCTTTGCCTACATATAAACTCTTGGGGCTAGGGTTCCTATCAGGTTTTACTATATAATAAGTTAAGGTACAGAGTTTCTATTTGGTCATGTTTCCAAATGTACTGGAGCTACTGATGTGTCGTATGCCTTTTCATAAATTATCTCAGAGAGTAATCTCCCATCCATGAGCACCCTATATTACCAAAGGAAAAATGTTCGAACCCATTGGGATTACATCTGCCCTACCTCCTTTGACCTCCTTCTCCATCAACCCCTGAATTAGCTTACAAATCAGCACTAGCAACTCCTTTCCTCATGAACCTAAGTTTTCTAGAAAACCAGTCTTCCATTACCTTAGGGAAGGTGAATGTTTTCCCATCCTGCCACCCTAAAGAGATATATTCTGTCTACCATGTTCTTACTGTCCCCTTGGCACCCCTACTTAGGCCATCACTGGGGCATGGAGTGGGGACCACGCAACAAGAAGAAAAATATAATGTCTGGAATGATTATCTCTGTAGACAAAAAAGAAGTACTTGACAGTAGGGTTTTGATTATTTGATTTTGCTTTTGTTCTTAACTCATATAAAGTACACAGTAAAAAAGGGAAATATTGCGTTTTCCTTCTACCCTTCCTCCCCTCTTTTCTCTATTCAAATTTTAACCTTGACAATCAATTTCTTCATAAAATAACTCATTTTTTTCCATTCACAATATGGGCTGTTTCATTATAGTACTTAGAACTCACATCTATTGACTTAGATTAAAACTCATACAATTAGAGAATGTATAAAAATATTATTAACACTGAATAAGTCTTATATTTATAAATATTCAACTTGGGTTTAAACCTAAAACATAAAATTGATTAAAAGTTTATAATAAAGAAAGAAATGCTCAAAAGTTTCCAAATAAATCATCACATTTTTTTCCATAAAGACTTCCCAGAATGATATTTATTTTTAAGAAATTACCCTTTTTCAGATTTCCCCCCTAAAATACCATGTCAGTAAGTAACACCACCACACCCTACTCAGTGTAGTTCTAGTGTAGCTCTTAGAGGACTCTGCACAATCTCAGCAGTAAAGCAAATAGACTTGAGGGCAGATTAGCAATTAGGTCATGAAAAACAGGAAGCAGAAGATAGCTATTGCTAATCTGCATGAGATGAATTTACTCAATTAAGCAGATGGAAATGTTATTATGAACTCAGTATTCCAATGATGGTCTTTAAAATTAAGAAGGATGGGGGCAAATGAAATGCACACTGGGGGATTTGGGGCCTTTATGTATTAGTTCTAAAGTATACAATGTAGAACACTGTAATGAAGTTAACAAAATTAATTAAAAGATTCTTTGCATGTAACCATTAGAGACTACATTTAAAAATACATGACAGCTTTTGACGTTATTAAGAGTAATGTGACTGTTCTTTAACATTCTTAATGTTGATACCATCACCTTTTCTAAATATACTACTGATATCAAAACACGAGCGACAGAAGTCTTATTACTCAGAGCCTAGGATGAGTATTGTTTTTAATAAAGTTTCTGGCATTTAATTTCCTCATTTTCAGTTTCAAGAAACCATAAGCTAGTAATGAATTTTCCAGCTTTTTAGAAGACTATCACACATTTTTGCTGGCATACAGAGTTTTCAGATATTTACCTATTTTAAAATTAATGTTTCTTTACACAGTATTTTTATTAAATAATAACAAATTATTATAACAAATATCATATGATACCACTTATATGTGGAATCTAAAGAAAATGATACAAATGAACCTACTTACAAAACAGAAAGAGACTCCCAGACATAGAAAAGCTTACAGTTAGTGGGGGGAAAGAGAGAGAGGGATAAATTTGGTCTTTGAGATGAACAGATATACACCTCTATATATAAAATAGATAAACAACAAGGACCTACTGTATAGCACAAGGAACTATATTAAATACCTTACAATAACCTGTAATGGAAAAGAATCTTAAAAAGAATAGACATATATGTATATGTGTAGCTGAATAACTTTGCTGTATAACTGAAACACTGTAAATCAACTCTACTTCAATTTAAAAATAAAAATAAAAAAATTTTTTTTAAAAGAGCATTATCAAATCTGCTTGAGAATTATTATCAAATTCTTAGGCAGAACAAAAGTCTCTGAACAATTCTGGAAAAACAGTCATGAAAACATGACTATGAAAGCAATGAAATTAGTGTATTCACACTGCCTCTACAGGTAAATTGTGGTTTAGTTTGATATTTTTCTCTTTTCTTGTAAATGTCATTTCCCCCCCTCCTTTTTTTTTTTTTTTTTTTTTTGCAGTACGCGGGCCTCTCACTGTTGTGGCTTCTCCCGTTGCGGAGCACAGGCTCCGGACGCGCAGGCTCAGCGGCCATGGCTCACGGGCCCAGCCGCTCCGCGGCATGTGGAATCTTCCAGGACCAGGACACGAACCCGTGTCCCCTGCATCGGCAGGCAGACTCTCAATCACTGTGCCAGCAGGGAAGCCCCTTCCCCCTGCTCCTTTTGACTAGTCTTAAAAGGCTTAGAAAATTTTTATGTAACAGTTTTACTTAAAAGTAACAATTATATAAAAATTACATTTAAAATTTCATTTATTCATTGATTTATTCAATTTAATTAAAACTATTTCAACAATTGCTCTAACATCAACTTCTGTTTCAATCTTTGGTTTAATATAACAATAATAATCATTTGTCCACCCTTACTCTGCAAAACACACATCAGTCAACCTTAATACGTAATTCTCTAACATCCTAAACTTTCCCTTCTTAAACAGAAGTCTGCTTTAAACAATGATATAGTTTATCTGAATATTATTTTGTGTAACTGTTGAAACTTTATTTTTTATTGGAGTATTGATTTAAAATGCTGCGTTAGTTTCTGCTGTACAGCAAAGTGAATCAGCTATACATATACATATATCCACTCTTTTTTAGATTCTTTTCCCATATAGGTCACTACAGAGTACTGAGAAGAGTTCCCTGTGCTAAACAGTAGGTCCTTATTATCTGTTTTATATAGAGCAGTGTGTATATGTCAATCCCAATCTCCCAATTTATCCCTCCCCACCCCTTTCCCTCCAGTAACCGTAAGTTTGTTTTCTTCTTCACTAATATTAACACTCATTAATATTCATGGGATTATATTAATTCATATATTTAGTCATTCATCCATTTATTAAACATTTACTCTGTGCCAGGACACTACATTCAATGCTGCAGACACAAAGATGAAAAAGAAAGTCCCTGTTCTAAAGCTGCCCAGACACCTGAAGGTTGTATAAGGCAAAAAATGGTCCCCTAACCATGACCATGTTCTAATCCCCAGAACCTGGGAATATTTTACCTTACATGGCAAAAGAGACTTTGTAGATATGATTAAGCTTGAGATAGGAGACTATCTTGAATTATCCAAGTTGGCCCAATCTAATCACAAGTCCTTAAAAGCAGAGAACTTTTCCCAGTTATGATCAGCCAGAGATGTGACAACAGAAGAGTCAGAGAGATGAAACATTGCTGGATCTGAAGAAAGAGGAAGGGGGCCAAGATCCAAGGAGTGTGGAAGGCCTCTAGAAGCTGGAAAAGGAATGCAGCCTTGCTTGATAACCTTGATTTTAGCCCAGCAAGACTCATGTCAGACTCTGAGCCATAAAACTATAAGATAATACATTTGTGTTTAAGCCACTAAATTTGTGGCCATTTGTTAGCGCAAAAATAGAAAACTAATACTGGGATCATCTAGTCCAACATGTTTTTCTGACAGATAAGGAAAGTAAAACCCTCAAGGTCACACATTTAGGTAGTAGCAGTGTACTCTTTGGGTTTGGAGAGAACATAATTCTCCTCTATTCTCAAACCACGGTCAGTGTCAGGGTAAAGACAGAAAGCTAGACTTTCAGTATATGAAGGGAAATGGCCATCACCATTTTTCTATATATACTGAAAATGTGAACTGAATGTGTGGTATACTAATACCACAGTTGCTCTTTTCCAGTTTGATTTGGCTAAATGACTTCTATGAGCTGCAGAAAAGCTTTTACTGTATGCCCTTAAAAGCACACAAGCTGTTTTCCAAACTACACATGCTGTGTATTTATATACATTTATAGGCGTGAAGTGACCAGGTATTAAGGGTGTTTACACTGTCTTTTGTGCCCAGATTGGTACCATGCACAGCATTCAGAAATGAAGTCTGAACCAAAAACAGTCATATTGGAATTTAAAAAAAAATAGACTTCACCTCCATGAATTCAGTCAACAACTACCTACTGAGAACCTACGATGTGCCAGGGACTCTTTAAGGTCCTTGGATAGTCATAACAGTGAACAGAACAGATAAAGTCCTTACCCTCATGAAGCTTACATTCTACTGGGGGGAGACCAGAGTAAACAAAATGAATATATAAATTAAAGTTAAGTAGCGTTAAACGCTCTGGATAAAGATAAAGCAACGTAAAGGGACAGAACGTATATGTGTGGGAAAGATGTAGATATACAAACTTCGACAAAAAGACCAGGGCTGGTAAAATGTCTTCTTTAATAGTATGTTCAACTTTTCCTAAAATCAGCAAGAGCTGTCTTTAGTGTTCAATGGAAGATTTCAACATACTGACACTTTAGCCAAGGTTTTTCATGTTATATAACAATAATACAAATGAAACAAAGGCTTTCAAAACAAAAAACATTGACCTTTTCAGGCTTCCTGTTTACTACTGTAATACAGCAAGTTGGGGATCAACTGGATAGACTCAGCACTAAATATCAATGACAACTGCAGCACTGGAGTATTTAAGGACTTTCTGGATTTTGGATGCCTCTCAGATTAAAGGAACTATATGACCCCATGTTAATTTTACCCCTCCTGATATTGAGCTGTGGGTGGTTCAGAAATTACTAATATAGTATTTTCCACATATAGTATATTAAGTACAAGTAACTCCATTTACAGAGTAGCAAAGAAAGCACAGAAAATTTAATTACTGTTGAATTTAAGGGAAAATCCAAATTTAAATAATCAGTTTTATATAATATAGTTAATACAGTAAGAAAATGTTTAAAACTCACTTTGAAGTGTTTCAAGTTCAGCTCTAGTCAATGCATCTTCCTTTTCCTTCAATCTTGTTTCTTTATATTTAGCATAAAACTGCCCAGCATCCTGAAAAAAGAAGTAACAAATAAATTAACATAAAAGTCAGTTTGCTTTGATGGTATTTTCCACATAACTTCAATTTAAAGCAGTATATTCAGGGACGCAGGTTCAATGCCTGGCTGGGGAACTAAGATCCCACGTGCTGCAGGGCAACTAAGCCTGCGCACCACAACTACTAAGCTTGCACACCTCAACGAGAGAGCCCACATGCCACAAACTACAGAGCCCATGCTCCCTGGAGCCCGTGCACCACAACTAGAGAAGAGAAAATCTGCACGCCACAACTAGAGAGAAACCTGCGTGCTGCAAGGAAGCCATAATGGAAGATCCTGTATGCTGCAACTAAGACCCGATGCAGCCAAAAAAAATAAGGAAAATAAATAAATAAAAATAAATATTAACAGAACTATTTAAAGCAGTATATTCATTTAATAAGTAGTCTTCCTCTGTATTTATGCTTTCAAATTTTATGATGAACAGAAGAAACTGAATAAGCAGTTCTCTACGATTTCTCTACCTTAGAGAACTAATGAAAGCCAGAAACTACATGAGTATAAATATGTTTAAGTAAAGCCTTTACTCTCAGATACGAAAGGGATGTATCCCTCTTCCTGTTTTCTTCCATTGTATATTTTCTCAGTATTATGCATGGACAGAGAGCAGAAAAACACACTTGCTGAACTGAATTATTTGATAGCATAGTAAATTATACTATTGTGACTAACAAAGTACTAACACTATTTTCATATTAGTCCCTTAACTCCAAAAGATTTTCAAAATTACTATATGTAAATCTGATTGTGAAACTTCTATGACCATGTAGATACAAGTGAAAGTTGTCACTCCACTGAGAGTTGAGGACTGAGGACAAACACTGTACACAAATACTAAGGTGTCAAGATACAGTGGCTAAAGTCTCAAGGAGTGGCAAATAGGATAGGTAAGATTTTAGCAGAGTACCGAAAAAAGACCAGGCCTTTAATCACAGACATGGAGACAAACAAGTTGGTGCTCTAGGCATATGAAGATCCTGACAGTGAAAAAAGCAAAAACAGATAATCTTCCACCACCCCTTGACTCAAACCCCATCTGTTCTATAGCAATACTACTTGTAGCTGCCAGGCTACACTGTGCTATGCTTCCATGTCTTTCTGTATGCTTTGCATTCTAGCTAGAACATTTTGCTCCCCTACCATTATTCTGAAGAACTCCTACTCATCCTTGAAAACCCTATTCAAGCATCACCTCTTTTGCAAGTCTTTCTGACCTTCCCTGGAAGAGTAATTCTCTCCTGTATACTGCTTCTGTATTTAAACCCATTTCTATGGTTGCTTGTATCATGCTGTATTCTCTTCCAGAAAATGAGAAATCTGAGACAGGGTTACTTGTATGCTCAGAGCACAGTATCTAGCATCAAACAGGCACTCAATAAGCATTCTTTGAACTGAGCTGGACTGAAATATATGAGAAACCTAGTAAAGAAAGAAGTAAAAGGGCTTGATGACTGACTGGTGTGGAATAAGAAAAAGATATCAAGGATAACTCTAGAGTAACATTCCCAGACTGTATGACTCCTAGAGAATATAAATCATAGAACTGTCTGAGAGGATTTTATTTCTGCAGGAAATGAAGGAACAAAATCAATCCTTGGCTCTACCTCAATTCAGATGTAAATGCATGAACACCTACCCTAGAATGGGATTATCTCTTTTCAGCTATGACTGTTCAAATTTAAGCTTTCTCCTGGGGTCTATGTTTCTTGGGGTTATAACAGAACTCTTTTACTTGATAATTAATTAGGGAAATGACAGGGCACTTCTAAAATCACTGAATCAATATAATAAAGATATACCTCTTATTCCTTCCATTCCCACTTTTAGGTTCCTACCTCACTTCTTCTAGAAGGATTTCTTTTTTTTTTTTTTTGTGGTATGCGGGCCTCTCACTGTGTGGCCTCTCCTGTTGCGGAGCACAGGCTCCGGATGCGCAGGCTCAGTGGCCATGGCTCACAAGCCTAGCCGTTCCGCAGCATGTGGGATCATCCTGGACCAGGGCACGAACCGTGTCCCCTGCATCAGCAGGCGGATTCTCAACCACTGCGCCACCAGGGAAGCCCATAGAAGGATTTCTACAAGCCCTGGGCCAGCTAAATAATGGCATAATTTGAAGGGCACAGAGGTCATACATCTGACTTATCCTCCCATGCCCATATTTACTTTATTTTTTTACTTATTATTTTCTTAGTTGCGGCATGTGGGATCTTTAGTTGCAGCATGCAAACTCTTAGTTGAGGCATGCGGGATCTAGTCTCCTGACCAGGGACCGAACCAGGGCCCCTTACATTGGGAGCGCAGAGTCTTAGCCACTGGACCACCAAGGAAGTCCCCATATTTACTTTATTTTGTTTTTTCTCTTTTTTCTTAACATTTTTATTGGAGCATAATTGCTTTACAATGGTGTGTTAGTTTCTGCTTTATATCCCTATATCTCTTCCCTCTTGCATCTCCCTCCCTTCCGCGCTCCTTATCCCACCCTTCTAGCTGGTCACAAAGCACTTAGCTGATCTCCCTATGCTATGCTACTGCTTCTCACTAGCTATCTATTTTACATTTGGTAGTGTATATATGTCCCTATATACACTTACCCATCCCCCTCCCCGTGTCCTCAAGTCCATTCTCTAGTAGGTCTGCGTCTTTATTCCCGCCTTGCCCCTAGGTTCTTCATGACCATTTTTTTTTTTTAAGATTCCATATATATGTGTTAGCATATGGTATTTGTTTTTCTCTTTCTGACTTACTTCACTCTGTATGACAGACTCTAGGTCCATCCACCTCACTACAAATAACTCAATTTTGTTTCTTTTTATGGCTGAGTAATATTCCATTGTATATATGTGCCACATCTTCTTTATCCATTCATGTCGATGGACACTTGGGTTGCTTCCATGTCCTGGCTATTGTAAATAAAGCTGCAATGAACATTGTGGTACATGACTCTTTTTGAGTTATGGTTTTCTCAGGGTATATGCCCAGTAGTGGGATTGCTGGGTCATATGGTAGTTCTATTTGTAGTTTTTTAAGGAACCTCCATACTGTTCTCCACAGTGGCTGTATCAATTTACATTCCCACCAACAGTGCAAAAGGGTTCCCTTTTCTCCACACTCTCTCCAGCATTTATTGTTTGTAGATGTTTTGATGATGGCCATTCTGACCAGTGTGAGGTGATATCTCATTGTAGTTTTCATTTGCATTTCTCTAATGATTAATGATGTTAAGCATTCTTTCATGTGTTTGTTGGCAATCTGTATATCTTCTTTGGAGAAATGTCTATTTAGGTCTTCTGCCCATTTTTGGACTGGGCTGTTTGTTTTTTTGATATTGAGCTGCATGAGCTGCTTGTAAATTTTGGAGATTAATCCTTTGTCAGTTGCTTCATTTGCAAAATTTTCTCCCATTTTGAGGGTTGTCTTTTCTTCCTGTTTATGGTTTCCTTTGCTGTGCAAAAGCTTTGACGTTTCATTAGGTCCCATTTGTTTATTTTTGGCTTTATTTCCATTTCTCTAAGAGCTGGGTCAAAAAGGATCTTGCTGTAATTTATGTCATAAAGTGTTCTGCCTATGTTTTCCTCTAAGAGTTTGACAGTGTCTGGCCTTACATTTAGGTCTTTAATCCATTTTGAGTTGATTTTTGTGTATGGTGCTAGTGAGTGTTCTAATTTCATACTTTTACATGTAGCTGTCCAGTTTTCCCAGCACCACTTACTGAAGAGGCTGTCTTTTCTCCATTGTATATTCTTGCCTCCTTTATCAAAGATAAGGTGACCATATGTGCGTGGGTTTATCTCTGGGCTTTCTATCCTGTTCCATTGATCTATATTTCTGTTTTTGTGCCAGTACCATACTGTCTTGATTACTGTAGCTTTGTAGTATAGTGTGAAGTCTGGAAGCCTGATTCCTCCATATCTATTCTTCTTTCTCAAGTTTGCTTTGGCTATTTGGGGTCTTCTGTGTTTCCATACAAATTGTAAATCTTTGTTCTAGTTCTGTGAAAAATGCCAGTGGTAGTTTGATAGGGATTGCATTGAATCTGTAGATTGCTTTGGGTAGTACAGTTATTTTCACAATGTTGACTCTTCCAATCCAAGAACATGGCATATCTCTCCATCTATTCGTATCATCTTTAATTTCTTTCATCAGTGTCTTATAGTTTTCTGCATACAGGTCTTTTGTCTCCTTAGGTAAGTTTATTCCTAGGTATTTCATTCTTTTGTTGCAATGGTAAATCAGAGTGTTTTCTTAATTTCATTTTCAGATTTTTCATCATCAGTGTATAGGAATGTGAGAGATTTCTGTGCATTAATTTTGTATCCTGCTACTTTACCAAATTCATTGATTAGCTCTAGTAGTTTTCTGGTAGCATCTTTAGGATTCTCTATGTATAGTATCATGTCATCTGCAAACAGTGACAGCTTTACTTCTTTTCCGATTTGGATTCCTTTTATTTCTTTTTCTTCTCTGATTGCTGTGGCTAATAATAGTGGTGAGAGTGCACAACTTTGTCTTGTTCCTGATCTTGGAGGAAACCGTTTCGGTGTTTCACCATTGAGAACGATGTTGACTGTGGGTTTGTCATATATGGCCTTTATTATGTTGAGGAAAGCTCCCTCTATGCCTACTTTCTGGAGGGTTTTTATCATAAATTGGTGTTGAATTTTGTCGAAAGCTTTTTCTGCATCTATTGAGATGATCATATGGTTTTCCTCCTTCAATTTGTTAATATGGTGTATCACGTTGATTGATTTGCGTATATTGAAGAATCCTTGCATTCCTGGGATAAACCCCACTTGATCATGGTGTATGATCCTTTTAATGTGCTGCTGGATTCTGTTTGCTAGTATTCTGTTGAGGATTTTTGCATCCATGTTCATCAGTGATATTGGCATGTAGTTTTCTTTGTGACATCTTTGTCTGGTTTTGGTATCAGGGTGATGGTGGCCTCGTAGAATGAGTTTGGGAGTGTTCCTCCCTCTGCTATATTTAGGAAGAGTTTGAGAAGGATAGGTGTTAGCTCTTATCTAAATGTTTGACAGAATTCACCCATGAAGCCATCTGGTCCTGGGCTTTTGTTTTTTGGAAGATTTTTAATCACAGTTTCAATTTCAGTGCTTGTGATTGGTCTGTTCATATTTTCTATTTTTTCCTGGTTCAGTCACGGAAAGTTGTGCATTTCTAAGAATTTGTCCATTTCTTCCAGGTTGTCCATTTTATTGGCATATAGTTGCTTGTAATAATCTCTCATGATCCTTTGTATTTCTGCAGTGTCAGTTGTTACTTCTCCTTTTTCATTTCTAATTCTGTTGATTTGAGTCTTCTCCCTTTTTTTCTTGATGAGTCTGACTAATGGCTTCTCAATTTTGTTTACCTTCTCAAAGAACCAGCTTTTAGTTTTATTGATCTTTGCTATCATTTCCTTTTTTTCTTTTTCATTTATTTCTGATCTGATCTTTATGATTTCTTTCCTTCTGCTAACTTTGGGGGTTTTTTTGTTCTTCTTTCTCTAATTGCTTTAGGTGTAAAGTTAGGTTGTTTATTTGAGATGTGTCTTGTTTCTTAAGGTAGGACTGTATTGCTATAAACTTCCCTCTTAGAACTGCTTTTGCTGCATCCCATAGGTTTTGGGTCGTCATGTTTTCATTGTCATTTGTTTCTAGGTATTTTTTGACTTCCTCTTTGATTTCTTCAGTGATCTCTTGGTTACCCGTATTTACTTTAAACTTCAACAGAGTTTTGGTTAAGAATATATGGTCCCGGGCTTCCCTGGTGGCGCAGTGGTTGAGAGTCTACCTGCCGATGTGGGGGACACGGGTTCGTGCCCCGGTCCGGGAAGATCCCACATGCCGTGGAGCGGCTGGGCCCGTGAGCCATGGCCGCTGAGCCTGCGTGTCCGGAGCCTGTGCTCTGCAACGGGAGAGGCCACAACAGTGAGAGGCCCACGTACAGCAAAAAAAAAAAAAAAAAAAAAGAATATATGGTCCCTTAACACTCCCTGCACCCCCAAAATCTCAACCCTGGAAAAGTCTTATTTTATATTAAACCATATCAGTCATTCGTTCCTCAGTATGAATGAATGAATGGGCTTATTAGCTTCTTTCCAGAGAGTAATTGTTAGTAGCAGGGAAATGGTCAGGAAGGCATTGCCTCCTTAGGGAAGTAGGAAGTGTTGCACCATGTAAGAAAAGAAGGCACAGATAAGTTATTTATGAGGTGTGAAAGATGATGAGTTGAAATCAAACACCATAGTATAATAGAATGAGATAGAATATAGTGATGAAGAGGGCAGATTTTAGAGTCAAGCTGCCTGGATTAAGATCTCGGCTTTGCCATCTCACTAGCCATGTGACATTCAGCATTACTTCACTTTCCCATGGGTGAATTTTCTCATCCATCACACGGGGATAATACAAGTACCTAACTCATAAGGCTGTTGGAAAGATTAAATGTGTTAATATATGGGAAACACTTAGAATAACATCTTGCACACAGTTAGGCCTTATATATGGTACCTATTTTTATTATTACTTCATCATTTTGCCAAGAACATTATTCTCCACCACAAAGACAGGGTGAGTTTTTCTGCTTCATAGTAAACCAAAACTCCTGCAGAATCCTGCATCTTCTCACTTACATGACTTCTCTTTACCTGAACCCTCTTCACCTCAGTGCAAAAACCTTTTGCTGGACAATCCCTTCCTAGTGGTTCTAACAAATCTGAACATTTCTCTGCTAATGTTTCTTCCTTCTGCTGCAGCACAGAATTCCACTAAAAATTCCTTTTGGAAATATGCATTAGATTCAAAACCACACTTATCTGAGGATTGCAATGCACCCAATCACCTTAACCTACTCCATCTAATTCCAAGAGTTTTAACACATTCCCTTGTCTCACTCACTGTTTGTTCTAGGCAAAGAATCCTATCTCCCTTTTGCCCCATTTCTAAGCATTTATTTAAATGTTCCTCATGCTTTTTCTTTCCTTCATATCTTATTTGTACTTGCAAATTATAATTACAATATGTCCACTCTAGGAAGCATTACTTCTTTAATAAACCTACGATTTATCAAATAATTCTACTGTACTCAACAAACTCTTTGTTCCAACCATCCTTCTGTAGAGTTTGGTGTCCCATACTTTAAGATGCACTGACAAACTGGAAGACTTTAAAAGGAAAGTGATCAAATGGTGAGGGGCCTTGAAACTATATACATATACATACACTCAGATTACTTTCTATTATAGGTTATTATACGATATTGAATATAGTTCCCTGTGCTATACAGTAAATCCTTGTTGCATATCTACTTTATGTATAGTAGTTTATATCTGTTAACCTCATACTCCTAATTTATCCCTCCCCTCCTCCCTTTCCCCTTTTGTAACCCTAAGTTTGTCTTCTGTGTCTGTGAATCTGGGCTTGAAACTGTATTTAAAAGGGAATGGAAATGAGAAGATTAGGGATAAGTTTTGATTTTGGATAAATACAAAAGAAGAGCTTGCTGATAATTATAATCACCTGAAAATGAAACAGACTGGCTTTGCAGGTAATATTCAAGAAAGACTAGGCCAGTGACAGGGGTGGGGGGTAGGGATTGGGGGTTGGGGTGTCATGTATTCAAAAGAGGTTGAATAAGAGCAGTTGTTTGCAACCTTCCCCCCCACCCCATTCTTCAAGAGAAGCTAATTCATGTGAATACCATTGTTAAGTAGGGAAAATAAACACAAAGTCTCATTTTGAGCCCAGAATAAGCCCCAGTTTACCTATACAGGAAAGGATAAATTTCTTGTGGATAAACTTCTCATCCATCTTTGGAGACACTGCCTGGCACATAACAGATGCTTAATAAGTATTTAATGAGTGAATGAATGCTTAATCAATCAGGGCTCTGGACTGCCTAGGTTTAGCTGCATAATACTGTATTAAAACTACAGAGTTTACACTGTTCCAAACATAGAGTTCTTATCTTCGAGGACCTTATAATCCTTATGGATGGAACATGAGGAAAAGCTTTTACTCTAGAATTAATTCTCTTAATACTTAAAATTTCTTGGAGGGCTCAAAGCTTGTCTGCATAGACACCAAGCAGAGGACTGATTTTACATTATAGAACTATGACTTAAAGAATTTATATGAGTGGTTCTTTATCTAATTGTAGAGCATGGGCTCCTGCACAAGAAGGTCTTTAAAAAGTAATATTTATTTATACTTATTTACTGAACCACTATTATATGTGTTGTACTTCGTTAGGATATATGGGGGTTATATGATAAGACAAGCAGTTGCCCTTAAAGCATATGTAAAAATATCTATGAATATCAACCAAAATAAGGAATATAAACTACATGAGAACAGGAATTTTGGTCTTTTTTAGAAAATTTTTTGTATTTCCAGAGCCTAAAAGAATACTTAGCACAGAGTAAGCACTCAGTAAATATTTGCTTTGTAAAGCAACCATACTGTGATAAAAACTAATTTAAAAAATAGAGTAAAAAAAATATTTGCTGAATGAATTATTGAAAGAGAGAGTGGTGCTCTCCGAACATTCTATTTGTTTCCCCACATTCCCTTATTCTCTTGAAATTAGGTGGGGTTATGGGACTAGTTCTGGATGGGCTGCAGTTAGAAATATCATGTGTCATTTCAAACCCAACATCAAAAAACTTGTGCAATCCTCCAGCTCTCTACTCTTGCCACAGGGAGCAAGGAAGCCACACGCTCCAGATGCGAACAGCTAGAAGATGGTGAAGATGTCATTATTCTGTGTCCCTAAATTAGAGCTGCTAGTTAGAGCAGAATGTCCCTTTTCCCACCAACCAATGATAGATAAGTGGCATACACTGGAAAAAAATTTTAAGTCACTGAAATTTCAGGATGATCTGCACCACAGTCTATCCTGATTAATACAAATAGTAAGTGCTACTAAGTTAGTACAGAGAATATACAATGGGAAATTTTCAGTTGGCCTGATCAAGAAAGGTTTCATAATGATGATGACAATTTAGCTAAGCCTTGAAGATGTAGTATTCCCAAGGTTAGTTAGCTACAAGATGGAAGTCATCCCTTATAAATCTTTCTTTTTAACTCTATCGACATAGTTTATCTAAGTGATAAAGATAACATGCTGAGCTGGCACTGCTCGTCATGTTTTGGTTTTCTTTTACTTCTCCATATGAACCTTAAAATATTAAACAATCCAAAAAAATCTTAGGAAAGAAAGGAATTTAGATTTGTACAAGCAGGGAAATAGTACCACCTGTCCTAATGGGAATAGGGAACATTTCTCTCTGACTGTGTGACAGCACAAATCTCTTGTGTGAAGCTTACATACAACCATCAACACAGGAGAATATCGTTAAGTGCACTTCTGAAAATCTGCCCATAAATTCAATTTCTCTCTATCAAATTTTGTTCTCCAACTGACTTATAATCTCAGAATTAGATATAATGTGTAATTACATATAATGTATAAAATTACAATGAAGAATACAGGAAAACTTTTAAATTTCATACTCTGAATAAGAGTAAATTTTCTTGTACAGAATGATAATAACGCTAAATTCACAAGAAGTAATAAAAATAAAGCAGAAATCAAGCTCAGCTTTCCTCTGCCTGAGTCAGTAGTATTCAGGCAGTATTGGGCTTTGGGAAGGCCCAAAGCAACTTTTTCCATTTGTGCTAGGAGACAGAAGACACCACAGAAGTCATCTATTCAGCCCCAACTCAATACAAGAATCCTTCTACAACTTTTATAACAATTACAGTCTGCCTCAATATTCATATAGAGAATGTAAGATCAGACAGCTTATTCACTCACCATAACATATCTAGCTTGTTATCCAGCTGTTGAAAAAATTTATTCTTTCTTGGCTTTTGTATTTCTTATATTTTAAATTTATTTTCGTCTGCTTTAAGTTTCATTTCTACCATTGACTAGTAGTGTCACTTTAGGCAAATCGTCTCACCAATCTGAGTCTTAAACTTATATTTCATCTACAAAATATGGAATTGATGAGACTATGCATCTCTAACATCCTACCTAACTAACATTTTGTGATTTTAAAATCTTTTCTACAAAACTCTATATTCTGCCTTTGGACCTCCGAATAATTGCATCTTATGGTCTCCTTTCAGAGGGTAGAAATGGAATCTTTGTTATGTTGTGAGGTCTTTCCGGTTTTCCTGTATCCCTTTGTCCTTCTGTAGCAGTAGAGTTTCAGCCTTATAAAAATTCAGACGAGTTTTTCCAACCTTTTTTATTTGTTTACGTATTCCCTATGTAAAGTATGTTTGTATGCAAAATTTTCCAAAAAGTTATGTGAGTACTGAAAGTAAGCTTCCTCCTCCCTTGGAAAATCTGTGTTTAACTCTGAGTAGAAGAGCAGGCAACTGAGCTTGCTACAAATGCCTCCTAGCCTTTTAGAAGCTTTTCTCCCTGCTAATTAGCTGTGAATGTTTTGTTTATTTGGTTTCTGTCCCAGCAAGCAGAAGCAAAGGGGCTAGAAATGAAGGGCCCTGACTGTAGAGAGGGTGACCTCCAGGCTTGTCCACAGTTGTAGTTTCCATGGAAGAAGCTTCTTGGGAGGGAGGATGCCTCCATTTATAAATAGTTGTATAAAGTACAGTATTCCGTTTATGCTCTTAGGCAAGCTTTATTTTAATTTTTTTAAGGTAAAAGTCATAGCACTACAGAAAAGATTATTTTCTCAGCCACTGCTCCTCAGCAACCTATAAATCCTGATAGGGTGGAGATATACATGCTGGAAATTTCCTACAGTAATTTCTAGTCTAACTGTGTTCATATTAGATCAGCTTGGTAGTGAGAAAAGATGGGACTGGGACTTAACAATGAGAAAAATTAACAACCTTAGGCAATGCACACCTAAAGGAGTTATACATTTTATAAATTACGTTACTGAGAAATGTAACATAGCAGGTAGAGAGAAATTTAAATGGTCAGTTCCCAGAAAATCAAACAAACTATCAAGCAAATAAATTCTGAATACTGAAGACCTTTTTCACCTCAGAAAATGTAGAGAACTATGAACTATGATTTAGGTTGGTAATCACTTGGGATATTTGGTACTTACTGATTTTGTATGAGAAATCGGTGGTGTTAATGACCTAAATGATCATGGGCCTAAATAAATGAAGCTCCAACACAAACAGGCACTGACAAAAATAAACTAAGTTATAAGAGTTAAAATGAAAATATGCACATAGCATTGGTTATATTTCATCAGTTGTTTGCTACCCTCATGGCTATGAATATATTTCAGAACATATATGGTCAATTAAAAAATATCCAAGGGCATTTTGGAGGTTAGAAAAATTTCTTAGGGTTATAGGCTGAATATAGTCAACACGGAAGACTGGATTAGTCAGATTCCAAGAGATTGTGTACTCCCTTCAAACTATCGTGAAAAAAGAAACACTGGTAAGATATGAAAGTGTCACTAGGGCTATACTTTTTTTTTTTTTTTAGGGCTATACTTTTAATGTTAAAATTAAAGTCTAGCCTCAAAGCACACTATGCCTCTCCTGACATAGGCCAAGTTCCTTGCTATATTCTAATTCACATTCCATGTCTTCGGTTGATCATTCCACCTACCGTTTTTGCTGTCTAAACACATTCTTCTCAAGTTTCCCAAGCTTCTCTGCACACGGTCATGCATTCTACTCCTCTCTAAAGTTCTCTCATCTCTCTATGGACACATCAATTTAAAAACACTCTCCACATTCTTCTTCTATGGTTTCTCATTTGACTTTTTTCTTCTCTGCCTATGAGGGTACATGAATGATATAGGGATATACATTTTGCTAAACAGCGTAATATCCATACATCTTTCCCTTCAATATTTTCCAATCTAGGAAATGTTTGTTATTAACTTAACATAAAATATTTTACACATATCAAGTATAATCATTTTCAGCTACTGGCCTCATCTAATCTACCAAATCTTATAATTCTTTCAATATATTTTTCAGAACAAAGGAAAGGAACAAAACCCAGTGCTGGAGGTAATAAAGACCTTCTCAAAAAGCAAGGGGAGCTATCAAAGAAATACTTCTATCTCTGCCCTACTTGATCACAGAACCACTTTGAGTATTTTCTGCCCGCTAGGTACTTTAACTTTCCCATTCCTAACAACGTATACATATCTTTGACAGACATATGCGATGGAAACACTCTACTGTCTCAATGTCCTTTAATAGATTTGTGAGATTTATCTATTAGAGTATAAATTCCTAAATGGCTATATTCAGAGTCTGGAGACCTGGGATATAGTCTTAGATGATAGCAATGGAATTTTCTTTTTTTTAAAAAGCAGTTGTACAATGTTTTCCTCAGGTTTCTTCCAGTCCTAACATATATGATTATATGGGAGTTACTGTATCTATCAAATTATTTTTGTACACAAACTAGTACACAGAGTGGGTACTTCACTGTCAAGTGTCTATTCATCTTTCAAGACTCAATTCAAGTGGCTCCTCTTTTCAGTTTTCCTTGGTTATCCTAAATAGAGACAATCTTACTTCTATGAACATCTACAGAAGTCATTGTTTATACTACATATATGAAGCTTACATACCATATTGTGTCCCAATTATTTTAATTCATGTGATATAACCTCTACCTGACTGTAAGGTCCAAGAAAGCATATTCATCTCTATAGCCTCTTGTTCTGATATTGTGTTTAATAAATTTTTATTGAACCTGCTAAACTTTTTCTAAAAATATAACCAGAAGAAGTTTTATACATCAAATAACTATGATATAACTATTCTCATCTGTAATTTTTTGGGGAGAGGGATAGAAAAGAATTTAGGTAAAATAAGTAGGCAACAAGGAATTTTCTTAGGGCTCTTAGATACTAAGTAATAAACAGTGAACTCAGGACCATAAGCTGAACCAGAACTGCCACTTTTTCAAATCTTTCTAGATAACCAACCATATATGCATGTGGAGTGTAATAAAGGAATGGGTATTTAGAGGAAGAGTGGGAGGAAAACAGTTGAAGATGAAGAGCTCTTGAAATGACAATGACAAAATTTGGGTACCAGTTCTGCTAGTGTGAGGCCATTTGCTGGAAGTCTCTGAATCTCCCACTTTTAGCTTGGATACTCCATCTTATCCAACAGCTGCCTGCTTACACAGAATATCTGCAGCTCAGTTTTAATGAACTTTCCATGAAATTCAAGGGATTCACACACGAAAGTAAAACTCCCTTAACTGATACCTATTTAACTAACTGTATGCTTATATGAGCTGGTTGTATTAGCTCTTAAACCTATTTGTGTCAGTGATACATGTTATTGTAATTATACAATTCAATTAAATATTATATTAAAAAGATGAAAACTGAGTAGAAAATGCCAGTTGTTTCTATGAAAACCAAGTGGATGCTTTGGAAAGCTCAATGAAAGAGCTGCTAAAAATGCTGTTAACTAGATGTAAATAAGCCGATGATGAAAGACTGAGCAACGGATATCATACAAATCTCTAAGGCTTACACAACTACATTGCTTCACAAGAGTATGGTTTAACCCTTCTTTAGAGAAATCAACTGGAAATCTGTCCTTAAAGAAACCAAGATGATAGGTATGGTTTACGCAAGAAAAAGGACTCCTACTTAAAAATAAAACAATGGCCCTGTATCACAAGAGTGGTGAAGAAAATGTTGAAGGTCATGTGTATCATTTTTTTTATATTGAGTAGGGCTCTTCTATCACCACTGTGCCAGTTACTAATACAGACTGCTTCGGGTAAAAAGGGCTTCCTCTAAATTTCATAAATAAATTTCATAAAAAATCTTATTTAAGAAGATCTCATAGAAGTGTCACATGAAAATTTCAGTGTTGTAGATAAGGCATATGTATTCATATTACACGATTTTATGAATGATAAATTAATACAAAGGTCAAAGCAGACAAAAAAAAGCAGACAATCTAATTTTAATAGCAACTATTCAGTCTTGCTTTGCTGATGCTTATGAAAGTAGAAGCTATATGTTTATCAATGTAAAATACTTTCACTATTACAGTTTGTATCAGAGTCTACTATATTACATTATTTTGTTAGTGAACATGAGAAAAACTTTAAACTTCAAACTGATTCAACAGTTTAAGAAAGTTTCTGAAGAGGCTAAAATGCTTTTATAAAATTCCTTATTTTTGTAAGCTTTCTACAAATTTGTGATAAGGCAAAACAATAACTTGTAAATCTAAGCTATCTTAATATATTGATTCTGTTTTTGCAAATTACTCCACGCTAATCAAGAAATATGTTAATTTTACCAACTAAACTTTGTTTCAAATGACTTAGATTAAAATTACAAAGAAGTGTTTCAGACTGACATTTTATGTGATATTTTATTTACACTGCCTCATGCCTACACTTTTAAATTCATCTACATTCTTGTTTGCCTACTGCACAGATTCTAAAGCCGGCAAAAAATAATCATTCTTTAAAAAATATAAGAAATCATGTCCTAAAATATTTTTCTGTCACATCTTCTAATATACCAGTATGATAAATATACTTTCCCCTCTCTCTTATTAACTCTTACATACATAGCATATGAGGATCGTGGATTTTTATTCAAATAAACAACATAAAACTTCAAATAAACAACTTAAAAACAAAAGCTTTTAAATTACCAAAATACTTCAATTGTCTCTATTAACTATAAACAAAATATATGATTCTGTAAGCAATAACTACTAAGATAAACAATTTTGACAAAAGAACTGGTAAATAATTTCTCAAAGGCTAGAAAGAAACACACTAGTAATTTTTAGTTCATTTTCCCTTCAAATATAAAATTTTCATTATTAGAGGAAAAAGAGGAATAAAGTACAGAAGTTGGAGTCATTCACTTCCTTAAACAATTAGGAAAAACAGCTGTTTCATGAAAAAAAGTGAGTAGAATTAAACAAATTATCTGTCTCTCTTGCTCTTCGTATTTTCTGAAATGAGACATTTCCTCCAAAATTACAACTTCAAAGAATCTCAAAATTTGTACACCAAAACAATTATATATTCTTTCAAATATTCTGTTTATGTGTTGGAAATTTTCTAACCAGATGCAACAATTACAATTAGCAAAGAAATAATAGAATATGTGTTGGTATGCTAAATATAAAAAAATAAGAAATTGCCATATCAATATGATATGTACATTCCATTGTTTGAGGAAGACTGACTAGCAACAGAAACTTTGATCACCAGTTTAAGACAAAATATCTTGACTGCTCTTAAAGTTGCAAATAAAATGGAAAGCTATATATATTTTTGCTTAATTATACCAATGCTTACGTAAAGTGTTTTTTTTTCACACTATGTACTTAAATGCTATTAAAATATGGTGACAAACTATTTGAGCTTTGTTCTTTTTTACTGGATATGCCTTAAATGATTAAATTTTTATTGCTTTTATATCTGTCCTAAAGATAGTATTGCTGCAGCCACGTAGCACAGGGAGATCAGCTCGGTGCTTTGTGACCACCTAGAGGGGTGGGATGGGGGGGGTGGGAGGGAGACACAAGAGGGAGGAGATATGAGGATATGTGTATATGTATAGCTGATTCACTCTGTTATAAAGCAGAAACTAACACACCATTGGAAAGCAATTATACTCCAATAAAGATGTTAAAAAAAAATGAAGTCGGGCTTCCCTGGTGGCGCAGTGGTTGAGAGTCCACCTGCTGATGCAGGGGACACGGGCTCATGCCCCGGTCCGGGAAGATACCACATTCCACGGAGCGGCTAGGCCCGTGAGCCATGGCCACTGAGCCTGCGCGTCTGGAGTCTGTGCTCCGCAACGGGAGGGGCCACAACAGTGAGAGGCCCATGTACCGCAAAAAAAAAAAAGAAGAAGTAAAAATTATAAAACTGAAAACCATAAAAAGAATAACAATTTATCAGAAAGAAGATGTGACACATATATACAATGGAATATTACTCAGCCATAAAGAGAAATGAAATTGAGTTATTTGTAGTGAGGTGGATGGATCTAGAGTCTCTCATACAGAGTGAAGTAAGTCAGAAAGAGAAAAACAAATACCATATGCTAACACATATATATGGAATCTAAAAAAAAAAAAGGTTCTAATGAACCTAGGGACAGGACAGGAATAAACATGCAGACGTACAGAATGGACTTGAGGACATGGGGAGGCGGAAGGGTAAGCTGGGACGAAGTGAGAGAGTAGCACTGACATATATACACTACGAAATGTAAAATAGATAACTAGTGGGAAGCAGCTGCATCCCACGGGGAGATCAGCTCGATGCTTTGTGACCACCTAGAGGGGTGCGATAGGGAGGGTGAGAGATGCAAGAGGGAGGGGATATGGGGATATATGTATACATATAGCTGATTCACTTTGCTATACAGCAGAAACTAACACAACATTGTAAAGCAATTATACTCCAATAAAGATGTTAAAAAAAATAGTATTGCTATTTCCTTTTTTTTAGTGTCTTGGAATTCTAAGGTGTTATAAAAGCAGTGTAAGAGATAGTTATAGGGAAAAAAAAAGAGAAAGTTATAGGAATAGATACCTAAATAAATTTTAGAACTATTCTAAATTACGTTTATACTTATACTATTCATTCAATCAGCATTAGGAAGCATCTACTGTATATTCAGCATTCAGATAGCAGGCATAAATTATTTCATGAATAATTAAAGTGAAAGCATCTAATATTATAAGAAAGAGGTACATTTTACCTGGATTAGATGAGGCAATGCTTTTAGTGTAAGGCAAAACCAAATTCCCAGCTTGCAGGGGAGCAAATCATGCCATTGTGGTTTCACCAGTAATCTAAAGGGAAAACAAAAAGCAAAAATAAAGAAGCAAAATATAGAAAGAAAGTTGACAGACAAAAATATTTTTATAATAATCATGAATTCTGTTTTGAATGGCTATTTCAACAAAGGAAGAAGTTTTTCAATGAAATATTTATGACAGTTATCACTTAATCTGAAGTATTCTATCATAAAATATATTAGTGCAACAAATGCAATTATGTATAATAAGTAAGAGAATCTAGGCTAAGATTTTGGGGAAGGGGACTTGTAATCAAGTTATAAAGATAAAGAAACAAAAGCCCTGTTTCTAACCTGGACTTTTCATCAGTTTGACAAAATGAATTCTTAAACCTTATGATTACTTCAGCGGTAAAAGACTAAACATCATCAGAGTGTCCCCAAGTGCTGACAAGCAGATATGAAGACTGTAGCATAAACAAACCAATACATAAAAATTAATGTCATTTGCAGTTCACTGAAGCATTACTCACTGATGTCATCAGAACAGAAGACAGGCAGAATAGTCTCTGATCTCCATCTCACATTGATCCAGTTCCTGCCCTGCTGTGTGAACTATTTAAACCCTTTATTTCTTGCTATGAATCAATAGAAGAAATGGTAGTATCTCTTTGAGTGTGCTGCATATCACTGTCTCTCTACATACTGTCACTCCTGAGCTAAACACTACAGTGATAGACTTTCCTAGTAATACTTTGTTTCTAAAGTTCAGTATAAAATTTTCAAATAACAAGAATTCAGGGGTTTAATTATGTAAATATATATGAACACTTTACAAAGGGAAAAACCTGTAGAACTTTTGCTTAAGATTAGAATGTGTTTCATAAACTATGGCACAGTATTAGTCTTCTATAAACTGAATACAGATGTAAATGTTAGCATATCTGAAATGGATATACATATGAAGTTGAATCACATTAAAGACATATTTTAAAACAATTTTGAATTATAAAATGTTTTTATATGCTCCCACCTTTCATTTTTTTCTGAAGCACCAAGTTTTGATACATCCACAGTCTTGCCGCCTGTCTTTTTTTTCTTTTCTCTCTTTTTTCTATTAAGCAGTTCATCCTTAATGTGGAAAAAATTATGGTTACAGGTTATCATTAACATGTACTCTTCAAATGTTATCAAGAGTCTTCTGTGAAGGGTAAACATTATAGAAGAACATTTATGCAAATGTATGTAGGGTCCAACATGATTAAGTAAAATCATCAATCTTTAACAATAACTGTTGCCATGGTAACCAGTCCTTAAACACACATGAAGTTCAGCACTGTCAGTCATGTGTATCTCCATAGCAATCAAAGTTTTCTAAGAAGAGAAGGCATTCAACTTACTTCTTCTCATTCATCCAACTTTAATAATGTCACTTCAAAAAGAATGAGTAAACAGATGCTAATTCATGAATACTGATAAATATGTTTATCTTTAGCATATAAATAAAAGCCCATAGCAGAATAAACTATGTATTATTATAGTTTATTATAACTATGTATTATATTAGGCTAAGAAAAATGTAATATTTTTTAACTAACTGGTCTCTGAAATTATAAACTTATACTCATTTCAAGTTTTACTGAGTTAAAAGCTTTTAAAATAATCATTCTTTATATAAGGGCCTGCGACACAAAAATTTCTAAAATCATTTTACATAAAAAATATGTATATCTGGAAGGTGACAATTAAGAAAACATAGCTCTACCTTCTAATTTTCAGCTAGATATTTGAGCCTTCAAAAATTTTGTAACAAACTCAAATGCCACATTTTTAAAAAGAAACATTTTCTTCTTATGTCATGGATTCTTGAAATAGAAACATATCAAATACTAAATGCTGAGTACAAAAAATATTAGAATAAGGAGTATATACAAAAAAGTTGAAATTTTTATCAGTTGAAAAAATAAATGTCTGAAATTCCATATAAAATTAAGGAGGCTAGATCATTTGATTTATTACCAGTACTTACCATTTGTTTTTCCAGGTAGATTGACCAAACCACAGCATAATGACCCACTGTGAGAATTATGAACAAAAGTAATGCCAGCTCAGCATTGCTCATTTTTCTCACCCGCCTGTAGTAGAATACAGGCTGTCGCCAATCTGGAAGTCCATTGATCAGAATATCATCATACCTACAGCAGCAAATATAACAGTTTTTCATAGGGAGTTTAAAATAAAAACAAAAAACTTTATTTGTACTTATATGTAAAAAGAGGAAAGAGAAAAGAATTTCTCCAGAAGGGATAACATTTATATAGATTATCAGCATTACAATGGCCTATAAATCAAAACATTGTATCCAATCACAGACAGCCTTCAAAAAGGCACACAGTGATCTGCTGTGGATCCCAGACCCTGTGTGTTTAAACCCCAGTGATGTGACTCCTGTAATGGCAGCTAGGCTGAAGGAGCCAGAGTCCACCTCTCCACTGCAGGCTGCAGAGGGGCCCCGCCATGAAAGTCAGCAACAAGAGGAAGGCTCTCAATGGGAGAAAATCAAGATAAGAGCTCTGTTTGCTACCATGAATTATATATTAATGGAATCAAAATCAGGATAAATTTTCTAGTCAGTGCTTTTATTTCCACCCCTTTACAAGGGTTCAAGATTGAAATATTTATCATTTTATCAAAGCTTCTTAATGACATAAAGAGCCTATAAAATGAGCACTTTTTAATTTTATGTTGGTCACATTCCTTTAGAGAATAAAAAATTCCCATATTAGGAGATGTGGAAACAACCAATTTCTCGATAAAACTGTTTATTTGTAAACATTTAAGTGGCAATTTCCTCATTTTTTGGCTTTGCTGAAAGGAAAGAACATAACAAATAACCGCTTTCCTAGTGATGCATTTTAAATCTGCTTTCTTTAGAAGGAAATTTCAACCGAATTTAAATTTACCCGTCAGACAGTCATTGAGGCATATATTTTTAAGGTTAAAAATCAGGAATAACATTTATGATTGTAAAACTCAAAATGGTCACACACAAACAATGTTCAAAACACACAACCTGTTAATCTTAGTTCAACACAACTCATTAAATATTCTAATCACACTATTTCCAGAATTAAATCTTCACTGAAAGGCCTAATTTGGTGCAACACATTGACCAAAATATTTTAATTAAAAATATTCTGAGTTAGTCGCAGGCCTAATTACAGGAATAGAAATAGGGCCTATATTGTCAGGCAGGTCAGTAGAACTCAGTAGTAGGTTTTTCTCAAGTAAATTGACCGATCTAGGAATAATAGCGCAGCTGCTAAACTGCCAGTCTTGACATGTAAATCAATTTAAATGCAACAACTGCAGTAGCTACTTTGATAGTTATTAAATTGATACCTTGGAGATATGCTTAAAAAAATAAAGCAGAGGATTTATTACAGGCAACTTCTTTTTTCGGTACAAAAAAATATTGGTTATAAATTCAAAATATATTTTATCAGGCTATCTAGAAAACGTGACTTTTAGGATCAACTTAGATTATTAATAATAATGGCAGATCAGAATAACCAATGTTCAAAGCAAAGGACATTAGTGGTACTAAACTCTTAAAGGCAGGCAAATTGTGTAGTATACAAGAATCTGCTAATTAAAATATGGTTGTGTAGTAGCTGGGCCGAAGTTTGATGTTAAATATTCCTTTTCAATATTTACATAGCAATTCCTGAACACTAATATCAAGACATAATAACACGATTTCATCAAAAGTTATCATTCCTGTCCAAAAAATTTATCTTTAAATCTATTTCTGTAAAAACTGACTCATTTTAGATTAGAAATGGATTGGCAAAAAGGTTTCAAGTGGTATAATGCAAGATTACAACATCTGAATGAAGTCCAATGAATGAAGTCCTGAATTTATTCTGAATCTACGTTCTACTTCAGATTTGTTGAGGAAAAAAGGCAGAATATAAAAATAATTATTTTCAGCTCATCTCTCCCATGAAATAACTTCAAGTAAAAAGTGTGGCTATTAATAAAGAACATCTAAGAAAGTGGCGACAATTCCCTAAGAGCATTGCTAAGTGTTAAATTTGTTTTAGATCTAAACTGTACTGGAAGAAAACCCAGCTGAGCTCATAGCTGCGAATCTCGTATCAAATATTTTATCACCATCATCTTTGAAATGCTATGTGTCTGTTAATAGCTACTATTTTCTACCCCACATATAAATTGTTAGTGCACAGCTAAATTCAAGATAGAAAAACCTTATGCACTGAACACATTAAACAAAACTAGATATTTACTAGGCTACGTCTGCCACTCTGAACAACAGTCTCCAAGGATTAAGCTTAGAATCAATGCTCTATTGATTTTACTATCAATGAACATTATGGCTCACACGACTGGCCATTTTAAGGGAAGATAGCTTCTATTATAGTTCACTTTTTAGAATATATGCTGTTAAAAGATAAATCACTGCTTTCCTGAAACACTGAAAAAATAAAGATATTTCTTAAAATATACACAGACATTATATTCATAAGTTATTTAAGAAAAAAATGTTGTGTTGACAACATATAAAATTTAAAACATCACTGTTATGCCTTTTCTATATTTAACACATAACACTGTTAAAATAATTAAGCTCATACAAACTGCTCTTAACAATTTGTTAAAATCAGATTAAGAATGTACACATGTATGAATATTACAAGAAAATACAAAAGTAAATTTCTATGATAAAAATATCACTAATGTAAAAAATCATATGGAGCTATTAATTAGAAATTAAAACATTCATCAATTCTACATATGGCCTAATACATGTTTACATCATTTGATTTTCTTAAAATGCCCATGATGAACATAATAATGGTTACATAATTATGTGAGTTCCATTCTATAGTCTGCAATTCTTCAAATATATTTAGCTTAATACAAACATTGGAAAGTAAATCTAAAAATGTTTAAATTACCAGAAGAAAAAAAAGTATGTAAATTAAAAATATTATTAGCATGCTTTGAAGAATAAAATAGTAACTATGAAATTAAAATAGAAAACATGTATATTATGAAAATGAATATTGAAATAATTCTAGCATTGGCCTAAATTGTGAATCTCCCATTGTAAAAAGTTAGAATTTTTAGCTTAAAAGAGTAACAACATCTACTTAGGTCACATACTGAAACTTAAGAATAAAAATTAATTGTACAAAGATCATAAACAGGAAACAAGCTTAAATTAATTGATCTTACTCTCCTTTATAAAATGTACATATGTGCCAAAAACTGTGGTACATAGCACTTTATATATTGTATATATTATGTGTCTTATAATATCTCCTAATTAGGGAAGGTACTAAGATAGATTTCTTATTCTCAGGTTAATGTTTATTTTTATTCAAACACACCTGTAATCAAATTTACAATAAGGAGGTAATGGATTTGTAAAAGTTTCACAGATTAAAGCTGAGAAAACTATACTTTCCATTGGATTTGTACATAAAATGTGACTTTACTTAGTAAACTAAAAAAATACACTGAACTTTTACAAATATAGTACCATAAAATAGACACAAAAATTTTAAGTGGCACAAGAGGGTTAGCAAAAGAATACTGGTAAAATTTTAAAATGATTTCAAACAAAAGTAAATATACTAATATTACTAAAGCACAATCTGTGTATATAGGTAGTGATTAGGATCTACTCAGTACTTTATTCCAGCTAACACTCAGGGCACTTGGATAGAAATTTATGTCAGAACAGAGCTGAGCTGCTATTTCCTAAAATAAGCAAGTTACCTAAGGAGTTCAGAAGACTTCTATATTAATCTCCCTTACAAGAACCAGGAAAACTTTTTTCATGCTATAGTCTATGCCTTTGGGAGGAAAAAAAAGCTTAAAAGTTTATTCACAATTATACTTCTAGGAATCTACCCAAGAGAAATGAAAAATATCCATTCACACAGACTCGTGTGTGATAATTCACAGCAGCGTTGTTCACCATAGCCAACAAGTGGAGACGACCTCAATGTCTATCAGTTGGTGAATGGATAAACAAAAGTGGAATGTGGAATACTATTCAGCAATAAAAAAGAATGAACTACTGGTATATGCTACAACATGGATGTACCTCAAAAACATTTTAATAGAAAGAAGTCAGATGCAAAAGACTACATATTAGATGATTTCATTAATATGAAGTGTCCAGAAAAAAACACATTTATAGACACATAAAGGAGATCAGTGATTGCCTGGGGCTGGGATCAGAATGGGAAATGCCTGCAAATGGACTTGAGGGAATGTTCTGACAGAAATGGTCTAACACTGGTTGTGGACTGCATGACTCTGTAACTTTACTAAAAATCATGGAATTGTACACTTAAAATAGGTATTTTTACTAAAAATCATGGAATTGTACACTTAAAATAGGTAACTTTTATGGTATGCAAATTATACCTAAATAAGGCTGTTTAAAAAAATAAAATTTGCCTATTCCTTAAAAAAAAAAAAAAAAAAAAAGGTTACCCAGTTTGTTATTTTATCTATTTCAATGCGATTCTCTTTTCTACCAAAATTTTAAAAATGCACCTGATTTCAGTGAAAATACAATTATTTGTAAGGAAAATAAATAGATTAAAATGTCTATGACAATTTTCCAAATTACAAATTCCTGGAAGGTTACACATTACTTATTTAATGAATATTTATAATAAATAATTGTGATACCAAAGAGCATTTTTAAATATCAGTATAAGACAATCTTCTTTCAGAAGATAAAACTATGGGTTTTTTTTTTTTTCTAAAGGAATTATAAACATTAGATAATTGTCTGTAGAGGTGCATTTCTCCTATATGTTTAAATACTCATAGGTCACCCGGCCTCAGGCGCAAGCTTTAGAGGAATGATTCTCAGCTTGATTAGCTAAGACTTTTGCCTCAAGGAAAACCAGTTACCAAAGTTACTTGTGCCTCAAGGGGTATAAATACTACAGCTGTTTGTGTAACTGTCAGATCCATTTTTTTCTACTAACACTCTACAATAAATGCAAAGGAAACTAATCCTAAAAAGAAAATGTTAGGTGAGTCTATGTTAATGAAGAAACAATTTTTACATGAGAAGTGATTTGTTCTGAAAAGATATAAATAATTTCGGTAATTGGAAGAAATTGTTACAAAGTTTACTGACTTTTAAAATAACAACAAACAAAAAGGCAAAATCTGATGCCAAAGATGTAGAGAGACTAAATAAAGCTATCTTTACAGACACGTTCTTGATGTGTGAAACAAAACTAGGGGCTCAGTGAGAGAAACCAACTAGAAAATATGCACAGAATGACCAACACTTCTTTCAACACACTCGTAGGACTCTTTCAACACTATGGATTATCTCAAACCAGAGGAATGTCTGCTATGGTATCTGGACCAATGCCAGCCCCTTATTATAAAGCAAAGAACTCTTCAAGAGAATATACTGAGTCCTTGCTTTGCAATCTGACAAACTGAGGTATTCAAATTAAAGAGTTAAGATGAGAACCAAGAGTGGCAGCTGACATTGTAGGATACAGAATAATTCCAGGTAATACATTTGAAGAAAGATTCAGAAGGTCACATTGCATACTTTTTTGGATTGTCTTTAAGATATATTAGCCTCCATAGAGAGATACAGATATTTAGGCTGGCGTTAGCCTAAAATCTCAAATACCTACTTTTTTCTTTAAAGGTACTCTTACTGTAAAGCACTGTTTTCAAACTACACATTGTAGCTCACTAATATCTCCTGAAACCAACTTAGTGGACCACAATCAGCATTGTTTTTAAAAAGAAAGAAGACTGGTCTAGACTAGCCTAGAATAGAAAACATCAGTCTGTTTCACACACAATAAGTGTTTTGTCAAATTTTTGTTTCAGTTGTGTGTGTGTGTGTGTGTGTGTGTGTGTGTCCTGAGGCATGATGCAAAATATATTTCTTACCGTGGGTCTGACTTAAAAAAACTCTGAAACCTGTCAGTAGTATCTACCTTCCACACGTTCGGAAGAGCAGAGGAAGGGGGTCTCTCTGCAATTTCCTCTTAAGTCACTAGCATATAAACCACTGTATAAATACATTACTACTCTGCTGAAAGAGGCCCAGAGAAGTCTCAAAGTGAGGTGGCTGCCTCTTCTCTGACGTTCGACCCTAAACACAAAATCACTGGAGCAGAGGAAGGGAAGGGATGGAGGCAAAAGAAATAGGAGAAAGAAGCAAATATTTTCCTTCTACTCCTATCTTCTACAAATTTATACAAGTCTGTCCTCTCACTCACAAATTGGGTTTATTATTCTGAGGATGAGGAAACACCAAGAAATGGTAATAACTTGAATATCACTAATCACCTAATTGCAAAACATTTAAGAAATAGAGGGGGGAAAAAAGCCCCCCCAAGCGCAGATAGGAGCAATTACTGATATATCAAAAATGAATAGGCATTTGTTTGAAGTCAAGTAGAATTTTATTTCCCAGAGCATAGATACTCACATTAAAAATATCAGCTAATGAAGCCATGATCCTGAAGTCTGTAAGTACTGAATTAACCTAGTGAATATTTTCAATAGAAATTAACTCTCCTATAAACATACATTTTAAAAACAATGCACATCTTGAAAGGAACAAAAATAAAATACTAACATAATAAAATGTTTAACGAGACAATTCTCTCCTTTATAAACTGAGACATCAAAGTATAACATCTTAATTCAAAAGCAGATGAACACTCACCTCTGCCTTTGTTCATGATCCTTTAAAACTTCATAAATGGCCACCAACTAAAACAAAAGCATTACTTTAAAAATAATCTCAACTATAGGAAATCACTTAGGGAGACGAACACACTATAATTCACATGCAAAAACCCCATGCACTCATATATACAATGAACAGATAAAATCTTAATTATAAGTAACATTTTACGGTTTTGGTAGCACCTTAAGAGGTTAAAAAAGGCTTGATACCAAAATCTTTTTGAAAGACGCAAAACTAATAATTATCTTAACATGTGATTTTTAAAAGCAAAAACTGTAATTTAGACAAGAAAACTATGACAATTATGACCCCCCCCAAAATTTAGTGATTCTAATATAAAAAAATGTTGGAAAAAGCAAATTTTGTAAAAAACTGAATAAATACGTATACATTATATTTCTAAACTACAATCTCATTTTAAATGGAAATATTCTACGTGTCGGTTACTGTTTCTACCATAAACATTTATTTATAAATTATCACAAAAATACATATACAATAACAGCATATTTCACTTACTTGTCTAAACTGAGTTTCTGCATTTTCATCTTTATTCTTGTCTGGATGCAAACTTAGTGAAAGCTTACGATATGCTTTTCTAATGTCTGCAGATGAAGCATCCTGGGGGGGGGGAGGGGAAAAACACAAAGCAAACTTTGTCAGTAAAAGAAATTCCCAGAACCTTGTTAAGATCTGAGAAGACAGCCAACCAAGTGCAGGACCCCAGGCAATGTAATTTGAGCAATCAGTCTAACAACCAGGCTATGCAACTAGCCTGACCCACATGACTGAACAATTATTCAATCTAATTTGGCTCTCCTCTTAACTTTTCATTACCATACATTCATTTAAAGAAGACAGTATTTGGCAAAACTTTTCAAACACTTGCCTTCCTAAAATTAACCAATAAATCTTTTTCAGTAATTAAGAGATCAAAAAGAAACAAATTAAAAATTAATACATCCGTGTGCCTTCAAGGAAGGTCTTTATTTATCTGAGAATCCTAAAGCCAATGTCTGAAGCCCAGGCTTACCATATGTGGTTGCTTCATTGCTATTTATATTGAATTTACCATGAAGCAACAACCTATGGAAGCTCAATTTCACATGTCAAAAAGTATGCCTATTTGAAGGCAGTTAACTTTGCATTTACCCAAAATAATTATAATTAGAAATAGTTATGTATATTGTCCTTAACTTTTTTTGTTAGTACTTTATAGGTTATTTTCAATGCTGTCCAGTTTCCATAGTCTGATTTGCAGAAATAAATTTGCCCACTATTTATGTATTACTAACATAGTTTAAATATATTTTAAAAGGTCACAATAGTTGAGGAAAAGTACTTTGGACTAAGTGGATATTAAAGTTGAATTTTATGTAATCTCGTGTGTACGTGTAAACTCAGAGAACATCATTTTACATGGCCAGTAAAAAATACATGACAATAACAAAGAACACACTGTTAAGTTGGGTATAAAACTTGATCTCCACTAAATTTAAAAGTTATTGCAAAAACTAACATTCATAGTGGGGCAAAATGAGGATAAAGTTGCTTATTAAATTTTATCTTGTTTTTTAGCTGAGTATTTGTTCAATTAATTCCTAAAACTGATGTACTAAAAAGTTCAAATGACTAAAAAAACAAAACTTATTAACAAAAGTCTGTGTACCTGGGACTAAATAGCTGTTAAAGAAACAGAGGTGGAAAGAGGCAAAGTGAGACTACAATTAGTCTGTCAAGCTCTCTTTTATAAACCAATACTTTCATTACCAATTTTCTGGGGCTTATTGCTCCAGGCAATCACTCTACTTTAAAGTTTCAACTTAGGTGTGAATATTTTTCTGACTTGTGGAGGGCTGAGGAGCTATAAAATTAGTAGAGTAAGTTTCGCAGGTAATATGGTTATAATTTCCATCCTCATTTGCTCAATGGAATTGATGTGTTCCTTATACTTAAATGATAGGTAGCATGTAGCAGAAAAGGATGATTATTTACTGAAACTCTGTGATGGAGATTTTGTTGAGCAAAGAGGTCAAGTGTCAAATGAATTCTCATTCCCTAATTGGGACTTTAATTTTAGATTTTTTAAAATTGGGACTATATCACAGAGAAATACCAAAAGTAGATTTCTTACAAAATAAGAGTGTATGTATTTGCTTATGTTACAAAATTAATACATGCTCATTATGGAACATCTATGACTTACATAACAGTCACCTAAGACATTTCCCTCCTTCCAGTCTTGGCAAGCTGACCCCAATCCTCCATTTTTCTGCCGCAGTATATACCGTAAGGGTGAATGTGGCCAGATGCCTCTCCTATTTCAAACCCTTCAGTAATGCCCAAGAACCTTCATCATCTGTCTTTTCCAGTCTTTTTAGCTTTATATCCCACTATCTTGGTCCATCCTCCTTGTCCCCCAAACCATCACACGATACGATGCTGTTCTCCAAATTGATGTTTTTGTTTTGCATCCAGCTGTAGATACAGACAGTTCTCTCCTGACTTAGAAATGGGCCTCTCAGGCTACACAGAAATACTGCCTATTTTCCTCTTGAGAATCTGCCCAGTAGGTTTATTTTACTAATAAGTGGAAAGAACTTATTAGTTTCATGCTAAGTGGACAGAACTGAAAAACTCAGAGGTCTTCCTATCTAAAAGACATGCTCTAGACAAGTTGCACCTCAAACTAGCTTATGTATGTATTAAATTTTAGTTAATTACTTAATGAATCTTAACTTATTTTATCCTCATAACAAAGCTATAAGATAAGTATAGTTGTTAGCAGGCCCATTTTACTGATGAGGTAAGTGAGGCAAAAAGAAGTAATTTGCTCAAGTTCATACTACTGGCAAATAGAGGAAAACAGAATTCAAACCCAGAAAATATTGCATCAGAATCATAGCTCTCTATGTTGATTCTTTAGATTCAGTTAGTAGATTTCATCTGAGCCACTTCACAAGGGCTAAAGCTTTTGGGAAGGCAGTGAGAACAACTGCTACAATCCTACTGAGCTGATAAACTATGTGGAAACCATCCCCATAAATACAATGGAATATGGTCAACTGCAGTTTTAATGGTAAAGATCCTGATATATGTTGGCTTTTACGGCACATTTTACAGCGTATTTCTACTAGAGACCTGACTGTTAGAACATTCATCTCACATACACAGTAAATTAGACGTTTTATCTCTCTGGCTTTCAGAGAAAATTTTTTGATAGGACTATGGGTGAACTGGCCATCTTTAACACTGTTGACATCAGGAGATCTACAGGGTTCAACTGCCAGAATTCTTTTCCTTCTAAATGTGATATGGTTTTTTGGCAAGCTGGACATGAATTACCATAATACTTGGATGACCTCTGTAAAGAAGAGATATATGGTCATTCTTTTTGGTTTTTTTTTTTTTTTTTTTGGTGGGGGGCTGTGCCACACAGCATGTGGGATCTTAGTTCCCTGACCAGGGATCAAACCCGTGCCCCCTGCATTGGAAGTGCAGAATCTTAACCACTGGACCACCAGGGAAGTCCCTGGTCATTCTTTATTAAAAAAAAACCTCAAAAAACCACAACAACCTATGAAAATAATATGTTTGTCAAAATTGAAAAAAATGTGATGAGACATCAATGAAAGTGGCAGAGTAGGGAACTCCAAGGGCCTGTCCCTGAAGAGAAACAGCAAATAACCTGGCAAAACCTGTCAGAATCAACTTAATCTGAACTCTTCAAACTAGTCAAAGGATTCCAGCAATCAGTCAAACACTTAGTCAAGCAAAAGGTAGCTAATTTGCAGTAAGGGTCCTGAAGATGCCAATCTGAGTTACTGGTGTGGGGTCCTAGTGTTAGAGTAAGCAAAGTGGACTTTTCTGTCCTCCAAGAACTGTGGCTGCTTGTTCTGGCCTGTCTTTTGATTCCCTGACAGACTGTGTAAAGGGCTTACCTTTATTTTACTAAGCTCAGATCTCTCCCAGTGCAGAGAGGCAACTGTTCAGGACATTTGTCAAAAACATTTAATGGCAAATTTATCAGCACGTGCCAAATGAGGCAAGGGATGGCAGCTGGGGTAAACAATAGACACAACAAAAAGCTTAGGAGGAAAAACTGGGAAGTGAGACGCTTTGGGGAATATGGGATTTGAAATGCTTCCACCAGAAGACCCACACGTGTGTGCCCAAGGCAGAGTAGCTGCTCAAAAACACCTGAGACAGCCCTAAATTCTCATTTCTGGCTGAGCTTTAGGCTGTATACAAGCAGCAGGTGAAGTCTAAGGGTGAGTTGTAAACTGCCTAGCTGAGTGTTGGAAGCATGCCCCAACATATCCACAGGACCCACTGCCAAAGATTTTGAGGTTTTTTTTGTTTGTTTGTTTCTGGTCCCAAACCTTTAAGGAAATCTCTGCTGAATCATTAGCTGACCCCTAAGCTAATCAAACAGATGTCAGTGGCCACACATGGCAAAGAATATACACTTTACAAAATTAGTTCAGAAAAATCACTAGACAAACAAACACCAACCACAGGCAGCAAAAAACAAAAAAACCCCTGATGAGGTAAAATAATCTAATTACCACATTACATATTCAAAATGTCCAGTACTCATTAAAAATTATGAAGTATGCAAAGAAACAAGGAAGTATGGCCCACACACACAGAAAAAAGGAATTAACAGAAATTGTCCCTGATGAAGACCAGACACTGGATTTACTGGAGAAAGCCTTTAGATCAACTGTTTTAAATATGCTCAAGAGCATGTACAAAGAACTAATAGAAAGAACAAGAATGATGTCTCACCAATTTGAGAATATCAACAGAGACGTAAAATTTTTAAAGGAACTAAAGAAAAATTCTGGACTTGAAAAATACAATAACTGAAATTTTAAAAATCACTAGAGGGGCTCAAAAGCAGATTTGAGCAGGTAGAAGAAAAAAATCTATGAACTTGAAGATAGGTCAATTGAGATTTTCCAATAATAGGAGCAAAAAGAAGAAAAAAAATGAAGAAAAATGAACAGAGCCTAAGAGATCTGTGGGACACCACCAAGTATACCAACATACATTTAATAAGAGTCCAAGAAGGAGAATAGAGAAAAGGGCAAAAAAAAAAAAAAAAAAAAAAAAGACTGAAAACTTCTAAATTTTGATAAAAGACATGAATATACACATCCAAGAAATCTCAACAAATCCTAAGCAGGGTAAACACAAAGAAATCCACACCTAGAAACATTCCACTCAAACTGTTCAAAGACACAGAGAATCCTGAGAACAGCAGAGTGATTCATTATGTACAAGGAATTCTCAAAAACATTAACAGCTAATTTCTCATCAGAAGCCATGGTGGCCAGAAGTTAATGCAATGACACATTCAAAGTGCTTAAAAAAATCTGTTAAGCAAGAATTCTATATCCAGCAAAGCTATTCCTCAAAAAGAAAGAGAAATTAAGATATTCCAATTAAACAAAAGATAAGAATTCATTTCTAGTAGACTTGCTCTCCAAAAAGTGCTGCAGAGAGTCCTTCAGGCTGAAAGAAAAAAATAACAGGGAGTAACTCAATTCATACAAAGAAATAAAGAACACTGATAAAGATAACTATATAGATAAATATAAAAGTCAATATTCATGTATTTCTAGTTAGTAACTCCAATATTTTATATGATTTAAAAGACAACTATTAAAACAATAATAAATGTCTTAAATAATAAATGTCTATGTCTCAAATAAAATGATAATATAGATCTATGTCTATGTGCATACATGTATAAAGATGTAATCTGTGACAATAACTATATAAGGAAGGGGAACACTGCTATACAGGAGCCAAATTTTTTTTTTTTTTTTTTGTGATATGCGGGCCTCTCACTGTTGTGGCCTCTCCCGTTGCGGAGCACAGGCTCCAGACTCGCAGGCTCAGCGGCCATGGTTCACGGGCCCAGCCGCTCCGTGGCATGTGGGATCTTCCCAGACTGGGGCACGAATCCATGTCCCCTGCATCGGCAGGCGGACTCTCAACCACTGCGCCACCAGGGAAGCCCCAGGAGCCAAATTTTTTATACGATTGAAACTAACTTGCTATTAATTCAAACTAGATTACTATAAATTAACATTAGTTGTAATCTCCATGGCAAACACTAAGAAAATAAAGATCTACTGTAAAAGAAACAAAAATCAAATAGTACACTAAGAATACTGTGAACAACTGTATGCCAATTAGGAAAGCCAGATGAAATAGACAAATTTCTAGAAACACACAAACTGACTCATGAAGAAACAGAAAAAATGAATAGACCTATAACAAGAGATCGATCAGTTAATAAAAACAAAAAAAATCCAATGTCCTACACAGAAAAGCCCGAAACCTCAAAACTAGATGACTTTCACTACTGAATTCTGTCAAACGTTTGAAGAAATCACAGTCCTCTTTAAACTCTTCCAAAACATATAGGAGGAAGGATACCAAAACCAGAAAAACTCCTCAAGAGAGAAAACTATAGATCAATATTCCTTATGAATACAGATGCAAAAATTCCTCAGCAAACTTCTAGTAAACTGCATCCAGCTGCATATAAAAAGAAATACGTACCATGACCAAGTGAGATTTATCCCATGAATGCAAGGGTGTTTCAGTGCATGAAAACCAATCAATATATCATATTAATTAAATGAAGAACAAAAAACCACAGTCATCTCAATTGATGCAGAAAAAGCATATCCAACACCATTTAATAACAAAACACTCAACTAGGACTAGAAAGAAACTTTCTCAAGTTGATAAAGGGCATCTAAGAAAAACCCACAGGTAACCTCCTACCTGAATCGTGAAGTCTGAAACCTTTTACCCAAGATCAGTAGTAAGAGGGATATCTGTTCTGGCCTGAGCAATTAGTCAAGAAAAAGAAATAAAAGACATCCAAATTAGAATGGAAGAATTAATACTCTCTGTATTCACAGATGACATGATCCTATACGTGGTAAATCCTAAAGCATCACAGAACTAGTATTAGAGCTAAGAAGTAAATGTATTAAGTTGTAGGATACAAGATCAATATATAAAGATCAGCTGTATTTCTACATACTAGCAATTAAAAATCCAAAAATGAAACTAAGAAAACAAATCCTTGACAATAGCATCAAAATGAATAAAATACTTCAGAATAAGTTTAACAAAAGAAGTGTAACATTTGTACACTATGAACTATAAAACACTGCTGAAAGAAATGAAAGAAGGTCTTAATAAATGGAGAGGCATCTATGTTCATGGACTGGAAGACAATATTAAAATGGCAATAATTTGCAAGTTGATCCAGAGTCAATGCAATCCCTATCAAAATCCCACCTGGCATTTTGCAGAAATTTACATGCTTATCCTAAAATTCATAGGGAAATGCCAGGGACCCAGAATAGCTACAATACCCTGAAAACAAAGTTGGAAGATTCATATGTCCTGATTTCAAAACTTATTGCAAAGCTATAGTCATCAAGACAGTGTGGTCATGACATATGGATAGACATACAGCTCAATATAAGAATTCAGAATCCAAAAATAAACCTATTCATCTATGGTCAAATTGATTTTCAACAAGGGTGCCAACATCATTCAATACAGAAAGAACAGTCTTTTCAACAAATGATGTTGAGATAACTGGATATCCACATGCAAAAAAAAAAAAAAAAGAAAGAAGTTGGACCCTTTTCTCACATGATATAAAAAAACTAACTTGAAATAAATCAAAGTCCCAAAAATAAGAGCTAAAACTATAAGACTCTTAGAAGAAAACACAGAGGTAAATCTATACGACCTTGGATTTTTACAATGGATTCTTAGCTATGATATTAAAAGAACAGGCAACAAAAGAAAAAGAAAAAATATACAAATTGTACTTAAACAGAATTTAAAACTTTGCAGCCACTGTGCAAGTTTGGTGGTTCCTTAAAAAAAAAAACATAGAGTTACCATATAACCTTTTAATTATATTCCTAGGTATTTACTGAAAAGAATGAAAACTGGTGTTCAAACAAAAGCTTGTACGCAAATGTCCACAGCAATACTATTCACAATAGCCAAAAAGTAGAAACACCAACGTCCACTAACTGATGAATGGATAAACAAAATGTGGTATAGGTATATCAGTACAATGAATATTACTCAGACATAAAAGGAATGAAGTACTGATATATGCTACAACATGAATGAATCTTGAAAACCCGATGCTAAATGAGAAAAGCAGACACAGAAAGCCATGTATTTCATGATTCCACTTTAACTGTCCATTTGTCCTTTGTGGACAAATCTATTGATACTGAAAGCAAATCAGTAGTTCCCAGGGGTTAGGGAGAGAGGGGAATGAGGAGTGACTGCTTAATACACACAGAGCTTCTTTTTGGGGTGCTGAAAATGTCCTGGAATTAGATGATGGCTGAACAACACTGTGAATACACTAGAGATCATGGAATTGTACACTCAAATTGGTGAATTTTACGTTTCATGACTATCTCAATTTTTAAAAATTGAAACAATGCAGAATTATCTTTATTGCACGCTATGTGCTAGGCACCATTCTAGCCACAATATATGTTAATTCCCTTGATTTTTACAACCCTTGGTGATAGGTATAATTATTATCTTTATTTTAATGAGGGAACTGGGGGCTTAAACTAAGGCTTAGTAATCTGCCAAAATGTTACATAGATACTACATAGCAGAAATTTCCTGACAGAAATTTAGTCTCACCTCCCATGCTACCTCTTCTAGAATTAACGACTATTTTCTGCATATCCTATGGCCACTCCTTGATTATCCTCTAATGTAAATTAAGCTATATACATCAAAATGGAGCCAGCTATCTCTGGGAGTCTGAAAAGCAGGATTAGTAGTAACCTGATATAGCTCAACCCAGAGATGTTTTAAATGTATGGATTGGGCTTCCCTGGTGGCAACGTGGTTGAGAGTCCGCCTGCCGATGCAGGGGACGTGGGTTCGTACCCCGGTCCGGGAAGATCCCACATGCCGCGGAGCGGCTGGGCCCGTGAGCCATGGCCGCTGAGCCTGCGCGTCTGGAGCCTGTGCTCCGCAACGGGAGAGGCCACAACAGTGAGAGGCCCACATACCGCGGGAAAAAAAAAAAAAAAAATGTGTGGATTGTTCCCAGTGAACACTCCTCTAGAGGTAGATAAATTAATCTAAATGAACAAATTCTTATCTAATTTACTTTTGAACAGATCTGATAAGGATGTTAGATGTGGGACAAATCCCTGAGAAATTTTACTCGTATTCTAGATTATATTAGAGTTAGCCCCTTTCCACTTACTATGATGCTTAGGATGAAGATGGGCTTGAAAATAACTAAGCCACTTACCAGCTATGTGATTTTGGACGATTTACCTACTCTAAGTTTCAAGTTCTCATCTATAAAATGGAAATAATAATGTTACAACACCTAAATATATATACATGTATGTAAATATATATACACACATACATATATGTACATAATGTGCTTATTATAGCAACTGGCACATAGTAGTGCTGAGTAAATGAAAACTGTTATAATATGTAGTCTAGAAAGTGACTATTTCTCTTTCATTTTAACACTTACCAAACCTGACTTGCAGTTTATTTGGATTTGTGCTTCAGACCGTGAGTACTAAGGAATTGAGGAGTAAAATGAATTTGGATGGTTTTTATTTATTGATTTGACAATATTTATTGAGTACCTACTACGCACCACCATTGAGGACACAGTAGTGAACAAAATAAACCCAATCTATCCTCATAAAAGCTTTGCAAGGTAAGAACAGTGAAAATTCTGTCTTAGGTGATCCAAGAGGGGTTTCTTATTTTACTTTATATCAGGGATTGGCAAACATTTTCTGTAAAGGGCCAGATAGTAAATACTGGAGGCTTTGCAGGCAAAAAAGTCTCTGCTGCAATTATTCAGCTCGGCCATTGTAGTGAGAAAGCAGCCACAGATGACACATAAACAAATGCGTGTGGTGGTGATCCAGTGAAATTTTATTTTCAACAACAGTTAGTGCCTGGTTTTGGCCCCTGGAGTGTAGTTTGTTGACCCCTGATTTATATCAGTGGATTACCAATAATCTTAAACTCATTCTATTTACAGTGTCTTTGCAAATTTGAGACCCACGTATCTTTAGGTCTGCCAGGAGGTTAACAAAACAAAAATGAGAAGACCTTATACAGGATCTGACAAAAGTAAACTTTTTTTTGAATTTAATTTTATTTTTTTAAACAGCAGGTTCTTATTATTCACCCATTTTACACACATCAGTGTATACATGTCAATCCCAATCGCCCAATTCAGCACACCACCCCCTGCACCCCCCACTGCTTCCCCCCTTAGTGCCCATACATTTGTTCTCTACATCTGTGTCTCAATTTCTGCCCTGCAAACCGGTTCATCTGTACCATTTTTCTAGATTCCACATATATGCGTTAATATATATTTGTTTTTCTCTTTCTGACTTACTTCACTCTGTATGACACTCTCTAGATCCATCAACGTCTCAACAAATGACCCAATTTCGTTCCTTTTTATGGCTGAGTAATATTCCACTGTATATATGTACCACAAGTTCTTTATCCATTTGTCTGTTGATGGGCATTTAGGTTGCTTCCACGATCTGGCTACTGTAAATAGTGTTGCAATGAACATTGGGGTGCATGTATCTTTTTGAACTATGGTATTCTCTGGGTATATTCCCAGTAGTGGGATTGCTGGGTCATATGGTAATTCTTTTTTTAGTTTTTTTTTTTTTTTTTTTTGGTACGTGGGCCTCTCACTGTTGTGGCCTCTCCCGTTGTGGAGCACAGGCTCCAGAAACGCAGCCTCAGTGGCCATGGCTCACGGGTGCAGCCGCTCCGCGGCATGTGGGATCTTCCCGGACCGGGGCACGAACCCGTGTCCCCTGCATCGGCAGGCAGACTCTCAACCACTGTGCCACCAGGGAAGTCCTATTTTTAGTTTTTTAAGGAACCTGTTCCCCACAGTGCCTGTATCAATTTACATTCCCACTAATGGTGCAAGAGGGTTCCCTTCTCTCCACACCCTCTCCAGCATTTGTTGCTTGTAGATTTTCTGATGATGCCCATTCTAACTGGTGTGAGGTGATACCTCATTGTAGTTTTGATTTGCATTTCTCTAATAATTAGTGATGTTGAGCAGCTTTTCATGTCCTTCTTGGCCATCTGTAAGTCTTCTTTGGAGAAATGTCTGTTTAGGTCTTCTGCCCATTTTTGGATTGGGTTGTTTCTTTAATATTGAGCTGCATGAGCTGTTTATATATTTTGGAGATTACTCCTTTGTCCGTTGATTCGTTTGCAAATATTTTCTCCCATTCTGAGGGTTGTCATTTCGTCCTGTTTATGGTTTCCTTTGCTGTGCAAAAGCTTTTAAGTTTCATTAGGTCGCATCTGTTTATTTTTGTTTTGATTTCCATTACTGTAGGAGGTGGATCAAAAGAGATCTTGCTGTGATTTATGTCATAGAGTGTTCTGCCTATGTTTTCCTCCAAGAGATTTATAGGGTTCAGTCTTACATTTAGGTCTCAAATCCATTTTGAGTTTATTTTTTGTATGGTGTTAAGGAGTGTTCTAATTTCATTCTTTAACATGTAAATGCCCAGTTTTCCCAGCACCACTTATTGAAGAGACTGTCATTTCTCCATTGTATATCCTTGCCTCCTTTGTCATAGATTAGTTGACCATATGTGCGTGGGTTTATCTCTGGGCTTTCTATCCTGTTCCATTGATCTACAGTTCTGTTTTTGTGCCAGTACCATACTATCTTGATTACTGCAGCTTATAGTCTGAAGTCCAGGAGCCTGATTCCTCCAGCTTTGTTTTTCTTTCTCAAGATTGCTTTGGCTATTCGGGGTCTTTTGTGTTTCCATACAAATTGTGAAATTCTTTGCTCTAGTTATGTGAAAAATGTCAGTGGTAGTTTGATAGGGATTGCATTGAATCTGTAGATTGCTTTGGGTAGTAGAGTCATTTTCACAATGTTGACTCTTCCAATCCAAGAACATGGTATATCTCTCCACCTATTTGTATCATCTTTAATTTCTTTCATCAGTGTCTTATAGTTTTCTGCATACAGGTGTTTTGTCTCCCTAGGTAGGTTTATTCCTAGGTATTTTATTCTTTTTGTTGCCATTGTAAATGGGAGTGTTTTCTTAATTTCACTTTCAGATTTTTCATCATTAGTGTATAGGAACGCCACAGATTTCTGTACATTAATTTTGTATCCTGCAACTTTACCAAATTCATTGATTAGCTCTAGTAGTTTTCTGGTGGCATCTTTCGGATCCTCTATGTATAGTATCATGTCATCTGCAAACAGTGACACTTTTACTTCTTCTTTTCCAATTTGTATTCCTTTTATTTCTTTTTCTTCTCTGATTGCCATGGCTAGGACTTCCAAAACTATGTTGAATAGTGGTGAGGGTGGACATCCTCATCTTGTTCCTGATCTTAGAGGAAATGCTTTCAGTTTTTCACCATTGAGAATGATGTTTGCTGTGGGTTTGTCATATATGGCCTTTATAATGTTGAGGTAGGTTCCCTCTATGCCCACTTTCTGGAGAGTTTTTATCATAAATGGGTGTTGAATTTTGTCAAAGGCTTTTTCTGCATCTATTGAGATGATCATATGGTTTTTCTCCTTCAATTTGTCAATATGGTGTATCACATTGATTGATTTGCGTACACTGAAGAATCCTTGCATCCCTGGGACAAATCCCACTTGATCATGGTGTATGACCCTTTTAATGTGTTGTTGGATTCTGTTTGCTAGTATTTTGTTGAGGATTTTTGCATCTATATTCATCAGTGATACTGGTCTGTAATTTTCTTTTTTGTAGTATCTCTGTCTAGTTTTCGTATCAGGATGATGGTGGATTCATAGAATGAGTTTGGGAGTGTTCCTTCCTCTGCAACTTTTTGGAAGAGTTTGAGAAGGATGGGTGTTAGCTCTTCTCTGAATGTTTGACAGAATTCACCCATGAAGCCATCTGGTCCTGGACTTTTGTTTGTTGGAAGATTTGTAATCACAGTTTCAATTTCATTACTTGTGATTGGTCTGTTCATATTTTCTATTTCTTCCTGGTTCAGTCTTGGAAGGTTATACCTTTCTAAGAATTTGTCCATTTCTTCCAGGTTGTCCATTCTATTGGCATAGAGTTGCTTGTAGTAGTCTCTTAGGATGCTTTGTATTTCTGCGGTATCTTTTGTAACTTCTTTTTCATTTCTAATTTTATTGATTTGAGTCCTCTCCCTCTTTTTCTTGATGAGTCTGGCAAACGGTTTATGAATTTTGTTTATCTTCTCAAAGATCCAGCTTTTAGTTTTATTGATCTTTGCTACTGTTTTCTTTGTTTCTACCTCATTTATTTCTGCTCTGATCTGTAAGATTTCTTTCCTTCTGCGAACTTTGGGTTTTGTTTGTTCTTCTTTCTCTGTTTCCTTTAGGTGTAAGGTTAGATTGTTTATTTGAGATGTTTCTTGTTTCTTGAGGTGGGCTTGTATAGCTATAAACTTCCCTCTTAGAACTGCTTTTGCTGCATCCCATAGGTTTTGGATCGTCGTGTTTTCATTGTCGTTTGTCTCTAGGTATTTTTTGATTTCCTCTTTGATTTCTTCTTTTTATTTTTTTAACATCTTTATCCTCTTTGATTTCTTCAGTGATCGCTTGGTTATTTAGTAACGTATTGTTTAGTCTCCATGTGTTTATGTTTTTTACGTTTTTTTCTCTGTTACTGATTTCAAATCTCATAGCGTTATGGTCAGAAAAGATGCTTGATATTATTTCAATATTCTTAAATTTACTGAGGCTTGATTTGTGACTCAAGGTGTGATCTATCCTGGAGAATGTTCCGTGCCCACTTGAGAAGAAAGTGTAATCCGCTGCTTTTGGATGGAATGTCCTATAAATATCAATTACATCTATCTGGTCTATTGTGTCATTTAAAGCTTCTGTTTCCTTATTAATTTTCTCCTTGGATGATCTGTCCACTGGTGTAAGTGAGGTGTTAAAAGTCCTCCACAAGGGTTTCCCTGGTGGTGCAGTGGTTGAGAGTCTGCCTGCCGATGCAGGGGACACAGGTTCGTGCCCCAGTTCAGGAAGATCCCACATGCAGTGGAGTGGCTGGGCCGGTGAGCCATGGCCGCTGAGCCTGCGTGTCTGGAGCCTGTGCTCCACAACGGGAGAGGCCACAACAGTGAGAGGCCCATGTACCACAAAAAAAAAAAAAAAAAGTCCCCCACTATTAGTGTGTCACTGTCGACTACCTCTTTTATAGCTGTTAGCAGTTGCCTTCTATATTGAGGTGCTCCTATGTTGGGTGCATATATATTTATAATTGTTATATCTTCTTCTTAGATTGATCCCTTGATCATTATGTAGTGTCCTTCCTTGTCTCTTGTAACATTCTTTATTTTAAAGTCTATTTTATCTGAGTATTGCTACTCCAGCTTTCTTTTGATTTCCATTTGAATGGAATACCTTTTTCCAACCCCTCACTTTCAGTCTGTATGCGTCCCTAGGTCTGAAATGGATGGCATATATATGGGTCTTGCTTTTGTATCCATTCAGCAAGCCTGTGTCTTTTGGTTGGAGCATTTAATCCATTCACATTTAAGGTAATTATCAATATGTATATTCCTATTACCATTTTCTTAATCGTTTTGGGTTTGTTTTTGTAGGTCCTTTTCTTCTCTTGTGTTTCCCACTTAGAAAAGTTCCTTTAGCATTTGTTGTAGAGCTGTTTTGGTGGTGCTGAATTCTCTTAGCTTTTGCTTGTCTGTAAAGCTTATGATTTCTCCATTGAATCTAAATGAGAGCCTTGCTGGGTAGAGTAATCTTGGTTGTAGGTTTTTCCCTTTCATCACTTTAAGTATATCATGCCACTCCCTTCTGGCTTGTAGAGTTTCTGCTGAGAAATCAGCTGTTAACCTCATGGGAGTTCCCTTGTACATTATTGGTCGTTTTTCCCTTGCTTTCAAGAATTTTTCTTTGTCTTTAATTTTTGCCAATTTGATTACTATGTGTCTCGGCGTGTTTCTCCTTGGGTTTATCCTGCCTGGGACTCTCTGCATTTCCTGGACTTGGGTGGCTATTTCCTTTCCCATGTTAGGGAAGTTTTCGACTATAATCTCTTCAAATATTTTCTCAGGTCCTTTCTCTCTCTCTTCTCCTTCTGGGACCCCTATAATGCGTATGTTGCTGCATTTAATGTTGTCCCAGAGGTCTCTTGGGCGTCTTCATTTCTTTTCATTCTTTTTTCTTTATTCTCTCCGCAGCAGTGAATTCCACCATTCTGTCTTCCAGGTCACTTATCCATTCTTCTGCCTCAGTTTTTCTGCTATTGATTCCTTCTAGTGTATTTTTCAGTTCAATTATTGTATTGTTCATCTCTGTTTGTTTGTTCTTTAATTCTTCTAGGTCTTTGTTAAACATTTCCTGCATCTTCTCAATCTTTGCCTCCATTCTTCTTCCGAGGTCCTGGATCATCTTCAGTATCATTATTCTGAATTCTTTTTCTGGAAGGTGGCCTATCTCCACTTCATTTAGTTGTTTTTCTGGGGTTTTATATTGTTCCTTCATCTGGTACATAGCCCTCTGCCTTTTCATCTTGTCTATCTTTTTATGAATGTGGTTTTTGTTCCACAGGCTGCAGGATTGTAGTTCTTCTTGCTTCTGCTGTCTGCCCTCTGGTGGATGAGGCTATTTAAGAGGCTTGTGCAAGTTTCCTGACGGGAGGGACTGATGGTGGGTAGAGCTGGCTGTTGCTCTGGTGGGCAGAGCTCAGTAAAACTTTAATCCACTTGCCTGCTGATGGGTGGGGATGTGTCCCATCTCTGCTGGTTGTTTGGCCTGAGGCGACCCAACACTGGAGCCTACCTGGGCTCTTCGGTGGGGCTAATGGCGGACTCTGGGAGGGCTCACGCCAAGGAGTACTTCCCAGAACTTCTGCTGCCAGTGTCCTTGTCCTCACGGTGAGACACAGCCACCCCCTGCCTCTGCAGGAGACCCCCCAACACTACCAGGTAGGTCTGGTTCAGTCTCTATGGGGTCACTGCTCCTTCCCCTGGGTCCCCATGCACACACTACTTTGTGTGTGCCCTCCAAGAGTGGAGACTCTGTTTCCCCCAGTCCTGTCGAAGTCCTGCAATCAAATCCCACTAGCCTTCAAAGTCTGATTCTCTAGGAATTCCTCCTCCCGTTGCCGGACCCACAGGTTCTGAAGCCTGATGTGGGGCTCAGAACCTTCACTCCAGTGGGTGGACTTCTGTGCTTTAAGTGTTCTCCAGTTTGTGGGTCACCCACCCAGCAGTTATGGGATTTGATTTTATTGTTATTGCGCCCCTCCTACCATCTCACTGTGGCTTCTCCTTTGTCTTTGGATGTGGAGTATCTTTCTTGGTGAGTTCCAGTGTCTTCCTCTCAATGACTGTTCAGCAGTTAGCTGTGATTCCAGTGTTCTCGCAAGAGGGAATGAGAGCACGTCCTTCTACTCCATCATCTTGAACCAATCTTCAGTAAACTGTTCTTATTAAAACTTCCTATTGCCTTGAAAAAACTCAAGAATATTAAATCCAAGAGAAGAACATATATCAGATTCAGTAAAAAGGGAAGACTATAGTTATCCAACCTATATATTTAAGCACATAGTTGAAGAACTTCAAACTCTGGTTGACATCTGGGTATCTTAATTTCTGCAATGTTATTACCCAAGGTCAACTGCCTCAAACTTAGTAATTCCATGCAATCTTTCTAAGTCCTTGGGTCATTTTCTCATCTGATATTACTGAGTAAAAAGCTCAAGCTGAACTCTTGATAATGACATCATCCTCTTTACTCGGGTCTTTGCACTTAAATTTATAGTCCACTCCCACCCTCCACCCCCCAAAAAAGCCAACAACAACAAAAAATAAACAGAAAACTATGTGCCTGGATACAAGTGCATTTACCACTAGAAGAACTAAATAATAGAGGCATTTAAGGACCAGGAGGATAAGAGAGGAAACTTGTGCTCACCATAACTTCAGGACTATGGGATTTTACCCAGGTTCACAGAAAATTCAAAATAAATTGGAAAAAAAATCAAAATAAACTGAAAAAGAGAAATGTTTTTCAAATGATTTTTCATGGCAATAATAAATAAATAATAAAGTCATTTACTTCATAATAAATTTTAAGTCTGGGCTTCTATGGTTGACCTGCTACAAAAGAAGCAGGGAGAAGCTTTGGGTTCTTCCACTGGAGATCACTGTTAAAAGTCAATTGCCTTTGGAGAAAACTACTAAAATTTATGTAAGATGACAGCTTTAGTTCACTTTTCTTAGCCTTAAACTATATATAGGAACCAATAAAGGGCTAGTTTATATCAAAATCCGGTTATTGGTGCTCATATAGAACATACATCTTATTATTTTTTGAGAGTCAAGGTTGGTAAGAATAATTTGTTGACAAATCAGATAATTTCCAGTACAGTAAAAGAGGAATGCATTCTATCCTCTTATTTTTAACTTGCATCGAAATAAATTTGGATTAATAACATGTTTATTTAAGTTGAACACACCTCTGCCCTCCCCATAAGATTAAAAATGCAAGCCTTCTCCAAAATGTAGATAAACAAAATACTGCAGCCTCAAGAGACAGCTGCTTCTGATATCTAATTACTGGGGGACTGAGCTGCCAGGAACATCAAATCAACTATTCACAAAACAAAATCATTATTTCTGGTAACCAGATTAGTTATCTTAGACTATATTTTGTAACTAATTTATCTTGAAAGGGAAGTCAATGGCAGGGGCACAAAGCAGGATGGACAGTTCTATATTAAAGAGATTTGAGAGACAGAATCAAATGTATATTTTTTTAAAAATTTAGCAAGGCATAAATAAAAGTTGAAATTACATATTACCTAGAAATTAATGAAAAGGAAAATATTTGGTATCCAAACCTATGACAGCTAAAGCTCTACTGAGAGGATAATACTTGTAGCTTCAAATACTCTTTTAACAAGACAATCCAAAAATGAATGAAGTGCCCAGCCTAAGAAAGTAGAAAAAGAACAACAAAATACACAAAAGAAAATAGGAAGAACAAAAAAACATGAAAGGTGAAAGTAATGAAACCGAAAAGGAAAAAAAGCTGGTTCTTTGGGAAAGTGAATAAAACGTACCAGACACAGAGTGCCTTGATGGTCACTTAAAACCTCAGTTTCTGTATCTTGAATATTCTCACATATCAACTTTACTTGCCTTTCCACTGACCCCGCCTCCTGTACTGTCCAATAGCAGAGCCAAACGATCTCATCTGAAAGCTCAGCCAAGACAAGTTCTAGATATGGTACTGGGAACTTTCAAAATCTGTCCTTCACCTAATCCGTTTTGCATTTACTCCCTTTCAGAGACAGATTTTTTTTTTTTTTTTTTTTTTTGCGGTACGCGGGCCTCTCACTGTTGTGGCCTCTCCCGTTGCAGAGCAACAGGCTCCGGACGCGCAGGCTCAGCAGCCATGGCTCACAGGCCCAGCCGCTCCGCAGCATGTGGGATCTTCCCGGACCGGGGCACGAACCCGTGTACCTTGCATCGGCAGGCAGACTCCCAACCACTGCGCCACCAGGGAAGCCCGACAGATTGGTTCTTAATACCAGAGCACCAGTTCCCCTTACAGGGCTTTTTTCTGCTGTGTTTCTTGCAGACTATGTCTTGTCCCTGGTAGTCTTCTTCCCAATGACAGAAGACCCAACTCCTGAATGTCAGCCCAGGGAATAGTCCCCAGGGCTCACAGCTGGACCTCTTAGAGAATAGTCAACTGACTGCTACTGCTAAATGGTTTGTCCATTTTCCCACTGGTATGCTTCCACTCTGACATGGTAAGTGAGAAGGTGGCTACAGTCAATGAAAGCGATTTCATGATTTCAAATCCATGCCACACCAAAGGAAAAACAGATAGGCACCCATGCCTACTAACAGAAATGTAAAAGCAGCAGAAGCACAGCCTCCATCTGATTTCCACCTTCCAAAATTTACCAAGGTATGTCTAATTGGTCAAAGCTGTATTACATCCAGAACACTTAACTGCAAGTGAGTCTGAGAAACATAGTTATTCACTTTCCACACTTGGTGCAGTAAAGCACACCAGAAGGAAGGAATAAATGTTGAAACCAATCCACTGTATTTACTACATAGAAGGTTTGTTTTCTCATATCATCCCCTAATTTTAATATATAAATTCTTACAGCATTTAAGAAAGCTGATAAATTTGTAAAATAAATGTGCAAACCAGGAAATGCAATGGAATGATAATGAATGCTTTTCTTTGGATCTCTGAAATTAACTCACTTTTTTAGGGTGAAACCTTTATCTCCAAATAAAGACGTGTAATAGTCCACTACATTTTTCCTTTTCTTCAAGGACCGTCAGGGTAAATTTCTAAATTATTCATAGTATGGACTGTAAATCCCCGAAGACAGAGACCAGTTCTTTCAATTTATGTTGAAATTTACAGTTCCCACTAGAAAGCATAAATAATACAGTTCTCCCAATAATAATACAGCTCTTCCTCCTTTCCCAGTTTTTCCTTTTAGGTAAATGGCACCACTATCTACTCAGTAGCCACAGCCAAAAATCTAACGGTAAACCTCAATTATTTTCGTTCCTTCAGCTTCCTTATGTAATTTGTCAGGTGTCCAAACACTCCCCTGATCCTAGTCCAAGCAACCTATTCTTGGCCCTTCTATGGGACTCTGTTCAAAGTATATGTTGCTTCAAATATCATGGCTCCTCTGGTATATAAAGTGGATATTCAGTCCACCTTCTTTCTAATCCAGCATTGTCTAAAAAGAATTTTGCACAATGATAGAAATGTTCCAGACCTGCACATGTAGCCACTGAGCACTTGAGATGTGGAAAGCATGACTAAGAACTGAATTTAAATTTCATTTAATTTTAATTCAGTTAAATTTAAATAGCCACATGTGGTTAGCGGCTACTACGTTCAACAATGAATTTCTAGAGCATCGTCCCATACTAAAGAAGTTAGACGCACTCTGATCTAGTATGCAAAACTGAGGCAAAGACCACTTCTGTTGCCAAACAAGGTCATAGGTTTTTCTGTGATAGTATAAGAAGTCCTGTTTCAACCACTAGCTTCATGGCTGCCAGACACTCCTTTGGGTGGAACAGGTATAGTGCAGCAGTTGCAGTGGCTAACTGATCATGACAGTTCCCTGATCACGATAGCTTCCTAACTGTAGCAATCATAGTACAGTCCAATTAAGAGATATTGGAAAAGTCTAGGATAATCACAGGGGAGACAGAATTCGGTATTGTAGAAAAGTAGCAATGAGTTTATCTTAGGTAATCTTTGGGGAGAGAGAATAAAAAGTCTTTAAGAAATGTTATTAAGAGAACTTCTGTTGATAATTTAGATTGGGGGAGGGATGTAAATGACAGGTGACTTGTAGTGTCAGACTTGCACAAGTAAGGATACTGGTGCCATTGGTGGAGATAGGGAATACTGTAAGAGTAAGATTAGAAGGGCAGAGAAGATCATGAGTTTACCAAGCAGGAGATGCCTTTGAAGTGGTCAAGTGGAACTGTCGATTAAGCATCTGAATATACAGATTTGAAGCTCAAAGACGTAGTTTGTGCTAGACATATAGATTTAGGAGCTATTGGTACATGAAGAAAAATCGAACACAGGCACAAATAAGACTGCTTAAAGAAAAAAGTATGGAGCGGTAAGACATGAAGGCCTAAATGAGTCTGAAGAATCTAAATAAATAACAGAGAACCAAAGTTAGGTAGAAAATCAGAAGGGTTTTCTTTTATTCCAAGAATAAAAGAATGGTCAGCAGTATCAATACTGCTACTGTTAGGTAAAATAAGCACTGAAACATACTGACTGGATTTGCTATCTTGAAGATCACCAACGACCCTGGGAAGAGCTGTTTTGATAGAGTAATGGGTACAGATGCCAAACTAGAGAGCAGTAAGGAATGGGTGGGAAGTGAGGAAATGAGGACAGATTTTCAAGAAATCTGACTGCTAAAAGGAGATGTGGGATTGAGAAAGGTTTTCTTTCCTTTTTGACACTGATAAGAAGGATCCAGCTGACAGGAGAATTTAAATGTAAGTGATACACAGGATTACTGACAGACTGTTTCAGAGCAGGTGGGGATAGAATCCAAATTGTGAGAGAAAAACTGGCCTTCAGGAAGAAGGAGAGGATAGACGTAAGAGTAAGGTCTGTAGGGTGACTGTGGGAAGCTGCAAGTATCTGGCTGTAAATGTTATAAATCCTGATGATGCATAAATATCATTGCTAATAAAAGTTGAGGGGGATTCTTTGAATTAACAGGAATAAGAATGCAAGCTGACGGTGAGAGAGTTCTTTTAGGCTGAACTCTTCATTAGAGGTAGTAGGAAGGTCATACTAAGGAAAAAAGTGGACATGTAGACAGAGGAGAGACAGAACTAGTAATTCAGTCTGTACAACTTTGCCTAGCTATTCGTTAACAGAAGATCTGATGTACATAGTGGCTATTTCCACATTTACCTTAACCCTTTCTCTTACTTTACTGTTTCATCTTATTTCCAATTTTATGCAAAATAACTGTTTACTTAGTAATTTGAGAAGTGACAGGTGAAAAATCAAAATTATACTAGACAGGGCTTCCCTGGTGGCACAGTGGTTGAGAGTCCACCTGCCGATGCAGGGGACACGGGTTTGTGCCCAGTCCGGGAAGATCCCACATGCCGCGGAGCGGCGGGGCCCACGAGCCATGGCCGCTGAGCCTGCGCATCTGGAGCCTGTGCTCCGCAATGGGAGAGGCCACAGCAGTGAGGCCCGCGTACCATACACACACACACACACAAAAATTATACTAGACAATCACTAGAAATTATATACTAGAAATGATCAGTAAGTTCAAATTCCCAGCTTTTCTCTCTGTGTAGCAGTATTACATAGAAATAGATAATACTTTAAAATCTGTATTTCATATCCAAATGGCCAACAAACAAATGAAAAAGTATTCAACTTCATTAATCATTGGGGAAAAGCAAATTAAAGCCCCAATGAGATACCACTACATACCTAACAAAATGGCCAAAATAAAGAAGGTAATTTTTTAATTTTTGTAAAATGAAAATTTGTAGAAGATTTTCTCTTTATAAAAAAGATAATTAACAAGCGAGTGTTGACAGGATATGGAGCAACTACACCATCAATGCACTGCTAGAGGGACTATAAACTAGTACAACCATCTGAAAACTGTTTGGCAGTATCTGCTAAGGCTGAATAGACACATACCCTGTGATCCAGCAAGTTCGTTCCTAGGTATGAACCCAACAGAAATGCATAGATATGCTCATCAAAAAACATGTACAAGAATGTTCACAGAAGCACTGTTCATAATGGCTCCAAACTGGAAACAACCTAAATATCCATCAACAATAGGATGGGTAAATAAATTGGGATACATCCATGCAATGGAATACACAGACAGCAGTGAACACAAGTGAACTTTTGTTTGACACAATATGGATGACTTTCATGAGCATAATGTTGAGCAAAAGAAGCCAAGCCAAAAAAAAAAAAAAAAAGAGCATATACCGTATGATTATGCGAATGTAAATTTTTTTAAAAGGTAAAACTAATTTATGATGTTAGAAGGCAGGATAACAGTTGTCCTTGGAGGGGAGAGTAATTGAGAAAGAGCACAAGAGGGGGTTTTGGAGTGCTGGTAACATTTTATTTCTTGTCCTTGGTGATTACGTGGATGGATTCAGTTGTGAAAATTCATTTCCCTATATACTTACGATTTTTGCATCTTTCTGAATGTACGAATGTGCATTTCAATAAAAACTTTACTTCAGAAAACTGTGTATCTCTTAAACTACTTTGGTAGATTTGACTCTTCAAATGAGCTCCTTACAGAAACAGCAACAATCCAATGGAAAATAAAATATATAACCTAAGCATGTAAGCAACCTCTCTTCCAAAAGAAAAAGAAACATTACATGGGGTCTATATGTGAAAAGAATCTAAAGAAGTGGATATATATATTTGTATAACTGATTCATTTTGCTGTACACCTGAAACTAACACAACACTGCAAATCTACTATACTCCAATAAAAACTTAAAATAAAAATAGTTATTACAAAAAAAAATTACACGGAAATTAAACAAAAACTACCTGCCAACCACCTTCATTCCAAGGAGCATGTGGACTTCCTCCCTTTCCTTATCTTGAAGAAACAAAAAAAGTAAAGACACCTCATTTGTAGCCTTCCAAAAGATAAAACTATATGAAATGGGGCTTCCCTGGTGGCACAGTGGTTGAGAGTCCGCCTGCCGATGCAGGGGACACAGGTTCGTGCCCCGGTCTGGGAAGATCCCACATGCCATGGAGCGGCTGTGCCCGTGAGCCATGGCCGCTGAGCCTGCGCGTCCGGAGCCTGTTGCTCCGCTACGGGAGAGGCCACAACAGTGAGAGGCCCGCGTACCGCAAAAAAAAAAAAAAAACTATATGAAATGATAGAGGCCTGAGTTATTCTTCTGCTTAGCTCTGTAGTTAGTTTTAGGGCTGTAACCAGAGAGAAGATTTGCAATAATTTCTCTCCCTTTTTGAAGGGTAGTCTAATTTCTATGAAGCAAATTTCTAAGAAGCAAATCAACACTTAATAAAAGGAAATCTATGTCAGAGTATATACTTTGATACTATGTATCTTTTCTATGCATTTTAGCAGCTCCTGATGCCCAGAATTTAAGAAGACTCTGATTTCCTCAGGGGCATTTTATTATGTAATAGCTGCTTACAGATTATTTTATGATCATTATACTCTAGGAAGCTATTGATAGTTCTTCCTCTGAAAAAAAATATTTTGCTTTAGCATATTTGTCACATTTGACCTGTTGGCCAAAATTTTTGTCAAATTATTTATAATAATTTGTAAGCCCACCTTTGCACAGATCACAAAAGAAAGAAACCAGGCAAATATAGCTTACTAAAATCTAAATTCTATCTCACCTACGTTTCAATAAATTAGTAAATGGCCTGAATGGGTTGGGGAGATTATGGCAATAGCTGAAGTAGAAAGTGACTATGAAAGGCAAGGAGGAAGTGCCTCAGTGGTATGCAGACAGAGAAGAGTTTACCTGGGAGTCTGATGTGATCTGGGGAGCAAGGTAAAAAACAACTAGATGCTAGAAATGTCTACAAGATTAAAGAATTTAGTAATAGGAGAACAAGGTAAGAAAAAAGACTACTGCAGTGAACAATGCATGAGTCACTATATCAGACCTTACAAAGATAACATAATGAAATGGTCACTAAACAATGTTGAGCATGAATTACCAAAATATGCTTATTTATTTATAAATAATATATTAGTATGATAGTACTATCTCTTGGAAGGCTACAAGGGAGGTTAGAAAGCAATCACTTATTGAAACATGGGGTCTTCAAAAGAGAATAGGACATAATCCTTGTGAATCCAGAAATGATTTTAAATCATTTATTAAATCAGTTAAAGGTAGAGGGAAAAAAAACCCTATCCTTAAATTAATCCAGAAATTATTGCAGTAATTTATTCCTGGTTCTCACACACGGGTAACATACGGGAAATTTTTTGAAACTTCATTCTTAAACTGGTTAGGGATATTTCACTTCTCTTTCTGGAACCTAACTTATTTTTTGTTTGTTTCATTTTTAAGCAGTAGACAGAAAAGATAGAAAAGGAAAACCCAAATATACTGTATCCAAATTTTAAAACTTTTATCTACTGAAGGTGAGTAAAAGATTTAAAAATACATTCCCTCCAGTGTAACTGGTGGAGTCTGACCTCTCAGTAAGACAGACACAATTTCTTTGAGCTACTCTTCTGAATTAATTAAATGTGTTTTAGTAACACTGCTTTCCTAGAAAGTTTCCAATTGGGAGGAAGTGGAGAATGAAGCTGAAATAAGTGACATTTTGTTTGTGTGTGTGTGTGGTACACGGGCCTCTCACTGTTGTGGCCTCTCCCATTGCAGAGCACAGGCCCCGGACGCGCAGGTTCAGCGGCCATGGCTCATGGCTCACGGGCCCAGCTGCTCCGCGGCATGTGGGATCTTCCCGGACCGGGGCACGAACCCAGGTCCCCTGCATCGGCAGGCGGACTCTCAACCACTGCGCCACCAGGGAAGCCCCAAGTGACAAGTATTTTAAAGAAGAGGTGCTTGCTCTTAACTTGCCCTAAGCTTCTTTTGACCTTTCATCCTAATGTACTCTACAGGTCACCAAATACAATCTGCCTGGAATTATTAAATTCCCATACTGATTCCACCAGCAATGATTTGGAGACTGTTGTGATATTACATCTAAGTGCTCCTTGGATTCAATATTTTGTCATTTATTTTGTTCCCAAAATTACTTTGTGCAATCGTTTCTGACATTTTTAAAGGCAGTAAATATGCAGAATTTCAGATGACTCATAGACTTGAATATTAAGACTACAAGTTGGTAAGGAAATAAGGAATGGTTAGTACTAATACTTTTACTATATCCAATTTCTTTGAATCATGACATTAGAAATATCTGAGAAATCAAACTAGTCTTCAATAGCTAAACACACTTCCACCCCAACCCAGAATAGATCTAACCCCAATTAAACTTAAAAGCTTTTGCACAAAGGAAACCATAAACAAGACGAAAAGACAACACTCAGAATGGAAGAAAATATTTGCAAATGAAGCAACTGATAAGGGATTAATCTCTAAAATATATAAAGAACTCATGCAGCTCAATATCAACAAAACAAACTACCCAATCCAAAAATGGGCAGAAGACCTAAATAGACATTTCTCCGAAGAAGACATACAGATGGCCAAGAGGCACATGAAAAGATGCTCAACATCACTAATTATTAGAGAAACGCAAATCAAAACTACAATGAGGTATCACCTCACACCGGTCAAAATGGCCATCATCAAAAAAATCTACAAACAATAAATGCTGGAGAGGGTGTGGAGAAAAGGGAACACTCTTACACTGTTGGTGGGAATGTAAATTGATACAGCCATTATGGTGAACAGTATGGAGGTTCCTTAAAAAACTAAAAATAGAACTACCATATGACCCAGCAATCCCACTCCTGGGCATATATCCAGAGAAAACCATAATTCAAAAAGATACATGCACCCCAATGTTCACTGCAGCACTATTTACAACAGCCAGGACATGGAAGCAACCTAAACGTCCATCAACAGAGGAATGGATAAAGAAGATGTGGTACATATATACAGTGGAATATTAGCCATAAAAAGGAACAAAACTGTGCCATCTGCAGAGACATGCATGGACCTAGAGACTGTCATCAGAGTGAAGTAAGAAAGAGAAAAACAAACATCATATAACATTGCTTATATGTGGAATCTAGAAAAATGATACAGATGAACTTATTTGCAAAGCAGAAATAGACACACAGATGGATACCAAGGAGGGAAGGTGGGTGGGATGAACTGGGAGATTGGGATTGACATATATACACTACTATGTATAAAATAGATAACTAATGAGAACCTACTGTACAGCACAAGGAACTCAGTGCTCTGTGGTGACCTAAATGGGAAGGAAATCCAAAAAAGAGGGGATATATGTATACGTATAGTTGATTCACTTTGCCGTACAGCAGAAACTAACACACACTGTAAAGCAATGATACTCCAATAAAAATTAATTAAAAAAATAAACTGGAAAAACTTTTCTGAAAAAAAATTGTACTTAAAATTAAAACAAAATAAAACAAACCTTTGGATGTTATTATTGATTAAAATCACAATTATGTGGAAAACAATTTAATTGATAAGCTAACAAAACTATGAATGATGATAATTAATTATACTTACAGTTCCTTATCAGAATAATTTAGGCTTACTTTGCTAATGGTAACAAACACAGTTCTGTGAGGCTACGTGATTTTGCAAGGAACTCTACTAAAGATAATTTGATAAAAAAATTTTAAGTCAAACCAAATTAATTTTTAAAAGACAACTTACATTGAGAACAGAACACTCTCCTTTAAAAACCTCGACAATCACATACTTTTGTAATGATCATTTGTATATAATGAATCAGAAAGAGGAACTAGTATACACAGAGAAAAGTACCTGTGATCAAGAAGTCAGGAATTCAGATGAGAAAGTTTCTTTAATCCTCTGCTCTTAAATCTTTTAACAGTCATGATTACTTTAAATGCAAAAAAGCATATCAAGCAAGATTTAAGTTTCACTTTGCACTTAAATTCTTATTATTCTGCAACCTCATCATTTTATGTATTGCTATGAAGTATTTAATAACTATAACTGATTAAGTACTTAAGTATTCTTAATTTATAAACTTTGACATGTTACGGTTTTTTGGTATAAAAGGGTTTAAGTTATAGCTTTTCATATCAAAACATCATACCCATTAAGATAAAATGTATTTAGTTTTAAATGCAGTATTTACGCTAGCCTATAAGAAAATAAACTTTATGAAATAACCCTAAAAGTTATTTTATTAGTTTCTTTACGTACACATAATAAATGCCCAGTCAATTTTCTTTTCGCGGGTCATCAGTTACATAAATTTACTGAGCTATTAATTATAACTTTTATACTACAGTTCAATTAACATGTTAGCAAGAGGACTAAGTCGACACAGATTAATTTAAGGTCTTATCAAAATATTAAAATAATAAACTATCTAGCTGACATTTATAGAACAGATGAACAGAAACTTGATAATTTTCTACACAGTTCCTGATGTTTACACTATTACTTCTTATTGATAACTAATTATTTCATTATCCTCAATGTGTCATAAAATATTACATGACATACATAATTATATTCATACAGTATATAATCCACTCTACATACTTTATACACTCTTTGCCTCACATGGCATGACTTTTTAGTTAATCTCCATTAATAAGCTAATTCATACTGTAGTTTCTTTTACAGATATCAGCTAAATTTTTTTTGCATATCAATGAATTTGAGATACAAATACAACTGCCATTTTGCACATCATCAAACATGTATTTGGATGCATATAAATTTGTTTCATAAATCAGGGCTACTTCACTTAAAAGAGTATTAACATAAAATTTATACTTAAAAGTAAAATAATGCCTTTACTAAAAATTATACCTATATTAATATGGCCTTTCATTTAGTGTTAACTACCTTCATAAAAATTTAAAGGATAGAGAAGACTAAATTCAGAGTGTTTATTCATTGACATATTTTGCTTTTTAGTTTAAAAAGCCATGGTGCTGTTACAGAAGTAATCATATATATTTTCTGCTTAATTATGAAAAATTTAAGGAAAGTGGATGTATCCAGGTTTGGGGACAACCACAAGACATCATTTGTGTAGTACAACTTCATAAAAAAAATTTTTTTTCAAAAGAAAGTGAGCTTTGAAAAGTATTTCAATAGCTATCTAGGTAGCCTGATGATATAAAAATAAAGTGAAACTTAGATTATTTCACTACATATACTTTATTTTCAAAAGCAAAATAAAACAGGAAATCTTTAATGCTAAATATATGAAAAGAATAAAATTTTTATTGAAACAAAATAACAACTAGAGAGCCAAACTGTTTTTCTAGTTGCTGTATGACCATATTTTAGATAGTACTGAAAGCTATGCAATAATAATGTAAAATCGAAACTTCAACACAGAGAAGACAGTATTAGAACACATATATAATTAATGGGATATAGAGCTGTCCAGACACATTCTAAGAATTGACAAATGTAATCTGCATTGTTTAAAGTCTGTATTAACAGCAGGGGCTGTGTCAGTGGGGTTTTTATTTTGGTTTATTAATAGAATGCTTTGACAAATCAAAAGATTTTTATTAGCCATTATAATAACTACTACAGATTTCCTTGTGCTTATTATACTTTCGACATACAGTTTAATAAAAACCTGTTAAGTAGACTACATTTCAGGAAAATTTTTTAAAAAAACTAGTTTACAAAAAGAAATGAGAAGTTTGTCCTTTTCTACTTAATTTATTTTTGTCTTATCGACAAAAGTTACTGTTAATGATGTTTACAGTACTAATACTGAAAGTGAGTATAATACTCTTAACAGTAAGTACTGGGCGATAGGAATGCTTCACTGCAGGTTTCGGCACTACTACCAGCATGATAAAAAGGTAAGCTAAGTAAACTTTAAATGTTAGAGATGATACTACCTAACACCAACATACTGGTTAAAAGGAGAAAAATCAACTCAGCAACCGCAATGTAAAACAGAGGAATTCTTCCTCCACCGAATTAAAGACAGTTTTAAACTTGTTTGACTGTAGCAAGTAACAACTGCATCCTTTTTCCTTTTTCCTTTCAAAAGAGGTTTGACATGTAAAATTAACTTGATATACGTATAACTGATTTATTCATAGGGCAAGTGCTTCAGAGAAATGGAGAATGTTTCAGTTTCCCTTTGTCAAGAGAGATTCCTCAAGTTAAAACTTAAGTTGAAACTTAACCATAACTACTTAAAATGAATTTATTTCATTAGTAACTACTATTATAAGGTTACCATTTATAGATATTTGTAGTAGCATAACAATTTTTTGATTTGGAGTTTGCCTATCACTGATAAACAGACTATATCTTTTCAAGTTCATGTCATTACACAACCAGAAGCTAATTTAATGCAATTATATTGGCTTCGGAGGTATTAATAACAAAAGGAAATGCTTGGAAAATTACAAGATGCTTTTGAAATATGTTTCTTTCCTACTAGAGTCCCAAAACTTAATAAGATAAGAAACAAATAAAGCGACACACGGCTTTCTAGGAGATTGTTACTACTGAGGTGATTCACAAGAAAACTATGCTGCAAATTTAGCTGACTTTATACACAGCCTGAAATGAATTTATACAATATTTGCTTAGTCGAAAAGAAAATCAACTGTTGTTAACACTATCATTAAACGTTAATTATAAAGAATTATTGGCGGGCTTCCCTGGTGGTGCAGTGGTTAAGAATCCGCCTGTCGATGCAGGAGACACGGGTTCGTGCTCCGGTATGGGAGGATCCCACATGCCGCGGAGCGGCTGGGCCCGTGAGCCATGGCTGCTGAGCCTGCGCATCCGGAGCCTGTGCTCCGCAACGGGAGAGGCCACAACAGTGAGAGGCCCGCGTACCGCAAAAAAAAAAAAAAGTTATTGTCAATGACTGTTTCAGTGAGCCTTTTGTCTCAACAGAGAATAAGAATTTAAGAAACTGAAGAAAAGTTTAAAAACCACTGTATATCATTCTTCACGCTTCTAATATGATTTTCCAGTTATACATTCTCCTTCAACAAAAAACAATTATCTCATGTAAATATCAAACCAAATATTACTCATGGTTTGCTGCTAATACTTTGAGGATTAAAAATACTAATTGTAAACCAATGGCACATACCTATTGAAATGCTTTATAAGACATCAAAATTAATCCAGGTAATAGTATATGAGTAGGAAGGTAAGAAAACTTACTATTCTTCTTTTCAGTTTTTTTGATATTCTAAAAGAAGTAGACACTAAAATCAACAGTGTACAGAGAACATAAACATCCATATTTTTCCCCTATTTCCACCACACTTCTACATACAGTGACAATGGACTCTTTATTTGACTATGAAAGAAAACCATTTCTGATGAGTAAGAATATTTACCACTTAAAGAGCATGTGTGTTCATAAAAAGAATATTTTACCAAAAATTCCTAAATTTGGATTCATTTAAATTGATTTAATTTTTTAAAAATCAGGGAACTGAATTGGAAAAATATTCTCTTAAGAACTCAAATGTTGAACGATAGATAGTAAGCATAACAATTAATAATATAGATGGTCATGTTTAATTATGGTGCAATACTGATTTTAAGCACTGATTTCCTACTAATAAAATGTCTTTTACTAACTTGTTAGATATGCAAGCTCATTCTAATACTAGTTAGGAAACTTTGACTAACAATTTTAACATACTTTTTTCAACAAATAATAACAACGAAACAGATACTTAAATAGCCATTTTTTCAAATTATTTGTGGACTTGCTGAATCAGCTTCCCTAGTTAAAACTGACATATATTCATCCTTAAATATTATTTTTTAAAAATCCATTCTGCCTTCAATATCTTATGTAAAACAATATAAAGCATATATTTGGAAAGATACAGCAAACATTCTCCCTTAGAAAGTACTGAAGCTCCATCTAGAGGCTTTTCGCCCTATTACTGTCACTTGCAATATAAGTAATATCACCTAGAAATGTGAATAATATTAAAATGTCAGAGATTTCTTTTGTATATACCCTTTTGTTATTCATGATGAGTTCTTGACCTAACCTTCTTAGGGTAGCTCTAGCTCCATCACTGCCATCAAGTGGTAAAAAGCTAAAACTGAACTTTGAAAGAAAAAAAAAAGGAAGAAAGGAAAAAAGAAAAAAAAAAAAAAACAGGAAAAAAATGATACACCTATACCACTTACATACCCTCTTTTTTTGCTTCAAAAAATAAGTTTGTTTCTTTTTCCTGTGTCATTTACTATCTTAGTGATTATGGAGAAAATTGATTTGCCATCTGTTTCTAGAAAATAGTCATCTCCTATAAATGGGAAACTTTTCTGGATATTTTTACATTTACAAGGTACATAAAAATACTTTGAATTAAGTCATTATGTAGTTTAGTGATATATTTAATGTAACTACAGTTCATAAATTACTTCACTGATAGGGATAGCAGTGAGAAACACAAAGAATTACTTAAGATTGATGAATTTTATAGTGCATTACAACAGTTATTTTAAAAAATGATGTGGCTAAAATAAGTATTTTCTATTACCTCTACAAATAATCTAGATTTTAATAAACTGAACACTCTCATTGTACTCTCAGGATGTGGTGATAGCAAAATATCCACAAAAGGTCTTCCACAGCCTATGAATGGAGAAGGATCAGAATAATGATTTAACACTGTGGAAAGAAAGAGTAAAAAATTTAACCATGAGGAAACAAGTCAAAAGTGAATTCAAATTTATTTAATATCTTTCCTTTTTTTTTTTTTTAAATGAACATATACTTCCTGAATTATGTTACAGGAGTTAGGACTGTCAAAGAAACAAAACTACAACTACAGAACCTAGGGGAAAAGACCCATGAAATAATATCTCAGTTCAAGGAATGCTGCTATGTGAGATGCATCACTCATGACATAATTTTAAAATATTTTTAAAAATTATCTGTATACAAAATAGTATGTAGGAATGTAGTTAACTTCATCTCATAATCATGTTTAGAAATTTTCCAACACTGCTAAAATAGATATTAATGGACCACTCTTTCTGTTTTATATATTTGTAACATGAAGATTTCAGAGTACTCTGATTTTATTCTTTTGATTGGATTTAAATTTTTACTGAGACACTTGTTTACAAATCACAGAGAACATGAAAATTTTGTAGCTTTGATTATAGGTATGAATTACCATGTTAATTAACCATAGCAGCCAACATTCATGGAGTTCCTAATATGGGCTAAGCATTTTTCTAGATGCTTCACATGTATTAAATATTCTCTCAACAAAGCTATAAGATAGGTACTATTAATATTATATAGATAAGGAAACTGAGGCACAGAGAGGTTAAATAACCACCCACAGTCACACACTAAGTGTAGGGATGAGATATGAACCTAAGTAGTCTGCCTGGGTATAAGGCAGGTTTTCTCAATCTTGGCACTATTGACATTTTGACCAGATAATTCTTTACCTGGGGGGGGGGGGGGGAGGGTGCTCTTTGGTGTATTACAAGATGTTTGGCAGCATCCCTGGCATCTACCACCAGATGCCATTAACATGACCTCACCCCCCTACCCCCAGTTATGATAACCAAAAATGTCTCCAAACATTGCCTAATGTCTGGGGGAGAGGGAGGGAGGGAGGGAGGGAGGGAGGGAGGGAGGGAGGGAGGGTGGGTGGGGAACTGCCCCCAGTTAAAAATCAATGATATAAGATTAGTTTATCTGTTATAACACTGCAGAAACAAAGGACGACCAATTAATCTGAAATTAGTTTTCCTCCATTTTAAATTATTTACCACAATACAGAAAATTTTAAATCTAAAACAGGTGGTTTAGGATAGCAATACTCTAAGTCTTACCATTTAGGGGATGACATGTCATATAATTAAAAATCATAATATGAGGGGCAAACCTCATACAAGGTTTAGGTAGGCAAACATGAAAATAATAAGGAGATACATAAATTTCATCCAAATTTATAGAAGTAGTTACCTCTGGCAAATGGGACTGAGGGACAAAGTATGGGAATATCACCTTTCACTTTATGTATTTTGGTATTGTGTTAACTTTTTTTTCAAATAACATTTTGGTTTTTTACTAAGTTTCTGAGAAATCAAATTTTAGGAAAAACGTTTTCTTTCTGACATCAGCATTTCAGTTATGCTTATTAACTACAGGGTTGCAGATGGGAAGGAGGCTAGACTGAGGAAGGACCCAGGCAACTGGTGTCCACCTAGGCTAGAGAAAGAACACATCCCCGCCCATCAGTCCACCTCAAGCTGAGCGCTTCAGTCCACAGCTCAGACCAGGCTGCTTCAGGGCCCACATTGCCACGTATGGCCTAGGAAACGCCACTCTCACCCTAGGCAGCGATTCTTCCGGAGGGCATAATGCTCTGTGCTGGGCCTGGAAGAATCTTTTTCACTGATGTTTTCCCATGAGCTGTTTTCACTGGTTTTCCCATATTTCTCTCTGTTACGTTTTATCTTACATACTAATGTAGGAAATACAACAAATTCATAATAAAATTCATGATAAAATAATCGTGCTTACTTAGACAAAAAAATATTAACTAGATAGTTAACCATGGGTTTGAAAACTAGTAAACTGAATAACAAATTAAAAGACTACTAGAGGTATATTTTTCAAGAGTGCTGCTTAAAGATGTGTATAAAAGTGGGCATACAATTTTCAAACAATTCTTATTTTTTCTAGAACTCTGTGCAATAACTTTAACCATGTACATTTTGCCAATCCCCAATCATAGCAAGTTTTCTTTCCAGTTACTTTGATGATTCAGAAGTCCTTTAAAGAAAACACAGAGTAATAAGTACTCTTCTATTCATTTAACTTTAAATTCTCTCATTGTCATCTTTATTTCTTTCCCTTCAGTTTCCTACTTGTTTTTACTACTGTAAACTAAATTGTACATACTACATTGTATCCTTTTCTTTTAGTCAGTATACATATCAATTTTCCATTTTGTTTCATAAATTTAATAAAGTAATATTTATAATGTTTATGTTCAAGTAATGTTCATAGCTCCACTTAATTTAGTATAATCTACTTATCCATTCTGTTGAACTCTGCAATGATTTTTTACTATATCAACTTGGCAACTAAATATTTTTCACATTTTTACCTTCTTCTCTATCCTCACTGCCTTTATTTAGGCTCTGATCTTTTTTTCCCTTTTCTTTTCAGTTGTTTAGTCTCGTTATACTTTTGCTAGCTATTAGCTATACAAGTAATAGATGAATAAATACACACATCTTATTATAAAAATTTAAATAACACAGAGTAAAACATCCCCCTTAGCTACCCCCCTGGCAAAGCCCACTCCTCCAACAGAAGTTATTATGGTTATCAGTTTGGTGCATATACACACTTCTAGATCTTTTTTCTTTTTTTAATTAATTTACTTTCATATATGTGTACATGTAGAAATCTTCCACTTTATATTATACCATCAATAAGCAAAGCACTTTGCTTGTATTAAAAAAAAGAACTCATAATTAATGTCTGCTTTTGTCCATTCACACATTGCTTTGCTGGGCTTTGATGTTAATATTCATTTGCATACAAGATATGCTATGTAACACTAGTTTTACCAAGGATTTGGCTTATTATTGGAAATATTTAATTGAAAATACCATGGTGTAAAACATACACTATTTTAACATAAAATATATATGTAGGGACCTGAAACTAAAACTATAATTGGATTTAAAAGTTTAACAGAAATATTCTCTTTAGGGCCTCCCTGGTGGCGCAGTGGTTGAGAGTCCGCCTGCCGATTCAGGGGACGTGGGTTCGTGCCCTGGTCCGGGAAGATTCCGCATGCCGCGGAGCGGCTGGGCCCGTGAGCCATGGCCGCTGAGCCTGCGCGTCCGGAGCCTGTGCTCCGCAACGGGAGAGGCCACAACAGTGAGAGGCCCGCGTACGGCAAAAAAAAAAAAAAAAAAATTCTCTTTAAGTTTTAAAATATTAATCAGAATGATGAAGGAACTAGGGTTTTATTTTCTTTCTGGTACTTTTTTTTAAACAGCTTTATTGAAGCATAAGCCATAAAAGTCACCTGTTTTAAGTACACAATGATTTTTTAGTAAATGTAAAGGGCTGTGCAAGGTTATCACAATCCAGTTTTAGAATATTTCCAACACCCCAGAAAGATCTCTCATGTCCATCTCTATAGATTTGCCTTTTCTGAACATTTCATATAAATGGAAGGGATGAGGTTTTTCTGATATATTTAAATATCAGAGTTAGTAGCAAAAAAAAAAATACTTTTTGCATAAAGATTTTGCTGAAGTCTTTTCTAAAAGTTAACATGCTTTGCTCATTTGGTAAGGATGCTATAAATATAACTGAACTCTTTTCCTTCTTTCCCTCCCTCCCTCCTTTCCTTCCTTTCTTCTTTTTGCCAATTTTCACTCTTACAGTATTTAGAGATCATCACTGTTAATAGACCACAGTTCTCAATACAGTATACATGGAAGGTATAAGTAATGGACCTTTCTATATCCACTCCAACACATATCCTGATAGTTTAATGAAAAACAAAACAAGGGACTTCCCTGGTGGTGCAGTGATTAAGAATCCGCCTGCCAATGCAGGGGACACGGGTCTGAGCCCTGGTCCAGGAAGATCCCACATGCCATGAAGCAACTAAGCCCGTGCACCACAACTACTGAGCCTGTGCTCTAGAGCCCGTGAGCCACAACTACCGAGCCTGCGTGCCAAAACTACTGAAGCCCGCGCGCCTAGAGCCCTGTGGTCCACAACCAGAGAAGCCACTGCAATGAGAAGCCCGCGCACCACAACAAAGAGTAGCCCCTGCTCACCGCAACTAGAGAAAGCCCACGTGTAGCAACGAAGACCCAATGCAGCCAAAAATAAAAATAAAATAAATTTATCGAAAAACAAAACAGAAATCCAACATATGAACATATCGTTTCCTTGAGATGTTTTAGTTTCTCCTAAATGTGGAATATACTTTTTAAAAATTGATGAGAAATCCATTTAATACAGGTCTCTAAACATTTGGGATTCTATCCCCAAGTGGAATTCTATCTCCAAATAGAAATCCATCCTCCAAAAAATTCTGACATCACTCTTACTCCTCTTTCTCTCACAGTCCACATCCAATTCATTAGCGACTCTTGATGGTTCTATTATCCGATTATATTCAGGACTGAACACTAATGCCTTCACCATTACCACAATGGTCCAAAGCCACCATCCTTTTTTGCTTGGATCGTAACAAAAACTTCTAACACAACTCCTGACTTCAGCCCTTGCCAGGCCCCTTCCTTCAACAGTCTGTTTTCAGCACAGCAGCCAGACTAAAACAAAAAACAGATCCAGTCAAAAACCTCCAACAGCCTTTCCCTTTTACTCAGATCAAAAGTCCAAGTCCTTAGTGATTACAATTAACACCTTAAACTTACAACAATCTAGTTTAACTTTTAACAACCTATGTAACAACTAAGAAATGGCTTTAAAAAAAATTTGTAAAGAAATAAGGGAATAAAATGGTGCGCTACAAAATTCAACTAAATACAAAACCTGGCAGTAATGGAGAAACTGAGGAACAAAAACCCGTAAGCTATAGAAATCAAATAACATCAATGGACACTGTCAAAAGACTGAAAAGACAACCACAAAAGAGGGAAAATGTTTGCAAATCATATACCTGATAAGGGGTAAATATCCAGAATACATATAAAACGCCTGCAACTCAACAACAAGAAGACAAACAATCCTGTTAAAAATTGGGCAAACGACTTGAATAGACATTTCTCCAAAGATATACAAATGGCCAAAAGTACATGAAAAGATGCTCAACATCACTAATAATTAGGGAACTGCTAAGCAAAACCATAATGGAGGGACTTCCCTGGTGGTACAGTGGTTAAGACTCTACCCTCCCAAAGCAGGGGGCCTGGGTTCGATCCCTGGTCGGGGAGCTAGATCCCTCACGCAAGCCGCAATTAAGAAGTTCACATGCCACAACTAAAAGATCCCGCCTGCCACAACGAAGACCTGGTGCAGCCAAAATGAATGAATGAATGAATGAATAAATAAATAAATATTTAAAAAAAGAAAAAACCACAATGGATACCACTTCAGAACTACTAGGATGGCTGTAATTTTTTAAAATGGAAAATGTTAAGTGTAGACGAGGATATAGAGAAATTGGAACCCTTACACATTGCTGGTGAGAAAGTAAAATGGTGGTTACTATGGAAAATAGTTTGTATGACAGTTCCTAACAAAGTCAAACATCATATTAGAATACGATCAACAATTCCACTTCTCAGTACATACCCTAAAAAAGTGACAACAGGGATACCAATGTCCACAGCAACATTATTCACAATAGTGGAAATAACCCAAGTTCATCAACAGATGAATGCATATACTACAAAATGTAGTATATACATACGATGGAAAATTATTCAACCATAAAAACAATGAAGTACTGATATATGCTATAGCATGGATGAACCTTGAAAACTCCGTGCTAAGCCAGCTACAGAAGGGCAAATATTGTATGATTCCACTTATGCGAGCACCTGCAATAGGCAAACTCACAGAGACAAAAAATAATAGACTAGAGGTTACCAGGGGCTGGGGGAGGAAGGACGGGAAGTTACTGCTTAATATGTACAGAGTCTTAGTTTGGGGTGATGAAAAGACTTTGGAAACAGATGGTGGTTAGGGATGTACAACACTGTGAATGCACTTAATGTCACTGAATTGTATACTTAAAAATTAAAATAGCAAATTTTTGTTTTACATATTTTAACCACTCTCCTTCCTTCCTTTATATTTCTAAAAAATTATTTTTTTGGCTGTGCTGCACAGCTTGCGGGATCTTAGTTCCCCGACCAGGGATTGGTCCCATGCCCCCTGCAGTGGAAGCACAGAGAACTAACCGCTGGACCACCAGGGAATTCCCTAACCACTTCTGTTAAAAGTCAAAGGTTTTACAATCACATTAAAACCTCCAAAATCCTTTAAAGGGCCTACAGAGTCACCAGGACCTGATGTCTCATTATCTCTCGGATCTCATCTCCAACCACTTTCCCTCTGGCTTTTTCCACACTCACACCTCCTTGATGTTCCTTGAACACACACGGGCACAGTCAGAACCTTTACATCTGCTGATCCTGATCCATCTGTCTGAAATGGACTTCCCCCTCACCTTTAGGTCTTTGCTCAAATATCACCCTTTCAGTAAGGGCTCCCCTGACTATTCTGTTCAAAACTCAGCCCCTCCCCCAACATGTCCTATCCCTCTTCTCCACTTTATTTTCCTCCACTGCACTTTATCTGGGGTGTGTGTGTGTGTGTGTGTGTATATAAATCACAAATTTATTGTCATTCTCCTCCTTTAGAATGTGAACACCATAATGGCAGGGGTTTTGTCTATTTTGTTCAATGCTGTGTCCCTAAAAGAGTGCCAGGCACATAGTAAGCAGTCAATAAATCACTGTTGAGTGAACAAAGAGTGAATTATTCTGATCACTAATATAAGACTATTGATCGGGCTTCCCTGGTTGGCACAGTGGTTGAGAGTCCGCCTGCCGATGCAGGGGACACGGGTTCGTGCCCCGGTCCGGGAAGATCCCACATGCCGCGCAGCGGCTGGGCCCGTGAGCCATGGCCGCTGAGCCTGCACGTCCGGAGCCTGTGCTCCGCAACGGGAGAGGCCACAACAGTGAGAGGCCCGTGTACCGCAAAAAAAAAAAAAAAAAAAAAAAAGACTATTGATCAACTATTAAGACATGCCACATCTTAAACCTTCCTCAAAATTGGAGAGGGCTCTAATTTTACTCTAAAGTCTGTTCTACAATTAAAGGCCTGCTACTTTATTACTGACTTTTTTCTTTTGCTATGTTTAATTTAGCTTTTGCCACTCCATCATTTTTTTTATAGTATCTCTCAAATATTTTTAACAGCATTACTGAAATTATCATTTACAAACAATTCACCCATCTTAAGTGTACAACTCAAGGGCTTTTAATAAATTTATCCAGTTATGCAACTTTTACCACAATCCAGTTTTAGAGTATTTCTATCAGCCCAAACATTCCCTCAAATCCGTTTGCAGTCAATCCCCACTCCAACTTCCAACCCAAGGCAAACACGAATTTATCTCTTTAGTTTTATCTTTTCTAGAAATTTCATACAAATGGAATAATTCAACATTAGTCTTACGTATCTGGCTTCATTCATTGAGCACATTTTTGAGGTTCATCCATGTCATTACATGTATCAGTTATTCATTTTTTAGAAAAAAATACTGAGCAGTATCCCAACCTTATCATATTTTAAGTACTGCCTTATTCTCTTGCAGCACAGTGTTCGAGATTCATCTTCTATTCTTCCTGACCCAGCCCTGGAATCAACCATTTCTCCATGTAGCCCTGGTTCTTTTAATTTAATCAGTGAGTTTTTATTTCTTTTTTTTTTTTCATTTATACAAGTACTAATTGGTCCTTTTAAAAATCTGTTTGGCTATTCTTTAAAGGGCATTAGGATACAGGCTAAGCTGCTGTAACAAAGAGATTCTAAAATATAGTGGCTTAAATAAGATAGGTTATTTCCTTCTCACGTAATAGACTAGAAATAAGCCGTGTATAGCTGGACGGGCAGCTCCATACACACTACAATCTCTGTGTCCAGATTCTGCTGACTCGAGTTTTCGTCAGCTATCAGTACACAAGAGGGACATAGGCAGGGGGTCACGCACAGGCATTCCTTCTTAAGGCAAGACACAGAAGGGCCACACATGACTTCTGTTCATAATCAATTGCCAAAACTTAGCCTTAGTCATATCAACCTTCAAGGAAAGTTAGTGAATAGTTTCCAGCTTGGCAGCTATAAGCCATATATATTCATCTATAAACTAGGAAATCTTTGTGGATAACTAGCACAAGAGGCTCTGTGCCAATTAGAACCACTTCAAATTAAATTCTCCACTTGAGGTTTTGTCCTACATAAGTAACATAACTTAGGACCACCAACTTATGAAGACTCACTCCTGGTTACAAAATCTCAGGGGAGATGTTTTTGCCTCTCTACCAGGCAACCAGGTTGAGATAGGCAAGTTTTGACCCTCTAAGGCATGCTACCTCAGGCTAGCTGAGCAATGCATTTAATTTTTTTCCCATTTCATTCAGGATTTCAATTGTTTCAATTGACAGGATCATTCAGGATCATTCCACCATATTAAAAACAATATTTACTGCCTACTCTTTTAAACTGTGCAAGATGGTAATAATTCATTGAACTATCACAGATCAAAAACCAAAAAAAAGGTTACAAAATAGCTTTAAGCTTTTATCCTTATAATGGTTACAAAATGTAGCATTTCAAAATCTACAACTTAAAATCATTAACTACCTTCTAAAACAACAGAAATAACTTAGTGTCAAGTTTCCAAAATGACCCATTATATACAATACCATCCTTTAATTATAAATGCATATTTGAATAGTTTTATATTGCACCAACACTTGTTTCATTAGAAATTTTTTCCAGAATTTTCACTATCTAAATTTATCAGTATCTTTTCTTCTCCACAAGTCATTACTTCCTTCAAAGTAAAAGCATATGTTAAGTAAAAGAATATACAAGGAGCTCAATAAAATTATATTCTCGAAAAAACTAAGATAAAGTATTAGCTAACATTTATGAAGCAGTGTGTTCTATATGTATCATAATACTGAAACCTCACAACCACCTGATAAGGTAAGGGCTGCTTATCTCACAGATGAGAAAACTAAGATTTAGAGACTTTATGCTACTTACCCGAGATCATACAATTAGTTAAGTATTAGAGCAACGCAACTCTGAGCTCTTAGCCACTATGCTTTAAAATAAATGTTTTCCTCACACTTGAAACTCTAAATTCAGGGTGAATCTTAAAATTGTTGGTGTATTACAGTTGCTGTTGTAGCAATTCTAAGTGACAATAATGTGGCAACTGTCACTCCCTGAGTGCATGCAAACCTACAAAGTACCAGTACCAAGACGTGCAGAATTTGAGTTGGAAGAAAATCCTAGAAATGATCTCGGAACACTCCTTTTAATTCCTACGAAGCAAGCAACTGTGAGGAGAGGGCGGGGTGGGGAAAATCGGACACACTTAGCAGCGTTCCCAAAGTGGATATCAAAAGGAGGTTCACTCCACGTAAGTGCAAAGCTGGCTTAAGAGCTCAGCACCAAGGGTTCCTGATTCTTTGTCAGAACTGCTTCACAGAGGAAGACTTCGTGTGAAAAAACTGAACATCAGTGACTGAGTCAAAAAGTGATTCTGAATGTAAAGAACTTTAAAAACTCCCTTAACCAACTTATTTCACATGTATTTTCCATTTTCAGGTATGTGTAAGAATTATAAACAATAAAATCTATGTCTTACTAATTCTGACAGAGTTCTTTTGATAAACATGAAAATTCTAAATGGTAAAAAGCTTTGACAGTATGCTTTCCTTGTAAGTAGTATATAAAATAATGGTACATGATTGTACCATTATTGCTATGTACCATTAATGCTATGATAGCAAAACCAGTGCTTACTATATAATTCACGATAGGACATCTTAATATTGAGCTTCATATGTAACATCAATAAAATCATGCCCCCTTCCACCCAACCTCATCTTTTGACCAGGAACTTATGCATTATGGAGGGTAAAAATCTGATGTTAAACCCAGATCATATAGCATTGGCACTTTCCCAGTTTTTTCTGATTCATAAAGTATAATGTTCTCTGATGAGTTTTGAATTTACACAATTCCTGGTTTTCTTTATGTTAACCTATATATAACTTGCAAGGCTGGGGAAACAACTAAAAATATTTTAGGCATTTAAATTACTTTCTTAAATTATCCTTGTTATCATGAATATTCTTAACAATCTCATTGATTTCTATTAGCTGTTTTTTTTTCTACTCAGCATTTTGATGTTTCTAAGTTTTCTTTTTTTTGTTGTTGCGGTACGCGGGCCTCTCACTGTTGTGGCCTCTCCCGTTGCGGAGCACAGGCTCCAGACGCGCAGGCTCAGCGGCCATGGCTCACGGGCCCAGCCGCTCCGCGGCATCTTCCCGGACGGGGGGCACGAACCCGTGTCCCCTGCATCGGCAGGCGGACTCTCAACCACTGCGCCACCAGGGAAGCCCCTCTAAGTTTTCTTGATCGGGCAGATTTATTACAAAGTAAAAAACAATGCAATTCAGAGTTATATTAATGTGATTTCGTACTGTGAAATAAAAATGGAATGAACACTATGAATAGGTAAATTCTCTTTTTTATGGCCTTCCACTTTTTATTCTGAAAGAGAAGTTATCTAATTAATGGTCTCTTTTTCCTTTTATACTAAGTTGTTTAAAGGAGGTTAGGAGAAAACAAAAAATTGCATGTTTCTCTATAGGTATTAAAATGTTTTTTTTTAAAAACGGAAAAAATGCAGAAACAGGACTAGAAACAGAAAGCAAACAGGAGCAGGAAATTCTCAGTTATAAGATAAACTAATAAACATTTTTAAATGAAGGATTTGAAATTTATCAAGAGGGGAGAAAGTACTTGCAATCCTATTCAAATATTTGTTCCTGTCCTTCCATATGGAATGTTTTCCTTTGTAAATCCTGACAAACTCCTTCCTGTGTCAGCATCTCTATCTAAAGTTGACAGACCAAAGATGTATTTTTAAACATGGACCACAACAGAATTTGGAGTTGATTTGATTTCTGCTGTGCTACCTCTACAAAAAAAAATTCCTAAAATTATTTACTCAGGGATAGTTAGTATGGTCACTGATTATGGTAGGAATAAAAGATAAAATTATCAGCCTAAGAGTTTGGAATCTTATCCTAAATATTTTGAGATTTTTTTCTGCTCACACCCTAATTTTTTTCTATAGTGCTAATCTCGCATATATATTTTACATCACAATAAAGTTCTGAAATATAGCTTCTAAACTTTTATTCCAAACTAATTAGAGTATTTTAGTTTATCCTGATACGACTCTGGCCACAGAAGTATATATAATAGCTGTCTAAACATACATGTGGCATAATGCCTTTAATTTTATAATTTGTTTAGAGATATTTAGAAAAAAATGACTGCTAATGAATGTTTTCCTTTAAACATTAGATTTGGCTCAACAACTCAATAATAACTAGGAATGAAATAATTTATTTGGGTATCTTTTATTTATGTCAAACAATGAATTGTTTATCTTAACAACGTATTTCATCTTTAGAAGCTAAAATCATTTTGAAGAGTCATATCTTGTCCTTCTCTTTGCTATATATTTATAAGGACTAATTTAAGAGAAATTTTTAAGGGTTACGAGAATTCAAAAGAAAAGGACATCTGGAAACAGAATGTGAACTTTTAAATAGGAAATACTGGCTTAGAAAAAATTGATATTAGAGAAACATAACACAGAGTCATTTTTAAAGCTTCTTGCTTTGAGAAACATAAGATATGCTGTACTTTTTAAAAGACGTGTCATAATTGATTTCTGTTCTTATCAGAAACTCCTCTAAAACTTATTTGGAAAATATTTTGAACTGAGGGTTTGACATCATTATTCAAATTACATTTATTGAAAGTAAACATTAAAACTAAAGAGCAAATGGCACAAATAAAAATATATAGCATTTAAAAAACTCAATAATTTACAGAACTTTAGAATATTAGAGCAACCTGGAGGGTATTATAAGCTGCATAGAGTAACTGGAGCATACTGAAAGATGAGACAGCATGACTAAATATATCATGTAAACAGATTTCAAATACAAAATAAAATGTTCTTAGAAAAATTTTTAGGAGTTGAATACTATAATTTAAGCTCATCATCTCCCCCTTTTTCCTTTATCTTCCTTATTAATATATTAATACATCTGCATAAAATTAAGAACTCCACTCTACTGTAGTTGTTTACTGATATGGAATGTGACCTAATCTTTATTTTGCTTTCAAGGAGACTTTTTAAAATATAATATAAATTAATTACTGGAAAAACAAGTTTTAAGACAAGGATATATAAAATATAACCACAAATTTTGTCATTATTAGATTCAACAGGCACAAAATTTCTGTCAAATTGCTATAAAAATGTCTAAATGCTTATTCTCAATGTCTGTGTTTATCTCATTGCAAACAAGTAACAATTTACAAACCAGCACCAGTCCACAGACCACACTTTGAGTAGCACTATCTCAGAAACAAGAAAGAAGGTAACAATAAGAAATTAATTTGGAATTAGTGACTAAAGCTTTAAGTTCTAAGTATTCCATAAATTTGCTGTTTAACAGTACACATTTAAATCTAAAAGAATGCATTGAATATAATTTTCTTAAAAATTAAGCAGCAGCTTTATCACATTTGAAGCCAAGTGCTGAGTTTGAATGATGTTTGAGCATGTAATTAATTTAAATGAGGAAAAATATGAAGTCTTGAAAATAAATGAAACTATAAATTAATCTAATCTGTTTCTCTCAAGAGTAACATTGGGTTGTCCAAGCAGTCCTATAAACAATTCCCACTTGTCCAGTATAAAACTCTAAATGCTCTAAATGAGCGCTCAGGAGGCTACTGCCATGGGCAGCATAAAATGGACTGATGATCACCGACTGGTTTTAATCCAGAACTACTTCTACCCTGACTCTACTACTTGAGAATAGTTGCTGGTATATTTCATGCTCTACACCAAGAAAACAGAAGTAGGGCAATTTCAGGTTAAAAACAGAACCAGATCACCTAAATAGCATGATACACTCTAGTAAAAAGTCTTTATTAAAAAAATAAAAGAAAAGAAAAAGAAAGGAAGCTGAAAGGCTCTTCAAAATATAACCCCATTTTTCAAATCAGCTTCCAACTTTGTTTACAGCTTTACAAACCACATACTTAAGTGAAGTAATACTAAAAACTAGCAATTTATGGAATAAGCCTTAGGAAGTAATAAACCCAGAAGTGATACTTGCGTGTGTTGTTGTTGCTGCTTGTGTTATCGGCTGTGTGTTCCCGTTTCTCAATTCTCTAAAAATTGAGTCGTGTTATTGGCCGTGTGTTCCGGTCTCTCAACTCTCTAAAGATCAAAACTCCCATAACAAAGAATTATGTTGCTTCCATTATTGAACTGTCCTAATGAAAGAAGTACAGTCTTTCCTATGTGACTCTTGAAGGCACCAATGAATAAAACCAACAGGTATCAGGTTAAAAAAATTTTTTTTTTTTTTTTTGCGGTACACTGGCCTCTCCCGTTGCGGAGCGCAGGCTCCGGACGCGCAGGCTCAGTGGCCATGGCTCACGGGCCCAGCCGCTCCGCGGCATGTGGGATCTTCCCGGACCGGTGCACGAACCCGCGTCCCCTGCATCGGCAGGCGGACTCTCAACCACTGCGCCACCAGGGAAGCCCCAGGTTAAAATTTAATAACCAACACTAACAACAAAAAAGACTGTCTAGAAAGAAAGTGACAATATCTTTATTACCCGAGAAAATCAAACAGAAAGTAGATAAGTAATAACAATTAAACTAAAATTATTTTCTAATGTTCTGCTCAATACTAAGATCATTATCAGTCCACAGTGGTCCTCACAAAGTGATGAAATACGTCCTAGCACTTGACTAGAACTCTTCTTCTACAACAGAAGGAATAGGCATGATAGACAGAATTTTGCTGAAATGAATCTAAATCCACACCCTGAGGGATATCAGTATTCCTCAAATATGTGTTTTACCCGAAGTTACTCACATTGGGTAAGAGAACTGTGTTTCAAAACAAATTTGAGATAAACCTGAACGTAATACAATGTAGCATGGTTAACAAAATTACATTTAGTAGCAATTACTTACTAAGGTCATATAGTTTTACGTTCACTACTTTAAAAAGTGCTGGCAAAGATTGTGGAGATGAAGGTTTCTCTAGTTTGAAATATGATTTGCAAGAATAGCAATTTACCAACTAGATGGGTCTGAACACTTTTATTTTTAGTGATAAGGAAGTTATGCTCAACTTCACTACTTAAAATGAAAATTAAAATAAGATGGAATTTTTCACCCTTAAGAATATAGAAAATGTAAAAATCTGACTAGACTATCAAATACTGATTAGGGTCTATGGAGTGTAAATTAATGTAGACAGTATGGAAAGTAATTTGGCTGTATCTAACAAAATTCAAAATATTATGTAGCCCACGATCCAGTTAATCCACTTCTGGGTATATAATCCAAAACAGACTGAGATACACCATACAAAATATATATTTGAGACCTGCAGTAGGGAATACATTTTATATAACTGTGTTCTGAGTTGTGATATATGTCTCATGAAAAAAGAAGTGCCCTTTATGCTGACACTTTCTATTACATTCTATTCTTTTTCAAAATGCAGATTCCAACCTACTAAACTGATTTCACTACCTGCTGTTTGGAAAACACTGCCCTAAAAAACTGTAGCAATATGTGCAAGACATCATCTGTAAAGGTGTTCACTGTGGCATTGTTTAAAATAGAGAAGAAACTGGACACAACTTATATATCCATCGTGTCACACAACCGCATAATTTAAATACAAAATACAATGTAATATTATGAAAAAGTAGTTTAAATTAGATCTATGTAATATGTATATATCTTTAAAATATAATGTAGGGACTTCCCTGTGGCGCAGTGGTTAAGAATCCACCTGCCAATGCAGGGGACACCGGTTCCAGCCCTGGTCTGGGAATATCCCACATGCCTTGGAGCAACTAAGCCCGTGTGCCACAACTACTGAGCCTGTGCTCTAGAGCCCACGAGCCACAACTACTGAGCCTACATGCCACAACTACTGAAGCCCGTGCTCCTAGAGCCCGTGTTCCACAACAAGAGAAGCCACTTCAGTGAGAAGCCCGTGCACCACAATGAAGAGTAGCCCCCGCTCACCACAACTAGAGAAAGACTGCGTGAAGCAACAAAGACCCAACACAGCCAAAAATAAATAAATAAATGAAAAATACATATATATAATGTAGAGTGAAAGAAAAGCAACAAGCAGAACAATATTTCCAGAATTTTTATCATTTCTGCAGATTTCCAGCATATTATGATTATGAATAGGTATACATACAAATATAAAATTACTAAAATGGCTTAGAAGTGTATATATACTAATATATTAACTCACAGCCGGATGGGGGGTTCTCAGACGATAGTGTCTGGCTAGAGAGGCCTTTAGCTATATATATAATGTTTAAATTTTTAAAGAATATTTAAATGTTATTTGAAAAAAGACAGAAAAGTTGCAGCAAGTTTTGAGATAGCAATTGGAGTAGAATGAATGAATGGGAGTTGGGGTGAGAAAGAATGAGGTACAGATGAGCAGAACCAGGTGTACATACACCCATACAGTTAAATCAATGAATGAGAGAAAAAAGCTGGAAAAAAAATAATAAAACCCACGAAAAGCATAAGGACTGAGGAAAGATTAGAGAGGCATGTAGCAACAGCTTGGGGGGAGGGGAGGGAAGCATGAAGTGGGCAGAAAAGGCAGGAAGAAAAGGCCTAACAACTGGTAAACTGATCCATTCCTTATTGGTGGTTCAACTGCATAAAGGGGGGCAGCTTAGTGAGAAAGTACTTAGCAGCTATGTTTACACAGACAACAGAAAGTGCCACTAGAGTGGCAAATTGAACTGTGCAAGGCCAATTAACCCTTTCACCTTAGCGTTTTATACTAGCTACCTTACTTACTGTGCCTCTGTTAGATCTACACTGATATGTGTTAGGACCAAATGCAATTATAAATCATTGTTACATGTATTGATGAATTCTTCAAATTCCATGAAGCACATCCATTTTATTTATTTAGTATTCTGAATACCTTCCTCGCTACTCATCTGGATTTAATCAAGGAACACTTTCAAAGGAAGAGTGGTTATCCAGAAATTCAAACTACACATGTCCTTTATTAAACTATGAATTGACTACTACTCAAGTTTTTCAGCCTAAATGATTTTTTGTTTTTTTTTTAGGTTAGGTTCACTTCAAATTTCTTCTAGACAAATTAGGGGGAAATTAGGAAAAGAGTAACATATTTAAGTGGGCAAAAATGTAATCCTAATATGCACTGAAGAGGTTTGTAAATCAACCAGCTGCTGCATAAGCAATTGTATCTAATTATAATTTACTACTATAAAGGAAACTTTGTATCTTGAAGGGCTATATAAGATTTCTTTTAAAGATAATAATAGGTTTATCACTGGAAACTGTATTCATCTTCCTGATTCCAAAATACAGCCATGTATCGTCTTTAAATTATATTTGAGAGCAAGGATCGTACCTTCCACACAGTCTATAAAACCTAGAAAAGTATCATATACTAGGCATGCAAATATTTGGTAATGACCAATATTGTAAAATGTTTGGCATATGTGAAAGGCGTTGCTCCTATGAGCTAAGAGGACCAATAATAAAAGAATATAGTTGTTCAATAGTAAGTTCAGACAGTCTACATAAATATTTATTTGTTAATCCTAACACTCTCTTTTCCCTACTACCTACTAGGTAGTACCTACTACCCTATTGGTACCCTGAAGGTACCAATATCATCCCACTATCAGCTAAAATTCCATGCCAAATCTTCCCCTAGCCATGTTATTTATCAGAGTCTTAAGAGCAGTAATTTTTAAAATGCTAATTGAATACTGGGAAAATGCCAACAGACAGTTTTGAAGTGGGGTTTAAAGGAATACACACTGTATTTCTTAACCCAACGAAGATCAATACCTGTCTGAAAAGGTTACACTTGCTTTGGGGAGCAAGGGACTTTTTCTAGTTGTGGCTTTTCTCAGTCCTTCTCAATGCGTAACAAAAGGCAAAGGAGCTGGCGAATTCAACCCTCATCTAGCTACAGAGGCTGTTTACTGACTTCTATGGCTATGTTAAAAATCAGTGGAGGAAGAGAAGGCTAGCAGCCTTTGCCTTTCTCTAAGTCTTTTCTTGAATGCAGGCCACCCACCAAGTTCCCCTACTTCTCTTTTCTTCCATAACAGCACCAACACAGCCACTGCAAAAGCAACGCATCAAGACAAGCAGCATCAGTGAGGAGGAAATGGGGCCAATGGTAAGGGACAGAAGAAAGGAGCAGTGATGACTCCAAATCTTGTCTCATGAATGAGTCGGGCACATGATGCTTCTTTGTAGGTAGGAAGAGAATATGGTGAACACTCACACAGCTGGCCTCCAGCTCCCTTGACATATTCTCACACTCACAAATGCAAGTCATAGTACTTAGTACTTCAATGCCAGACAAGATTCAAGATTTTATCTTAGTGATTTTCTTAAAAAGAAAACTACCAAATGTAAAAAATGAATAATAGACTATGCCAAGTAAACATTATTTAGCTTAAAGCTGCAGTATAGTCTAATTAATTAATTTACAAAGCTCGGTTTCTCTAAAGCAACTATTATCAGGTTTTCTTCAGGAATTCACTTCCTTGTTTTATAAACACAAACTATAATATGAATTAAAATAAAATTCAGAATGAGAAATGGTTTCCAAAAGTAGTAATTATTAATTTAATCCAAGCAATTATTTGTGTGATTTGAAGAAGTACAGATATCTCTTCCTATTTCTCTTCGGAACGCTAGTCTCTGGAGCCAATTTTAGACTTGAGTTTAGAATTGATCCCCAGTGCAGGGGACCAAAATACACACACCCAGGAGACGACAGTCAGCTACCATGATTTTTTCACATTAAATAAAGCAAATACATCTTAATACATCCAAAAGAACATTTAAGTCAAGCTTTTGTTCTAGTGCTGACCCTACATACGATCCTTGTATCACACTCTGGATCTCCACTTCCCCACCTGGATAATAAGGGTTGATAATCAGTCTTTTCTCTATTTTGGAAAGCTGACAAGATTGTCTAATATAAAAATTCTTTGAAAAGTCAACAGGAAAGTAATAAATCAATGAAGAAAATACTTTTCAAAGTGACATGGGAATAAAATCCATGCCCAAGTTATTTTTCTACATTCTGTACATCAAGCCAACATTTAGATAATATATAACTACAAAAGCCCTTTTTTTAAAATGAGGGTGCCTAGTTTCTAAATAGGAACATTTAGATTATTTTGTAAGTTAGATAAACTTCAATAGTTTTCTTTCTAAAGCTCTTCTACTTCAAGTCTTTCCACACCTTTCTCTTTCCTCCTCAACCAAATATATAGAGATTTTTCTTGATTAACTCTTTAACAGGTAATACAATAGTCAAGAAGACTAAAGAATACAAAATATAAAAGGCCACTAGCCACCTAGAAGCATATCTCCACTAAGAGAGGGCAATTTCAACAGGGAGGGAGGGAAGAAGAAAGGGAGAGAAATACAACAGGCAAACTCTACAAGAGTTTCCATTACTTTTTTTTTTTTTTTTTTGTCTGCACCGTGCAGCATGTGGGATCTTAGTTCCCTGACCAGAGATTGAACCCACATCCCTTTCCATGGAAGCATGGAGTCTTAACCACTGGACCGCCAGGGAAGTCCCTCCATTACTTCTTGAAACAAGATTTCGTAGTACTCACATATTGATATAGTATTTTATAGAATTCAGAAAGTCTCTCAGTAAAGTGGGAAAGTCAATTAGCAAGTGAAAGCATTGGCTCAGAACCTGGTCAGACCGGGGTCAGCAACTTCTTAAGCTTGAAATGTGTTCAGCCAAACTAGGCAATGCCAGAGCACAGGCAGGCCTACTGTTTACAGGCATCACAGAGCAGTCCATCAGCTGATTATATTTTGTCTTGCAATGAAACCAAATTACCTCCTGTCTATAAACGGCAGGAATTATATTATATTCTTCTTTCAAAGATTCCATAAAACCTAGCACAGTGCCAGGGACTAAGAGAATAGATGGAGGAATAGAAAGAGGCATAGAAAAAAAGGGAAAAGAATTTAAAAGACTGTGGAAACATACATAAAACCACTACCCAAAAGCACCTCTCCAAAACCCAAGAATCCAGAGACTAAAGTACTACATACATCACACAAGCCCATCTTCTATTCAAAGACTAGAAGATATGCTTGTACAATGTTATCAGAAACATCTAAGGCTATAAGAAAAGGCAAATAGCACCTCTGGTTAAACACTGTCATTGAAGTGCACACATATTAGCAATCAATTATTCAGTTTATTGCAGGTTAATTAATTACTGCTATGACATGTGCTTCTTTAACTTGAACTACCTTATTATGTGATTAGTAAATAGTGGTATGATGTCCTTATAATGCAGAAGTTGTGTTAGCCCAATTTGATCTTTTCCCAGCTCATTCATTTTTTTAAAATGACTGGAGACAAGCTTTCTTGCAATTAAAGACAAAGCCTTAGCTCTTTCTGAAGAACTTAAAAAAATAAAAAAATTTTAAAAAGCTAAAAATTCACAGAAATGCCTTCCTTTAATGTAAGTAGTACCTGGTTTAGTGGCTCTGAGAACATCTATGGTTTCTACTATGTAAAGCTATCTGATGAAACTGTGAGTATAGTTGAAGAAGTATATTTCCTCCATTTTTAAACTTGTATATCAGTGAAAAGTGTTCTGCTCTGGATCATATTTTGAATTTTTATTCAAATGACCTAAAAAACCTATATCTCAAATAAAGGAGCATGAACAGAAGAGTTTGAAGGGTTCTAAGAACTGACTGACTATGAGGCTAGGTACAAATGCCAGTGGGAGATTGTTTCTTAAGTATTCTTTGCTTTTGTTAGTGTTTATAAAGTTCCATAGATTTTGAGGGCTCTACTCAATCCTATTTCTCCTAAAAATCTGTTATTTTCACAGTGTGATTTTGCAGAACAAGGAGTCAAATATGGTATTGTAGCAGAAATAGCTGTTATTGGATCTGGTCCACCTGGATAAAGTAGAAAATAATGGAAAGCAAATAAAAGGACAGAATTCCAGTGAAGGGGATATCCTCATTTGCTTCTCTGAGGATGTCTCCATGGCTTACTGATACAACCTTCTCAAGACAGCCAGACTAAGGCATAATGGATAAAAGGACTATCAATCTTCTCTTGCTTACCTACTACTCTGAGCAAAGTTTGTCATAGGCCTCCAGCTCCTTCACTGTTTTTGATAATAATCAAAACTTGCTTCTCCCACAGCTTTTTATTTTCGTTATTCTGAATTTATATTTTGTCTAATTCCCCAGTTTACCTTTCTCAGAATCAAAACACAACAGATTTATGGGATTAGAAAGTCCTTAGGTTATACAGTCTAACCTCACTAAGTGAGGAATCCCTTCTATATTGTTAGTTACGAATACCTATTGACCATCATGCTAAACACTGTGCTAATTGTTAAAGAAATGGCAGTAAACAACAAAACAAAGACACAAAATCCAGATACTGAGCAAACCATATGCATACATATATTTCCTAGTTCTGTCCATCGAGAAATACTAGATGCAAGGGCACCACAAAAGCAACAAGCACACTTAGTGTCCATATTTTGGTTTCTAAATATTATTCTTCAATGAAAAGAACCTGAGCTCCTTGGGGAAATGACCGATTCCAGCGCTGGGGCAGTGAAAGTGAAAGATAAGTCTGGAACATCTTACGGTGCCAGAAAATAAGTGCCCTGAAAAACAACAGGAGTAAGAGAAAAGGCACAGGATCCTCCTATGTGAAGGAGTTCTTAATGGCCAAATGTAGTATAATATGAGCAAAAAAATAATGATAGTAATAGAGCATAACCCATAGATTAAAATAAATATTCATACTGATAGAAGTAACTGACCAAACAGTGAGAAGGGCTATCTCTTCCTTACAGTACAGAAAGAATAATGGAAATAGAAAAATCACCATTTGGTAAGTACCATGGTAATGTTGGCTACAGGCAAGAATCATCGACAGATGCTAAAATTACTGGGCAAAAGAATGATGAGAAATAAACGGGGTCCCCTGGTGGCGCAGTGGTTAAGAATCCGCCTGCCAACGCAGGGGACATGGGTTCAATCCCTGGTCTGGGAAGATCCCACATGCGGTGGAGCAACGAAGCCCGTGCGCCCCAACTACTGAGCCCGCGTGCCACAACTCCTGAAGCCTGTGGGCCTAGAGCCCGTGCTCCACAACAAGAGAAGCCACCGCAATGAGAAGTCCCCGCTCACTGCAACTAGAGAAAGCCCGTGCGCAGCAACAAAGACCCAGTGCAGCCAAAAATAAATAAATTTATTTTTTAAAAAGAAATAAGATATTTGCATAATCTTAAAGTATTTTCCCACATGAAAAATGACAAACGGAAAACAGTAGCTTTACAATGAAAAAATTTGGCATACACTTAACCAAGTAATCAAAGTTAAGCTCAGCGGCAATGTGATACATCAATATCGTGTGCCTGGTGACATGATACACTGAAAAGGGCACAGCATCAGGTCTACGGTATTCATGCAAAACATGTATAACCTGAATTTAATGATGAGAAAACATGAGACAAACCCAAATTGAGGGACATTCTAAAATATAACTATCTAATACTCTTGAAAAGTGTCAAGGTCAAGAATGACAAAGACTAAGGAACTGTCCCAGAGTAGAGGACATCAATGAGATAAGAACTAAATGTATGATTCAGGACTAGAAAAAAGATGCTAGTAGGACAGCTGATAAAATTTGAATAAGATCTGTAGGTCATACTGGAGAACAGACTTGAGGATATGGGGAGGGGGAAGGGTGAGCTTTGACAGGGCGAGAGTCATGGACATATACACTAACAAATGTAGTAAGGTAGATAGCTAGGGGGAAGCAGCCGCAAGGCACAGGGATATTAGCTCTGTGCTTTGTGACAGCCTGGAGGGGTGGGATAGGGAGAGTGGGAGGGAGGGAGACGCAAGAGGGAAGACATATGGGAACATATGTATATGTGTAACTGATTCACTTTGTTATAAAGCAGAAACTAACACACCATTGTAAAGCAATTATACCCCAATAAAGATGTTTAAAAAAAAAAAAAAAGATCTGTAGGTCAGTTAATAGTACTGAATCAATCTTAATTTCCTGATTTTGATCATTTTATTAAGGTTATGTAAGACATTTGGGAAAACTAGGAGAAGAGTATAAAGGAACTCTTTGCATTACTTTTGCCACTTTTTTGTTAAATCTGAAATTATTCCAAAATGAAAGATAAGTAAAAAGTCAAAAAATATATTTCTTAATTCTAATATTCAAAGTCAGTGATCATACACCCCCTTAGCCTTTCTTTTTCACATTTAATATGTTCTGCATTGGACAAGATTCCCAGAACCCCTACTATACTTACAGCTCCCCTTTTAAAACACTCCATTTGTTACCAGGAATGTACATAATCAGTTACAGATTGCGTTATATTTCTCACTTCATACAATCAAGTCACTATATGTATGTTAATGCAACCTAGAGCTGGTTTTTAAAAGCAGATGCATCATACAGTTGGCGTAATTCAGTTTGTGATCAACTAAAACTTGAGCGTTTACTAAGGTCAAATTAGATCTTCCCATTTTATACTTGTGCAAGTGATTTTTTTCAGCAAAATGTGGAATTACCTTTTTCTGTGATTATTTCCACCCTTCTGGTTTCTGCTCACATTTTACACAGGTAAGGGTACCAGTTAGATTATTTTGAATTACAATTCTATCACTCACTTGCCGTGTATTGAATACATACCATTTGCAGTGTGCTACGAATTAAGAGTATATAAAAAATTTGCCATGGAGTGGTCATATCTGATTGGAAGGGTAGGGAAAATCTTAATAAAGAGATTAAATTTAGGCTAGAACTTTAAGAATAGGCAGCATTTGAATAGCAAGAAATAATACAGAATAATGGTTATGATCTTTGAACCTAACAAACAAGAGTGTAAATCCTAACTCCGCCAATTATTAGTTTTGGGGAAGTCTTTGGAATTCCATTTCCTCATTGATAAAATACCTAACTTGATAGAACTGTTTTAGAGATTAAATAATATATACTCAAGCAGTTAGCCTTTTCATCAAATGGTGCCGGAAAAATTGTGTGCAAAAGAATGAAACTGGACCCTTATATTACACCGTATACAAAAATTAACTCAAAATGGGATCAAAGGCTTAAAGGTAAGAGCTAAAGTTATAAAACTGTTTGAAGAAACATAGGGGAAAAACTTCATGACATGGGATTTGGCAATTACTTCTTGGACATGACACCAAAAACACAGGGAACAAAAGAAACAAAAGAGATAAGTTTGGACTTCATCAAAACTAAAAACTTTTGTGCATCAAAGGACACTATCAAGAGAGTAAAAAGGCAATCCATGTTTGCAAATCATATACCTGACAAGGGATTAATATCCACGATATATCAAAGACTCCCATAACTCAACAACAAAAAACAACAAACAATCCCCCCCAAAATGGGCAAATGATTTGAATACACATTTGTGCAAGGAACACATACAGACGGTCAACAAGCATATGAAAAGGCGTTCAACGTCACCAATCCTTTAGAGAAATGTAAATCAAAACCACAATAGGATACCACTTCTTATCCATTATGAAGACTATTATCAAAACAAAAACAAACAAAAAAACACTGGTGATACTGTGGAGAAAATTAGAACCCTTGTTCATTGCTTGTGGGCATGTAAAATGATGCAGCCACTGTGGAAAAGATCATCACCATATATATCATCTAGCAATTCTACTTCTAGGTATATCCCCAAAAGCATTGAAAGCAGGGGCTCCAGCAAATACTTGTTGACCGGTGTCTAAAGCAACTTTACAGCTGACCCTTGAACGATGTTGGTGGGGATGGGAGGGGGCGTGTTTAGGGGCACGGACCCTCCGTGCAGTTGAGAATCTAGATACAACTTAAACTCAGTCCCCTCATCTGCAGATTCAGCCAATCACCGATCATGCAACACTGTAGTATTTACTACTGAAAAAAATCCGCGCATAAGTGGACCGGTGCAGTTTAGACCCATATTGGTCAAGAGCCAACTGTATTTACAGTAGCCAGAGGTGGACCCCAGTTTATCAACAGATGAATGTATATATTCCACAAATGTGGTGTATACATACGATGGAATACTATTCAGTCATAAAAAGGAATATAATTTGGAGACATTCCACAACATGGATTAACCTTGAAGACTTAAGTGAAATAAGCCAGACACAAAAGGATAAATATTGTATGATTCCATTTATATGAGGTGCCTGGAATAGGCAAGGTCTTATGAGACAGAAAATGGATTAGAGGTTATCAGGGCCTGGGGGAGGAGGGAATAGTGAGCAATTTTTTTTAATGGATACAGAGTTTCTTTTTGAGATGATGAAAAATTTCTAGGAATGGATAGTGATGATGGTTGCACAACACTGTTAATATACACAATGAATTGTATACTTTAAAAATGGTTAAAATGGTAAATTTTATGCTATGTGTATTTTACCACAATTTTTAAAAGAGCAGTTAGCATGCCGTACTCACATAAAAGTACTCACATAGATTATTTTTGGAGGTGGAAGAAATTCAGGCACAGTTAACAGTATGAGCAGAGTTACTAGGTAAAAAAACATATATGAGGAAAAAAACCCTGAAATGATATAGGTAAAAATGTCAAAAGTGGTTTTCTTTGGATTTTTAAAATTTTGTTTTTCTTTGCTTTTACATAAAAAAATTTAATAAAAAATATTTAAAGAACAACCCCTCATACAGGTAAGAACAGTGTATTAGAAATAGGCTGCTTGTAATAGAAACTCAATATACCAAATGGCTTTTTAAATGATAGAGGTCTATTTTTCTCTTACATAAGAGAAGTACAGAAGTGGGCATCCAGGGCAGTTATGGTGGCTCCATAGTCACCAGGACCCAGGCCCCTACTATCTCTCTGCTCCTGGTTTCTCAAGGTCACCTCTACTTGCAAGATGTCTGCTGCAGCAGCTACTAACATCTCATCTATTGATACATTCCAGTGAGCAGAAAGGAGGGAGAAACAAGGACAAAATGATGTACTGCCCTTTAAGGGCTTCCTTCACTAGAAGCCCAACCCTATGTCTTCTGTTCACCAGCCACCATTACCTGTAAAGAAGACAGGAAAATGCTGTTTGTTTTGTTTTGTTTTGTTTTTAACTCCAGTATCTAATAATACAGGGGTTCTGCTACTAAAGAAAAGAAAAATAGATGGTTAGTAGCCTGCCTCAGATACTTAAAAGCATTTTTCATATAACTCAAATTTCAGCTTTCATCTTTACTATTTGGAGTCACCTCTAAAAACTATAAAATCTAATAAAAAGATACACATTAACAGGTCTTTAGGACATTTTACACTAAAAAAAAATTACATTTTAATGAATGTCAAAGCCAGAACATAGTGAGATCAAATTCTTTTTATTTATTTATTTATTTTATTTTTGGCTGCATTGTGTCTTTGTTGCTACGAGCGGGCTTTCTCTAGTTGCTGCAAGAGGGGGCTACTCTTGTGGTATGTGGGCTTCTCATTGTGGTGGCTTCTCTTGCTGCCGAGCACGGGCTCTAGGCCCGCAGGCTTCAGTAGTTACACGGCTCGCAGGCTCTAGAGCGCAGGCTCAGTAGTTGTGGCTCACTGACTTAGCTGCTCCGCAGCATGTGGGATCTTCCCAGACCAGGACTCCAACCCATGCCCCTTGAATTGGCAGGCAGATTCTTAACCACTGCGACACCAGGGAAGTCCCTGACAGCAAAGATGCAATGGTAGAAACAAGTCTGTATATTCAGTTAACATAGGTATGTGTATGTGTGTGTGCATCTGTACGGAAGAGGACAAATCATAAGAACTTTTAAATGCTCAGACATGTCGGAAGTCACAATTTAGGTTCCTTACAGAGTAATCTGTCAAACAAGACTCTCAATTCAGAGAACCCTCATGTTTCCCATAAAATAACATATCTTTTTTCTAACGGTTTTGTTGAGGTATAATTTACATATCATGAAATTCACATACTGTAAGTACACAATTCAGTGATTTTAATAAATTTACAAAGATATGCAATCATCACTAAAATCCAGTCTTAGAACATTTCTATCACCCTAAAAAAGATCCCTCATGCCATTTTCAGTCAACCCTCATTCCCAGACTATGACAACTATTACTCTTACTTGCTGTCACTACATACTTACCTTTTCTGGACATTTCATATAAATCATATCACGTAACATGGAGTCTTTTTGAGTCAGACTTATTTTACTTAGCATAACGTTCTTAAGGTTCATCCATGTTGTAGTTTATATCAGAAGTTCTTCCTTTTTGTACTAAATATTAAATAGTATTCCATTACCTGGATATATCACATTTTGTTTACCCATTTGTAGGTTGCTGGGCACTTGGATTGTTTCCAATTTTGGCTCTTATGAATAATGCCCTATGAACATTCATCTACAAATCTGTATGGACATATACTTTCACTTTTGTCTTAAGACACTATAGACATCTAGGAGGAACTGCTGGGGCATATCCTAAGTTTACTTGAACTTTAAAAACAAAACAAAAAAACTGCCACACTGTCTTCCAAAGTTGCTGTACCATCTTACATCACCACCAGTTTATCCTCACCAATGATTTTTCCTGTCCACTATTTTGATTATAGGCATCCTAGTGGGTGTAATGTTTTATCTCCTTATGGCTTTAATTTGCATTTCTTTAATGACAAATACCATTGAGTACTTTTTCATGCACTTACTAGCCATTTGTATATCTTCTTGGGGGAAATGTCTACACGGATAGCTTTTTAGATTCTCTTTATTAGGTTGATGAAATTACCTTCTATTCCCGGTTTGCTGAGCGTTTTTATTATGAATAGGTATTAGATTCTTTCAATTTTTTTTTCTGTGTCTGAGATAATCATGCAGTTTTTGTCTTTGATTCTATTAATACAGTGTATTATATTAATTGAGCTTCAGATGTTAAAACAACCTTGCATTCCTGGGATAAATCCCACTTGATCATTAAGTTTAATCCATTTTATATGTTGCTGGATACAGCTGGCTAGCATTTTTGCTGGAAATTTTACATCTCTATTCATGAGGGTTATTGGTCTGTAGTTCTCTTTTCTTGTGACATCTTTGTCTGGCTTTAGTTATCAGGGTAATACTTATCTCACAGAATGAGTTAGGAAATATTCCCTCCCCTCCTCTTCTATTTTCTTTAAGTTTTTGAAAATTTGTGATTATTTCTTCTTTAAATATTTGATAGAATTCACCAATGAAGCCATCTGGCTTTTTTTTGTGGGAAGACTTGAAAATACTAATTCAATTTACTTACTGGTTATAGGTCTATTCAGATTTTTTATTGAGAGTAGTTTTGGTCAGTGGACTTTGTTCATTTCATCTAAGCTGTCGCTTTTGTAGGCAAAGTTCTTCATAGTGCTCTCTTATAATCCTTTTAATTTCTGTAGAGTTGGCAGTGATACATCCTCTTTCATTCCTGAGGTTGGTGTTTATGTCTTCTTTTTTTCCTTGATCAGTATAGCTAACAGCTTATCAATTTTGTTGCTCTTTTCAAAGGGCAAAGTTTTGCTTTCACTGATTTTTCTATTAACTGTTTCATATTTCATTGGTTTCTGCTCTAATCTTTACTATTCCTTCCTTTTTCTTGCTTTGTGTTTAGTTTGCACTTTTTCCCCTCCTAGTGTTGTAAGGCAAAAGTGTAAGGTTATTGATTTTAAATCTGTCTTCTTTGTGTGACTTCCCTGGTGGCACAGTGGTTAACAATCCGCCTGCCAATGCAGGGGACACGGGTTCGAGCCCTGGTCCAGGAAGATCCCACATGCTGCGCAGCAACTAAGCCCGTGAGCCACAACTGCTGGAGCCCACGTGCCTAGAGTCCATGCTCCATGACAAAACAAGCCACTGCAATGAGAATCCCACCCACCGCAACAAAGAGTAGGCCCCGCTCGCCGCAACTAGAGAAAGCCCGTGCACAGCAACAAAGACCCAATGCAGCCAAAATAAATAAACAATAAAAAATAAAATAAAATCTGTCTTCTTTGCTATTATAGGTATTTGAAGCTATAAATTCCATCTAAGTACTACTTTAATTGCATCACATAAATGGTGATATGTTCTGTTTTCATTTTCATTCAGTTCAAAACATTTCCTAATTTCCCTGGTGATTTTCTTCTTTGACTGATGGGTTATTTAGAAATGTGTTAAGTTCCAAAAATTGGGAGCTTTTTCCATCCTTTTACATTCCACCTATTTGTGTCTTTGAATCTAAAGTATGTCTCTTGTAGAAAGCATATCATTGGATCTTTTATCTTTTTTTTTTTTTTTTTTTAAATCCAGCCTAACATTCTCTGCCTTTTTATTGGAATGTTTAATCCAGTCATATTTAATTTAGTTACTGATATGGTCAGATTTACACCTGCCATTGTGCTATGTTTTCTATATACCTCATGTCTTTTTCCCCCTCTCCTTTACTGCCTTCTTTTTAGTTACATAGATATGTCCTAGTGATCTATGTTACCTCCTTTGTTAGAATTTTTACTACATAAATTTTTTAGTTATGTTCTTGGTGGTTGCTCTAAGGATTACAATATGTATCTTACCAAGATCTATTTCAGGGACTTCCCTGGTGGTCCAATGGTTAAGAATCTGCCTGCCAATGCAGGGGACGTGGGTTCAATTCCTGGTTGGGGAACTAAGATCCCACATGCTGCAGGGCAACTAAGTCCGTGCACCACAACTACTGAGCCCGTGCGCCACAACTAGAGAGAAGCCCGCGTGCCGCAATGAAGAGCCTGTGCACTGCAACGAAGATCCCGTGTGCTGCAACTAGGACCTGACACAGCCAAATAAATCAAAAAAAAAAAAAAAAAAAAAAAGACCTATTTCAGATAAATACTAACTTTATTCTGGAAAAATATAAAAACATTGCTCTATTACAGCTCCATCTCTTGCCCCTTTCTTTGTGCTATCATTTTCATATATAGTAATTGTTATGTGTTATAAGCTCAACAACAGAGTTTTATAGTCTTTTCTGGAAGATTAGACTTATGATGAAACAGTTTGATTCACTGAAATAATTATTAGAAATTATTTGGTAATATTTTAAAATAACAAAATAAATACATGGGATTTTTAGTCTAAAATTATTTGATTTACTTAATTTCCCACTCATAATTTTAAATAGCTTATAGGTTAAAAGCAACTTTAAAATATCCATATACTTTGTCTCATAAATATGATATGTTGCTAATTTAGTTTATCCAATTGTGGTTTAATTATATAACATTCTTTTTTCCAAAGTAATAGAGTTTACATGGGTATATATTAGTAATGTTATCAGGGCTCTACATGAAATATTCACCACTAAATAAAATGATTCTACCAATCCCACAATTTAAACTGTTCTCATTAGCCCATGTTACTGTCTCACCCTTGTGCATATATATGATTCCTACAAATCAAATGTGAATAAAACTTGCTATTTAGCTTTTTTCACCTATACGTGTTTTTCCATGTTGCTATATACTTTTCACTTATATTGTTATTAATGATTACATATCACACCAAGAACATATCATAGTTCACTCAAATATTCTCCTACTATTAGAATCTGATTGTTCCCATTCTCTACTATTATTAGGGTGCTGTAGAAAGAACAAATGAATTAATAACTATGAAAAACAGGCTTTATCAGAATTTCATAACAAAACCTACATAGCTGTGCATATTCTATTTTGTCACAAAAACAAAGGTTAGAAACACTATTGCAGAGAACTGCTGCAGAAACAGAGTATTGTTATCCATGTTAAAGAAAAGCAACAATGACAGTCTGTAAGTGAAATGTCTTTTAAAAAGATCATTATACCACAGTTTTCATCCATGGTAGTATCTTTAAAGATTTCCCTTAGATTAACAACTCAATATTAAAGGTATACAATAATAAGATAAACATGTCCTTCAAACTGTATGTAAACCGATTATATTTAAATCCTATGGATCTAATATGAAAAGACCCTTTATCTTTTCTTGTAAGTCTGAATTGTATACTTCTTTCCTTAAAATAATTTAAAGTACATTCCAAATGTGCACTCTATAAACTGCCTGAAGCTCTGATTAAAGATCACTCAATCCCATGAAGCTAATATCCACTGAAACTCTATGATTTTAGTATCGTCCATCAAGTTGACAATCGAAAATGTTTTTCAGTGAGGTTAACCCTCACTGTCTTATTTTTTGTTTTGTGAATTTTGAAGACTATGTGTAAGAGAACATAATGTTCCAGAAAGTCTTTTTAAGAGGTTTTGTGATTGGTATATATTTATAAAACATCAACATGAAATTATCTGCATATATCTTAATCTCAGGACCATTCATTTCCTCCAGCAATGGTTTTTCTGACATGTACCTGAGTTTCAGTAACTATTTCCCCACGTGGCATGTTTCTAACTAGATTCAAGACAGAGTTCAGGACTCTCCTCTGGACACCTCCAATAACAGGGCCACATACATCACTCTGAGGTAATGGATCTACTTATTACAATATTCAAAACCTGTGGGATCTGATTATTTTAGAAATGTTACTTGCCTGTTTTAGCACCCAGACTTGGATCAAGTCTAGGAATAGTGGACTGATAGTGACAGGGACTGACGGTTTACTGTTCCTTTCAATGCCTAAGTAACAGCCTCTTATATTGCTGTGAGTAATAGGCCTGACTATGTTTCTGGATGTTAAGTAGTAAAAGGTTCTTAGATAATAGGAAAATGGCATTAAAAATAATAATTTTTAAAGTGCAGCTTTAAAAAGTACTCTGGAGTCAAAGTAGCACTGCTCCTCCTAAACCCTACTCCAAATATGTACCAATGGTAAAATTTAAAGAGAGAAAATCATAAACATATAGCCACGGCCAAAACCAGTTAAGTATCTCTGTAGACAAAAACTAAAGGAAACGTGTAGCCACAAACAGAGCTTAAGCTAAAAGCCTGGACTCCACACCTGTAGTAGGCAGGAGAAATGAGAAGTCTGACTCCCACAGAGTAATGAGGACTGAAAATACTCTACAAAAGGCCTAGGATCAGAGCCAGACTCTGATGGAAACTCATGCTGGAAACCAAGGGTTGCAGTGGGACTCCACCGCCTGCGGAAAAAAGTGAGAAGTCCGCTGCCTGAGGCTACAAGCTTATAAAATATTATGTATCTGAGATGCTAAGAGGCCATAGTTTCAGCCCAACAGCTGAAACCAGGCCAAACAATCCGCAGGCTTGGTATCTGGATCTGCAATGGCCTCAATATAACCTCAGGAGGGAGCCCTAAGCTGCCTATATCAGACCGACTGCTTGTCTAGGTGTCTCGGGGAAAGGAGTGAAAGCCATTATAAAGCGAGGAAGGGTGAATAAAAAGGAGAGAGAAACAGCCACTCAAGATGGACCTGAAAACTAAAATTCTACCTAAAGAAACATAACATTTTAATTATGAAAGAGAAATTATCTCCTTCACAGTTTAATTACCTATGTGCAATTCTTCATAAAAACCTCAGTCTAAAACATCTTTGTATCACGATAGTTTTGAAGCAGACACACAACCTGTGCAACTGTACACACAGGTCTTGCTTTAAGAGTCTGTAACAAGTTTGGGGTACAGTTTTAATTAAATCAACCCTGTGGTCCATATTATCAAAGCCAACACATCCCAAATCATCTTACGCTTTCACGTTCAGAAATTTCCTGTTGCTGACTTTGATGAGCCCAGGGAATTATTTATAGTAACTTCAAATCATGCTTGGTGTACTTCCAAGACAACCGTAACTACGGTGGCTTGGGTCTTCTCTAGGGTGGACTTAATACATATCTAAAGACCATGAAACCAAGTAGGCTTCTCAGCTTGCCTGTATTTTTTTTTTAAACAACTTTATTGAGGTATAACTGCTATACAAAGAACTGTGGTTTGTTTGTTTTTAAATAACTCTACTGTGGTGGAGAGTTCTCTTGTGCATTTTATTTTAAGGCATTTCAGAAAAATAATTTAGAGGGAATATATACTCAGAGGTACTCCAAAAGAAGACTGCAAATAAAGTTGAAAGTAAGTATAAGAATTATGATTTTTGGCTTTACATAAGAATAAAATTCCCATTGAGTACTTTATCAAAAACTTAACAGGTTGTTTCATAATCCCCCATTGTTAGACGTAAATCAAACAGGCTGGATGACCATCTTCGGGGAGAGCTACAGAAGAGACTCCTACATGAAGAAACAGGTTAGATACTGGTGAGGTCTCTTCTAACTTCAGGATTCTATATCCGTTCTCCAATTTTCATTGTTGTTCTTTTTCCCCTAGCATACAGTTTTTAACATCTCTGACCCCACTGCAATTCTTTCCTATAACGGGACTATTTAAAACAATAATAGCCAGGTATAAGAACGATCAATATTAAGATCTACTTCTTTTCCTTAACTTATGAAATTACAGAAGACAAAAGCAAAAAGATCAGCAATTAATCAGTCCAAAATAAAGCAGTACTTTTAGGAGCTGTGTGGAGATGGCAAAGGTGGCTAGTGGAAAAGGATGACTCTGGAATCCCTAATTGGTATTATAATGAGCCAAAAGACTCGCACACAAATAGAACTGCACCTGGAAATCCCTTTTTAAAATTACTTAATTAAAGATGTTATAATAATCAAAATAGATGACAGTAGAGAATATAGGGAATATCTCATAACTAATAATATATTTGATGGGTGAGTTTCAGAATAACTAGGGAGAACAGGCAACCTCAAAGTTAAAATTACAAAGTAGGAACACTGGTGATTTCTTGGTCAAAGCATCATTAAAGACCTAATATATTAACTTAATAACACTTTAAGAATTATAAAATATAACAGGCTAGTCAGCAAAAGTAAACGACCAAATTGGATTAAGCTGATTACTGAAAACACCCTCAGCAGACAGACCTCTACGCATGGACGTTCAGAACCCATTGTCCCTAGAAGAGCAGCATGTACTATACTAACAGCCTTTACAGGCCAAAGAAGAGAATGGACAAAATGGACAGAAAACTAACTAGGAAGATGATATATAGCATAACTGGAACAATCCTAAAAAAAAGCAAAACAATAAAAACCACAATAAGACACAAAAACAAAACCTACAAACAATGTCCCTGACAAAATGGAAACAGCAATCAGTGATTTTATCCAAAAATATTTAGATAGATCTACACAACACAGAAATGTTCATTCTCTAAGGCTGTCCTATCCAATGTGGTAGCCATTAGCCATATCTGAGCACTTGAGATGTGTTAGTGCAACTCAGAAATCAAATTTTTTATTAAATTTGAGTCATTTATATTTAAATTTTTTTAATGATACTTGAGTCAGTTACTGGAAAGCTTTTTAAGTGGAAGAACCTGAATACATGACTCTACTTGTTAGCTGCACATTCTATGAAATCTCAACACAGATTAAGTATTTTCAATCAAAATTGAGTATTCAAATTGAAGTGTGCTAAGAAGTATAAATTAAAAATATATACCAGATTTTGATGACTTAGTAAAAAAGCTAAAATGTGAAATGTCACAATAACTTTAAAAAATGTGATTACATGTTGAAATAATATTTTTGATACATGGGATTAAATAAAATATATTTTAAAATTAATTTTACCTGTTTCCTTTTTAAAATGTGGCTTTTAAAAAATTTTTTAATTACGTATGTGGCTTGTATTATGTATCTATTGCACAGTGCTGCTCTAAGGGATCAATGGCTTTAAAAAGAAAGTCATCTGTCAAAACTCTGAAATATATGTCAGTAAGGTGGTATTTTACTTACAAATCCTGATCTCCTACTGTCACAAAGTATTACTATAGGCTACCAGAATTGGTATACTTATACATTCCAAAGACATTTGTATCCTCTTCACACAGATTGTTACAAACCATTAAAGTATTCCTCTGAGTTACTGCAAACTATGGGTGTGCAGTACCCATAGTTACTTAATGGTCACTCCACCATCCAGAATAAGTAATCAAGTAGTAACTGAAGGACACTAATTCATCAGATTCCTTGATTCCTTTTATATCCAGATTCACTCACCAATATGTTAACTAATGCTCTTGGTTCTATGAGAGCTAAATGAAGATCTTTAGTATAGCAAAGATTTTGATAAGAGTAATTACATAGGACAATTTTATTTTTATATGTATACACAGGCTTATAAAATTTTCCCTGGAAGAAAAACATTATAACTGCATGCCTTCACAGTGCACTTCCAACTTTTTCCATACCATGGCATTTCACAGAAAATTACATTTGTAAGACACACTGGAGTTAAGCCCTTTCCAGGGAGGGCACCACCGTCCCAGCACACTGACTTACTGTACACCAACTGGGAAGCTCAGGCTCAAAGGTTGTTGCAAAAAAATCTCTGAACCATATTTTATTTTCATCTGACTTATATTTTATTCTTACTTATGCCTACAGTTGTGAAAATACAACCCCTCAACATTTTTAACAACAATATACAAAGAAGGCCACAAGATGGAGATACTACTCCATTACAGTATTTGTATTGATGTATTTTTTTTCTGTGTACATGTCCCTCTTTCTGTGTATTTCCTACTTTCTCCTTCAGTGGTATTCTCAGCTACTGTCTCTATCCCTAACGTTTATATTGGTTCCTCCCACTCTGTTTTAACTAGCATTATTAGAGAAATATTATATAATAAATACTTTTATGATCCTTTTTAATTTTAAAAGCAAATAATTAAAATATTTACTTCTAGCTCAATATTTTCCCGCCTCTCTAAAATTAACGATGATTTTTATTTACATATTTTTCTCTGATAGGTAAAAATTCTTTTAAAAATTTGCTACCCGCAAAGTAATAAGTACTCCAAAAGCCATTTACTGGAATACATTCTGTTGCTTCGTAAGGCTACAGATTTACTTCATGTTGATACCCTTCCAAACTTCCCTGGAATTCTTCTTTGACAACAGTCCTCAAAGCAGTTTATGAGCCTTACTTGAAATTTATTTTCAGATCTCTTTATCAGTCCAAAGCGTACTTACCCAAGTTTGCTAACCCAATTTAGTCATCAAATTTAGCTCCAAATGACTATAAGCTATAGGCAAAAATCAAATCCAACTTAAAAGTTTACTATTAATGAGTAAATCTGCCAAATATGTTGCAGGCTTTTAAAGCAATGCAAAATAAGAAGTTTCAACAATGTTCTGAGAGGTGGCAGCACTGTTGAAAACCTGCAAAGCTTTCCACAAAACTAATTTCAAGATCTAATTTACTCTAAGTTAAACATATACTTGCAAATGTGTGATACAAAAAGTCACACTAATTCTGTATAACTACTATAGAACTGCATAGCATGGCAATCATTTGAACTTTATATGATATACTTAAATACAAGGAACAAGTTCCAGTCACCCTACATTATACATACATATATTAACTTCCTTAAATCAAATTTAATCACCAATATTAATACAAAACACTACTTAAAGTCAGAGAAGAACCTAAATACTAATCTTTTATATGTTAACTAAAAGTGTGGTAATTGAAAATAACTGCTAATAAGATCTGCATTTTTTTTTTAATTCCAAAAAGTCAGAGGCTTCTTGGTAATTGGCCATGAGATAGCTTCCTTAACCTGATCCATTTTAATGGTATAAAGTCCTTAAGTATTGGCTAGAAATATGAAGCCTCTACTTTCCTTAGCAGGCACATATATGGACCCTAGGATTTCTCTATGGTCTGTTCAGACCTTCCCAATAAATGACAACAACAATTTTTCTGTTCTTAACTCATTTTGACTACTGCTTACTACACATGTCACAGTGGGGTCTCACGTAGCTTTTAAAAATTCTTGTACCTTCTATAATCAGGAGTTGTATGTATTCCAGAATTTGTTTAATTACTTCCTTCCTTTTAGAATTCTAGTGTTTGCACTCAGAGGCATTTTAATACTGCTGCGTAATACACTACCAAACGTAAAGTAGATAGCTAGTGGGAAGCAGCCGCATAGCACAGGGAGATCAGCTTGGTGCTTTGTGACCACCTAGAGGGGTGGGATAGGGAGGGTGGGACGGAGGGAGATGCAAGAGGGAAGAGAGATGGGAACATATGTATATGTATAACTGATTCACTTTGTTATAAAGCAGAAACTAGCACACCACTGTAAAGCAATTATACTCCAATAAAGATGTAAAAAAAAAAATACTGCTGCTTATACCATGACATGTGTCTTTTTATTTAATTCTTGATCTTAAACTCTTACCTTTAATATTTAATTCAAATTCTATTAGCTGACCATGTAGCTGCACATAGCTTTATGTCCACTGCTTCACTGGCACTAAAATGGGCATTTTGTCTAATAATGAAGCATACTGTTTTATGCACATATTCTCTCTAACCAGAAATGTAGACAGCGGCATGCCTTGCTTTTACAACATGCCTGATTACACGTGAGATTCCAGTTGCTGGATGATGGTAATCAGAAACATTTTCTGAGTAAGTGCATGAGTCCTAACCTTACTTAATGCAGTATTAAGGAGGATGAGAATGAGACACAAATCCTAGATTAAGTTTCTAATTAAGTGCTAATAACACTCTTAGACAAAAATTTCAGTAAATATAAGTAAAAAAAAAATTTAGCTCTTCAAATGGAATACCATGATGCTACTTAAAACATAATCATATTTTTACATTCATTAGTATAGGACCCACCTTTCAAAAGTAGGTGTTTTGATGAAAATAAAGAAAGGTTTTTGAAAATACATATGACTATAGCTTCATTATCAATTGGTCTGGGTCCTGCTTCACCCAATCAGAAGTCTCTCTTTTCACTGCCACTCCTTTCCTTCCATCTCTGCACACTTCTATACAAGAAAGGCTTTGAGGGCTTCCCTGGTGGCGCAGTGGTTGAGAGTCCACCTGCCGATGCAGGGAACACGGGTTCGTGCCCCGGTTCGGGAAGATCCCACATGCCGCGGAGCGGCGGGGCCCACGAGCCATGGCCGCTGAGCCTGCGCGTCCGGAGCCTGTGCTCCGCAACGGGAGAGGCCACAACAGTGAGAGGCCCGCGTACCGCAAAAAAAAAAAAAAAAAAAAAAAGAAAGGCTTTGGATTTGTTTTTAATTCTGGGTAAAATTAATTGACGGCATTACTGTCCAAACAGACCCAATAATGCCTGACTTAGAAAAAGATTCCCAAGACCATATAGTCTTGGGATAAGTGAGAACATGTTTAATATAGATACCAAGCATTTTATCAACTGATGCTACTTATAACTGCCACGGAGGTTCTTCTCTCAGCAATCATCAAGCCAAGTACCTACCCTCACCTCCATCCTACCCTGTGTATCATTCCCAACACTGAATAAAACATATGATGTTGAAATTCACCACATTACACCAATCACTGGGTAAAATGGTGACTTTTATTAAAAAGATTTTACAATGTATCTCTAAGAATAATTGTAATAACAAAGGACAATTCCATTTCCCAGTTCAGCTTAGGGTGTATCTATGAATAATAAAAAACACACTATTCTAGGATTGTTCTCATAATTAGTGTAAAAAAAAAGAATAGTATAAAAAGAAAACAGAAACTTACAACTAGAAGAGGATTTCTGTTCCATCAGCTCTAGATTATGTGGCAAGTTTCCCAATAAACTTGCTTTTTCCCGTAAAATATGTCCAGGCGGGCTTCCCTGGTGGCGCAGTGGTTGAGAGTCCGCCTGCCGATGCAGGGGACACGGGTTCGTGCCCCGGTCTGGGAGGATCCCACATGCCGCGGAGCGGCTGGGCCCGTGAGCCATGGCCGCTGAGCCTGCGCGTCCGGAGCCTGTCCTCCGCAACGGGAGAGGCCACAACAGTGAGAGGCCCGCGTAACGCATAAAAAAAAAAAAAAAAAAAATATGTCCAGGCAACCTCCACTAAACAGCGTATACATAAGAAAAGTAAATCAATTTTACAATAATCCAAGCTGATGCAAATATGTATACAACTAAACAAGTATTTATTTGGCTCTAACTCTATACATGATATGCTTTACATCAGAAATATAAATGACTGGAAGGTTATCTACCCTTCCAGATTTTATACATCTCCCTCTCTCCAAATCAACAAATAATTTTGGATTTCACAATGAAAATGGGGGAGTGATTATTACATGACATAGATTTACAAGGGAATAGACTCACTAGAGAAAGACTGCACTATATTCAACTAACACCACAAACTCAGTGGAATCTACAAGAATCACTGGAGAGAACTGATACTCACAGTACAGATTCACCAGTCCCTTATGAAAGAGATCTTCCTCTTTATTTCTCAAACCCCTATGCTGGGGTTTGAGAAGGCCCCATTAATGACTTTCTGCTTTTCCCACCCAAAAAAACTGAACACAGAACTCAGGCAAATAGAGATCAAATAGCACCTTTACTGCTGAAAAGCTACTGGAGAATTGAGATTACGTATAGGAGCCAAGTGGGCTTGCTAGAAATTCTGGCCCTCCCATCCCCAGCCTAGACTTTTTTTTTTTACATCTTTATTAGAGTATAATTGCTTTAAAATGGTGTGTTAGTTTCTGCTTTATAACAAAGTGAATCAGTTATACATATACATATGTTCCCATATCTCTTCCCTCTTGTGTCTCCCTCCCTCCCACCCTCCCTATCCCACCCCTCCAGGCGGTCACAAAGCACCTAGCTGATCTCCCTGTGCTATGCGGCTGCTTCCCACTAGGCTGCTTCCCACTAGCTATCTACGTTACATTTGGTAGTGTATATATGACAATGCCTCTCTCTCGCTTTGTCACAGCTTACCCTTCCCCCTCCCCATATCCTCAAGTCCATGCTCTAGTAGGTCTGTGTCTTTATTCCTGTCTTACCCCTAGGTTCTTCATGACGTTTTTTTTTTTCTTCTTAAATTCCATATATATGTGTTAGCATACGGTATTTGTCTTTCTCTTTCTGACTTACTTCACTCTGTATGACAGACTCTAGGTCTATCCACCTCGTTACAAATAGCTCAATTTTGTTTCTTTTTATGGCTGAGTAATATTCCATTGTATATATGTGCCACATCTTCTTTATCCATTCATCCGATGATGGACACTTAGGTTGTTTCCATCTCCGGGCTATTGTAAATAGAGCTGCAATGAACATTTTGGTACATGACTCTTTTTGAATTATGGTTTTCTCAGGGTATATGCCCAGTAGTGGGATTGCTGGGTCATACGGTAGTTCTACCTGTAGATTTTTAAGGAACCTCCATACTGTTCTCCACAGTGGCTGTACCAATTCACATTCCCACCAGCAGTGCAAGAGTGTTCCCTTTTCTCCACACCCTCTCCAGCATTTATTGTTTCTAGAGTTTTTGATGATCCAGCCTAGACTTTGAGACAGTACACTCAAGAGAAAGTCTGGCCAGGATAACAACTGCCTTACTGGTCTGTTAAGAATGAGCCTCATTACTTCTAGCTTTTTAGTTAGTTAGCTCTCCCCAATCAAGCAAAGCAGACCAAAGGTGATCACCCTCCAACAAGGTAACTCATCCATGGAAAGATGTAAGAGATGAGTCAAGAGATCAGCAGTTGTTTCTTTAAGGGAGTCCTTCCCCTTGGGTATATGTAGGATGAGTGTGCCGTAACTGTTCCTCCCTTATACAGGCTGCTACTCTGTACATTCTGTGCATCTGAAATACAGACTGAAAGAGCTTAAAAGATTTATTAATTCTGATTAAAAAGTTAAAATCCAACATTTTGTAAGCACATGTCACTTAACAATAGTTTTCTTCTTTTAACCAGGTTTTAGCATTCATTTGAATGTAAGGATGCAGGTTATTAAAAATTTTCTAAGAGAAAGAGGCACATTTTCTAGCTCTATGAATAGGAATCTGTAATGACTGGCACCAAGAAAATTACTCTGATTTCATCAGAAAGTAAATGCTGCAAAATTTAAGCTAACTTAGCTTGTTACAATTTCAACTGACAGATTTTTAAATGACTATGAAGTATTTATTGTTGGCTAGAACACTGTACAAAGTATAAAGAAAACCATGGACCCAAAAGACAATGAAAAAAATTGATCCCACAAGAAATACAGGTATCCAAGGAGCAGGGGCTGTTAGAATAAATATAAATACTGTTTGGGGACCTAGAATTTAAGTTACTAATGAGAGGTATTTCAATAACACAACTTTTCTCCTACATTCTTCTAATCTTCTACCTTGTATTCTCTGAAAAGATGCAATATCCAAATTGGAATGCCCTGTGAACAATCAAAGCCATTCTAAAAATAGAGTGAGCCTCTGCTATGTCTCCTGCATACATACGTCCACTAAAATCTTCTGGAATCCCTTTGAAAGCTTTTAGAACCAATTTGAAACTTGGGAATACAAGGAGAGGGACTCCTTTGCTGGATGAGAGCAATAAAAGGCCAATATAAATATAACCTATTGAATAAAAACAGTCAAGCAATTACTCATTCGGTGAATTACTGTTTAGTTTTAGTTACCATGTTCATATTTTTTCATTTAATAAACATTTAAGTGTCTCCTATGAAGTAAAGAAAGAAAGAAAATACCATTTGTCCTAAAAATGAAGTAATAACTTGACAAGGTCATAAGTCAGTAAGTGGCCTGGTTCAAGTTCTAAAAGTCTAATTCAAGCCTAGTTCAAGTTCGAAAAGTCTAATAATCTAATTGATTATTCCAATTATAGAGTTTAGGGAGTGACTGAGCAAACTACTTTAGACCTGGTGGAAAAAGGGATAAAATGGATGCCACATTAAGTCACTAATCATCCCTGGAGTCTAGTTTGGGGTATGGAGATCTCAAAAAAAAGTTTTTTTCTATTAATTGTCTCCAATTCCGCCCCCTTCCTTCTCTCCTGAACCCAATGTAACCAATCTATTGATCTCACCACTCCACTGAAACAGCTCTTGCTAAAGTAGCCAATGACCTCCACGCTGTTGAATTCAACAGTCAATGCTCAGAACGCATCTTATTTGAATTATCATCAGCATTTAGCCCAGCTGATTGCTTCCTCCTCTTTAAAATACTTTCCTCACCTGACTTGAAAGAGACCATCTTTTGCTGATTTGCCTGCTACTTCGCTGGCTGTTCCTTCCTCTTCTCCTTTGCTGGTTCCTCCCATGGCCCAGCTCCCAGACCCCTCTTTTCTCTTTTACATTCAGTCTCCTGGTGAACTTACCTGGTTTTGTGGCTTCAAATTACCTACGAAGTGCCAGGGACCCCCTAATTTATTATGCACAGCCTAAACCCTCTCCTTACAACTCCAGGCTTAGATAACCAACTTGAAAGTTTATTAGACACCTCACATCTGGCATGACCAAAACCAAATTACTGATTTTCCCCCAACCATACCTGCTTCTATTCCAGGCTTCTCCATCTCAGTAAGTGGCAAGTGCAATTAGACAAGTATTTATTCACTTTCTGAGGTTTAGAAAAAGCTTTCGAATTATCCTCAACTTTTCTTCCCCACTCCCCCCACTCCACATCCCACATTCAAACAATCAGCAAAATGCTGTCAGCTCTATGTTCCAATTATATCCAGAATCTGACCACTTTGCACCACCCAGGTCCATTCTACATTCTTCACCACAATTATCCAATAATTAATAACATACACGTCACTGATCTCCAACTCAATAAAGTAATCATTTTGAAATTTAAGTCAAATTATGTACCCCTTCTGTTCAAAACCCCCCTTGATCACCAACTTACTTATAATAGCCAAAGTCCTCATGACTTACGTTGAAGCCCTACAAGATCTTCCCCCGCCCGCCATGACTCTGATCTCATCTACTACTGTCCTCCCCATACACCCTGCTCCAGCCACACTGGCTGCCTTGCCATTCCTCAAATACTAAGTAAGCTCCAAGGCCTTTGCGCTTAACCGTTTGCCTTCCTTGAATGCACTTATCAACATGGCTCACTCCCTTACTTCTTTCTGAGGACTTCTCTGACCATCTGACATTTATATTTACTTGTTTGGTTGTTTACTGTTTCCCCCTACTAAAATGAGTCTAGGGGTTTTGTGTTACATATTGGCCAATTCCCAGTGTTTAATATTCAGTAGGTATGAACCAAATCTCTGTTGAATGGACAACAAAACTGATTAAGTGTGTAAAGCCAGGTCACCACTCTTAAGTAACCTACCTACTTTGCTCTGGTTCCTCATGTCTGGCTAGTCAAGAAGAGATTCGTTGGCTTTAGCCTGAAAATTACACATTAAGGACATAAGACAGGCGGCATTTGTCTCTACCAAATTTCTGGTCTCCTGAAAGTCTCCTAAGAAAGTTAAGATTCAATGTAATGTAAAGAACTTGTTCTGATCAGTTTCTCTGCTTAGGTAGAATGAAGTTTCTTCTGCATTCTTTCCAATTTAACACAACTGGGTAGAGAAACACAGATGAAAACAATTTTCTGGATCCTTCTATTAAAATGTTACCTCCACACAGAATCTTCTCAATTACCTATGCTTATTTTCCCATCTTTGCCCATATAGTTAAATGCTCTGGTTGTTCACACTGCCTAATTAACTCTGCAAATTTAATTGCATGAATTTATAAATGAAAATTCTATGAGAGTTCACATGCAAGCTAGATTACATAATCTAAAATTTAAACCACTGCTACTAAGTTTCTGTATTCTCTGAAAGGGGCTTAATTTTCCTTGAGTAACTGGAAAATATCTTCAAAATCTTTGGATAGGTTATGTAAAAGACTCTAGCTACAGAATTTAATCAATTATGGTAAATTCTAACAAATATTCTCAATATTACAGGCATTCTTAAAAGTCTTCAGGGTTATATTTCACTAGTGATTTTTACACATATTGAGACACCATTTACTTTGAAATGAGGTATACTTTATCTCTACAAGCAGGAAGTGGCACCAGGTGAAGACAATGACTAAAGACAATTGCCACATAATCGTTTGCACAGAAGAATTTGAAGTGTGACATTCTTAAACTACTTTATAACTTACAAAATTGAAATTCGTTAAAATTATGGTGCCATGGCAACTGCTATTTTATATTCAATTATATATATTTAATTGAAAAGTAAATTTCCATTTAATGTTAAGCTCAACAGTCCACACAAATTTATGATAACCTGTAGGAGTGAAATGTACACTTCACATCTGGTCACGGGAAGTGTGCCTTGAATGACAATTGTTGGTAAACATTTTTTTCCCCCCATAACTATTCAAAGCATTTTATGAAGGGCTCAATCAGATCGTGTGAATTTCTAAGTCTTTAACCCCATAATTCTTAAACCAGTAAAATGGCGTCAGAGACGGGATATCTACCCTCATTCACCACTCCCAGGGTGTAAGCAAATAGCAACAAACGGACATTACAAGTTAAAGTCTCAAGCTAGAAAAGGAAAGAAAACGAAACGAAAGGAAAAGAAAAAGACAACGATCCTGCGTTACTGGTTGGACTTCTCTTCCTGGAGCTCCCCAAGTGACTCTACTGCCCCGAAAACTTGATGGCTCCTTCTATGACTTCCAGGACCAACACTGTAGAGGCTTCAAGTTCCTCCAGATTTCTAAACTATGATACGAACGCCTAATCCAACAGGCTACATAGATTCCAAAGTACAGTGCAAGAAAAATTTCTGCAACCCAGAGGCCAACCAAAATGTATTCCTATCTTCCCGGAAAGGCAGAGGAAAGGAGGCTGCTAGAATATAGATAAGTGTAATTGGGAAGGTGAAAATTTGGAGGCAGACGCGACTACTCCTTCCCACATTCACGCGGCAGGCAAGGAAAGGGTAAGAGATCTACCCACACCACTCTTCCTTCTTCCTCCTGCACAGCTGGGTGCAAGGATCTCCCCCAGAATGGCAGAGGAAAGAGAAGGGATCGCCACCCCAGGCTGGTGGCACCGTCCAGGCTGTCACTGAGACTGCTGTCACTGAGACTGGAACTCGAGGAGGGGAGCCGGGCGGTGAGGAATTGGGGAAGGCGGGTCATTCCCTCTGAGACTGGTTACGAGGAGATCCTGGTGGATCGGGCTGAGGACGGCAGACGAGCCCAGGATGACCAAGTCTTGCCCCGCGTGCCCGGCTCCCTCGGAGGAAACTGGGTCAGAGTCCGCCCCACCTCCTTTCCGCCCGTACCCGCACTTTTCTGCCCCGGAGGCGCAGCCCTCGGGCGGGCTGGCTGCCGGCCGGCCCCGCTTACCTGCTGCACCCCGAGGAACTGGTAGAAGTTGAGCTGCACCTCCTCCACCAAGTCAAACAACTCCAGGTCTCCGCTCTCCCAGCCGCGCGCCGGCCCCGCGGCCGCCAGCAGCAGCAACAGCAGCGGCGGCGGGAACGGCACGAGCCGGAGCCGGAGCCGGCGGCGCGGAGGAAGCCGGGCCAGCCGGCAGCAGGGCGCCGTCATCGCGCGGGGCTCGGAGAGGTCACCCGCCGCGCAGCGCCGTCGGCCGAGACCAGGGACGCGGCGGGCAGCGCGGGCTATGGGAACAGTGCTTGTCAGTCGGAAGCACCGGCAGCCGCCCCGGAGTCGCCCGCCCCGCGGCCGGTCCTAGCCTGAGGGACAGGCTGGGCCGCGGGCGCTTCTACCCTCCGCGGACCTCCGCCCCTCACCCAGGCCTACAAACAGCTGGCGAGCCAGCGCCGGGCGCTGAGGTTGCACCGGGTGGGAGAGGTTTCCCCTCGCCTTAGCCTATCCCAGGCCTTGCTTCCGGTGACATCACGTCTCCTAGCAACCGCGGGAGAGGGGGCGTGGCCGGAAGTAGAGAAGCCTGCGCCCCAGAGCTGGGCCTCAGCGAAATGCCTCTCTGTCGCTGGCGCGCTCTGCGAAGCTGTTCGTGTACTGACACAGATTAAGAGACGTGGACGGTTATAGACATCGTGCATCCACCTGGAACATCCCAAATACCCCTGAAACAGCTACCTTCTTATCCTCCCCCAGATATTGAAAACTAAAAGTATATTTGAAAACTGATTTATTGATTACGGCCTCTGTTCCACACATTTCATTATTCCATCCCCAAAGATATAGGAGGAATTGAACTTAGGACTTGAAAGGGGCAAATCTAGTGAGTAGTCTAAAGTATCCTTTTGAGAGAGGTGAAGAAGAAATGAAATTTGAACCAAGACAAAAAGCATACTTCTAATAATGAATTAAGATTTATAGGCATAATACCATAAAGTAGGCAACCTGGCAGAAATTAATAAGCGTGACTCAATCATAGCCTTAGGGGAAGTGTAGTTTATCTGCTTTAGCCGATTTCCAATTGGTGTTCCCTTCCCAACTGAGGTCTATTTTTAATGACATTTAGGCTAAAAACCTCCTCTCTTTCCCACCAGTGTCTCACCTCCTACTCCTTCCTCCTCCTCACCGCTATTGCTTTCTCTTGTGTGAACCGTATTTTCTTCTTAGCTTTTGCTTGACCAGTTTTGAGAGTTTGATCTCATGCTTTTCCCATCTTGGATGCAGCCAGCTGAATTAAGCTCAACTGGATAATGATAAAGCTCTCACAGTAAAAATATATTATGTTTGTCAAAGGTTAGAAAAACAACACCTGGATCCAGGAAGTAAATCTTACTGAAGAAATCATTCCATTACTGCAGAGTTAAACAATATATATATTTTTAAAAATAGTTAAATGAATGCAAGTACATCTTGCTTAAAAATAATATACATGCTTGAATTAATCCCATTTAAAATTCATCATGAGGCTTACCTTTCAAAGATACAAGAGCAGGGGTGTCTCAGTCAGCAAGGGCTGCTGTAACAAAATACCATAGACTGGGTGGCTTAAACAACAGACAGTTATTTCTCATAATTCTGGAGGCTGGGAAGTCTGTAACGGGGAAAGGTCAGCATGGTCGAGTTCTGGTGAGAGCCCTCTTCCAGGTTGCAGAGGGCTGCTTTCTTGCTGTACCTTCACATGGTGGGAGTGTGGGGGAGGGGGAGAGAGATCTAGCATTTCCTCTTACAAGGGCACTAATCCCACAGGGTGGGCTCCACCATCATGAACTCATTTAAACCTAATTATCTCCCAAAGGCTGCACCTCCAAACACCATCACATTGGGAATGAGGGCTTCAAAATATGAATTTGGGGAGGACACAAACATTCAGTCCATAGCAAAGGGTATCACCTTTTCTGTGTATTCCCAGTTCCAAGCACAATGCATAGCACATGCTAGCATTCAATTAGTTGAATGGAATCCTGTGAACACCTCCCCACCTCCATGCTTCCCCCTACAGTTTTTTAGTTTGATTTTTTGATATATCAGTTTTCTTAAAGTGAGAGGCATTTTTACCACATCTACGTTAGCTTACTGTTTATTCAATGATTAAAACATCAAAATAAAATGAGAGCAATAATCTTAAGAACTACTTTTACATAATATCCCAACATTCATCTTTTCTCCTAATTTGACCATTAAATTAAGTGCAATATAACATTTGAAACTGGTGCCATATTGCCACTGATATTTTAGTGATCTGGTATTTCCCTCTTGAGCTCTATTCTTATGTTGTCCAAGAACCCCAAGGACTTCCTCCATCTAAAGGGAATAGTTCTCTTCCCAAGGTCAAGCTGAAAAGCAGAACTGAAGTCTATTCAATACAGCACTGCTATTGCTTCTCACTGCTATAAGGTATTGCTCTGGAGGCTTCTTCCTACCAGTTCCAATAACACTAGTCCACTCTGAAGTGATGTCCTTGCTTGTTCTGGTCTAGGTCTCTGCAAAGACCACAGTGCTATTTACATTCAAACTTCTAATTTGGCATCTTCACGTGTTCAGTCTCATCCCCCAGAGGACAATGCAGTTGAATAAATCTTCTTTTGCTGAAGCCAGGACTAAGTGAGCTCACAATGAACAGCTGTTTTCTTATCTGGTGACATTTAATGATTCTGGGCATGGACTGATGAAGCTTAGCATGGGCAGAGGCAATGTACACAGGAAGAGAGAAGCCAGTGAAATGTTTAACAGTCTTGTGAGTTGTGTAATGGATTGGAAATGTAGAGAGGAGGCCCAGACTTACAGCCAGCTTTCCCACAGAACATTTGCTGAATTCTGGGGTCATGCAGGAGGCCGAAAGACTGAAGGATAGGAAGAGTAAAATCTCCCCACATTCTACCAGTGCATACAAAATGAACTCTACCGAAAAAGAGGAGCCTGCTTCAAATACACAGGCAGTCTTCTCCCTCAAGACATTTGCAATATTTCTGAAGTTATATGAATAGGAGGATAAAGATTTAAGTTTAAAACCTCTGAAAAGCAGAAGTGAATCTGCTGGGTTGAGGAGATAGAAACCTTGCAGGGTCTCTATCAAAAGCCCAGAGGAATCACACCTAAGAAACAGAGAAACCAGAAGTTGAATGAATCTTACTGAAACTCCAACCCAATCCCTACCCAGCTCAATCCCTGATCCTCACCCTATTTGTCTATTTTCATCTCTAGGGGAAAATAACATCAATCCTATTGTCTATTGTTTTTAATATAAAACTCTGGTACATAATAAAAAAAATTAGGAGATGTGAGAAAAACAGGAAAATTTTACCAATAATCAAGAGAAAAAAATAGATAATAGAAGACCCACAGATAAGCCAGCTATTGGAGTCCAGACAAGAACTTTAAAATAACTATTATAAAGTAGAGCAATAGTTTATAAAATAAAATAAAAGAAAAAGTGGACAAAATGGATTAGAAGATGCAGAATTTCAACAGAGAATTGAATCAATGGAAAATCTCAAATTTAAAAATGTAATATCTGAAATCAAGAACTCAGTGGATGAGTTTAACAGCAGACTGGACACAGCAGAAGAGAGGATTAGTGAATTTGAGGATAGGTCAAGAAAAAATACCCAAACTGAAGCAGAGAGAAAAAAGAATGGTAAGAGAACAGAGCTTTAAATGCATGTGGTAGCACAGGGAGATCAGCTCGGTGCTTTGTGACCACATAGAGGGGTGAGATAGGGAGGGTGGGAGGGAGACGCAAGAGGGAGGAGATATGGGGATATATGTATACGTATAGCTGATTCACTTTGTTATAAAGCAGAAACTAACACACCATTGTAAAGCAATTATACTCCAATAAAGATGTTTAAAAAAATGCATGTGGGACACAGTGAATAAATCTAGCACATATATAACTGGGGTCCTAGAAAAAGAGGAGAGAGAGAGAGAATGAAGCAGAAGCAATAATTATAGAAATAATGGCCAAGAATTTTACGAAACCAATGAAAGACATGAAACCAAAGATGAAAAAAAAAATTAACTCAAAATAGGTGATAGACCTAAAGGTAAAAGCTAAAACTATAAAACTCTTATTTAAAAAAATAAGAGTAAATTTTAGTGAACTTGGGTTAGCCAGTGGTCCCTTAGATATGACACCAAAAGCATGTGACAGAGGAAAAAATAAATAAATTGAACTACACAGAAATTTAAAACTTTTGTGTCACAAAAAATACCATCAAGAAAGTGAAAAGACAACCAAGATAACGGGAGAAAAATATTTGGAAATCATATACTTGATAAGAGACTTACATCTAGAATATGTAAAGAATTCTTGCAACTCAACATTTTTTTTGAATGGGCAATGGATTTCTCCAAAGAAGATATATACAAAAGGCCAATAAGTATATGAAAGCTTCTCAACATCATTAGTCATTAGGAAAATGTAAATCAAAACTACAGAGAGATACCACTTTACACCCGTTCCAATGGCAGTAGTTTAAAAGACAGACAAAAAAGAGGCTAGTAAGGATGTGGAGAAAGTGGAACCCTCATTTATTGCTGGTGGGAATGTGAAATGATGCAGCACCTTGGGAAAACCGTCTGGCGGTTCCTCAAAAAACGAAAGATGAGTTACTATATGACCCAGGAATTCCACTCTTAGGTATATACACAAGAAAAGTAAAAACATAAAACTTGTATACAAGTGATCATAGCAACATTATTCATACTAACCAGAGTTGGAAACAACCTAAATGCCTATCAACTGATGAATGAATAAACAAAATGTGGTATTTCCATACAATGGAATATTATTCTGAAATTTTCTCTTTTGCCCCTTTTTGGCTGTTTCTCAAATATATGGACTTAAAGTTCTAAGACATCATTGTTCTCTAATGGAACATTATCTTGTAATTTATTTATGCAAACATCATTCACAAACATTGAGTTGACAAAGGTTAGAAAAATATTGTTTTGGGGAAGCACCTTCTTGAAAAATAATCCCTTTTTTATTGCAGTACTGAATTTTAATCTTTTGAAGGGCCTCAAAAATAAATGCAGATGTTCTTCATGTTAAAATAATAAATACACTTCTATCATGTTGACACTATGGCTTTTACTTCTCTGGATAATGTACTGTTTACTCAATTAATCTCATAGTGCAAAAGGATACAGATTCTAGAGCCAGATGATTCAGTATGAATTCTGGCTCTATTACTTACTAGCTGGGTGATCCCTGTGTTTCAGTTACCTCATCTATAAAATTTGGATAATAATACTACCAAGACCATAAAATGCTACCAAAATTGTTGTAGGAGCTAAGTGAGATAATTAGAGCCTGGTATATAGTAACTGCTATTTAAATGTTACCATTATGTTATGGAAGGTCTCTATCTACTTTGTATTAAGGGCTCCATAAATAAAGCTCATCTATTCTTAAATGTTTAGATTTTGTGTTTAAAGTCATTTGTTATTAGACTTAGGCTGCAAATGCCCACTTCACCGGAAATTTGTCCAATCACTTGTCTGCCCAAGATGGTGGCAGACAAGACCACCTTTACAAAATAATGACTGGTTCTCAAAGTCAGTTTACTTTTTTTTGTTCCAACTCCATAAAACATATTATTCATGATTTTCCTGCCAAATTCGGCTTTAATAAATACCTAATTAAAAGCACGTGACACACATGAACAAGAGGAAAGGAAAATACATTCACCATTAAGTCATTAAAGACTCATTGGTGATTGTCTTACCCTGAAGTAGCTCTGTCTTTTCAGATAATGTCTTCTGCTTTACATAGACTTTAATGTGCCTCAGTAGAATCCATGTAAAAATTTCTTTCTGCTAACATCTTACACAATCCCAAGATTATCCTTCATTTTTCAAAGGTTTCCATCAACTCACTGAATCACTTTTTAAATTTGAAAATTAGTTTTTCCCCTTTTACCTTTAACCAACCAACAAGGATAGTCTCTCCTGACTCCTCCATTCAGACTGAGTACAGCAATCGTTGTACTTCCCTCATACACAAAAGCTCCAATTAGTCTGCAAAAGAAAATTTGAACAGGCCTCTTCATATTCTTCCAGGCTCAACAGGCTGGCTTTGGCATTGTGCCCTTGAGCTCTAATGTTGTTTGTGATGCCAAACTGAAACACAAAGGAAACAGTGCAAAGTTGCTGATCACCTCGGTCAACATGCCGCACAGCTAAGGCATTAGATTATGCATAGAAATTCCATGCCTCATAAATGCTTACTATTAAATTTATTAAAAGGAGGTGGCGTTTTGAAATAATACTGAATTAGCAATCAACAATTCTAAATGGTAAGATAGGAGAAATTTTAATTCCTTTACCACACCTATGGCCTAGCTTCATTTCTCCCACTTCAATATATAATCCTCTTTTATTTTTTGCAACCATGGAAGGATTTTTAGTGCCAAGACTCCATAATGAAAGTCTTTCAACTTTTAAAAAATTAAATAATAATATTTTCACCACCAGGGGGCAAAGAACATTTTTACAGGCAAAGATTATTTTTGACATTCTAAAGGAGTTACCTCGTGTGAACAGTTTTTGTTGTTAGAATTTCAATAGCTTCAAATTAAGAGATACAGATCCTAACCGAAACCTTTAAATTTAAGGAAGAATCGTGTTTATAAAATAGTACAAGTTACCATTAACTAGGTGTCCTTTCATTCACTATCATTTTAGACGCTTAAAAAGAAAATTTCCACCTCCCTTTTCCCTTTCCTTTTGTATGTTTGCACAAGAGGAGGAAAAACATAATTTGAACTTTTGAAATATTAATTTAGCCTTTGTCTATGTTGGTCTTTAAATGGCTTTGAGCTCATGGTATTTTTTGACAAATGGTTTCCTAAGCATGTATTTCAGCTCTGCTTTTTTGTTAACTTAATGTGATTAAGTGATGTACTCAGGTCTTTACCTCCTTCTAAAATTGGGTTCATTGACTCAATTAATGCTTTGTCATTTGTTAATTTTATAATTGAGAAAGGATATAAATAACTGATAAGCACATCAATTCACCAGTTATCTCTTTTGAGACCTGGATATCGCTGAATTTACTAAGAAAGTACCAGAGTCACGAATAGACAATAAACAGAATTATCTGTATAGTAAATCACTGTTCAGAGGTGAAAAATTTGGTTTCACACGTGTTAAGTCCCGTATCCTGAAGTTTCAGGAGATTTGATTATTTCTGACTTGTACGTTGATGAAAGTTCCAGTAACGGAAGTGAAACTGAGCGTTTTTAAATCAAGGTATCTGTGGTATAGGCAAACAACCACATTTTATTCCTTGGCTTATTTTCTTTCCCCTCTTCCTGCTTCTAAGTACCTGCTGAAACCACATTTCCCTGAATCGATTATAAGGATGCCGCTATTTCAAATCAGGCCTGAAGTAGAATGGACACACAGTGATCTGGTAAGCTCTGCTACTGTTCTTTCCTTCTACTGCTCCCCGGGGCCTGGTCAGCATCTCCATTGTCAGCCACAGCCCCCCATGCCTCCCCCTCTCCCTCCTCCTGGCACCAGGGCTGTCTCCAGGGGGTGCAGAATTGGGCCAGATACCACCGTATGTATGTTCACCTACAGAACATTTTTGTCCAGATGAAATCATGTTGAAACAAATATTGACTGCAAGCTTAAGGAGAAAAAGAAGTTGCAAAAGGTCAGCATTAAGGGTTTATTTAGAGGCACACACTAAAGAACATTCTATGACCCACCACTTATATATTAGTGATAAAGGGAAACGGAGAGACAAAGTGCGGGGTTTTTTTCTGTTGTCAATTTGCTTTTTTTTCTATTTGCTGTAGTGTGAATTGACGGAATCCTTCTTTCTAGTGTGTCCTCAAGCTGTTGCCCAGCCACTGGCAGCAGGCTGGAGAAGGCTAACCTTTCCATTCTGAACCTTGACAGCCTGTGTTAGATAACTTGGTGCATCTTTTCAAGTCCGCTCTGCCTCATGTGTAAACTAACCTCGGCCGGTGACCAGTCCCACGCTGCTTCAGCCAGCCTCCTACAGGTGCACCCAGAAAGCTCCTTGCCTTGGGCCAAGTTTTCTGAGCTCCTTTTGTAATGGCAAATGGTTGTCAGTAGCACGCTATCTACAATTTTCTAAAAAGCTTTAAACCACATAGAATCTCTTAAAGGTAAAGACGATATTCTAAAAATGACTGAGAAAGAATCTCATACTATAGAGAAAGTAGGGAAATGGGTGTTTGGAAATTCATCATTAGGTGAATATGATTTTTTTCTTTTGCCAAAAATTATATGTGTCACTAATAAAAATTCTCCTACCTGGACTCTTAAGAACTTGTTTTAAATCTTCCAAATGTAGCTTTTCAGTGGATTTAAAGTCCCTTTGTTAAGAATATAAAAACCCTTCATTTTCAGTTCGCTTTCAAGAATAATTATTTGACATAAGGGAGGATGGAAAATTACTAAGCTAAATTTTAGCAAAAACCTTTGCACAATTGCTGAACGGAAATGCAAAAAGAGCCTATGACTTAGTAGCAGAGCCAAGCATACACTTCTTGCATTTAGATCTATGTCTCTTTGTGAGGAATCTTTCTCACCTATGACACCCATTCAAACTAAGCATCTATATAAATTGAAATTAAAATTGGACCTTTAATTTATCACAAAACGTTCAACCAGATTTCTAAATTAACACATCATTTTAAACCAGATTTCTCTCAATAAAAATAGATGGTGATAATATTCTTCATTTTTGGAGAAAATCTTGGTTTAATCAATGCTTCATGATACAACGATTAGGTCAATTTTAAGGTTAACTTTAAAAATATTTTCCTCCATTGCTTAATTTTCTTTCAAAGCATTTACTTTTTCCTCATCGTTAAAACACTACCTTTACTTTGAAGGATTATATTGTGTGTTTATTTAATTTTTTAAATTGAAAAATCCCATGACTTCCCATCACACTTAGAATAAGTCCCCATTCTTTTAAATCCTCCATAATCTGGCCTCTGTCTACCTGCAGCCTCACCTTGTACCATCCTCTCTCTCAGCACACTGGTTCTCCTTCAGAGCACACCAGGCTCATCCCGTTTTAGGGACTTCGCCCTCCTTCTGCTCCAATAGTCTTCCAGATCTTTGTCTGACTGGCGCCTTCCCTCCTTTGGACCTGCATTGAAATTCTACCACCTCTGGTAGGCTTACCTTAATCCCCTAACCTAAAAGGGCACCCAGATGCTCTCTTTCACATCACGCCCCTATTCAATCCGCTGCCTAGCATTTACCGTTCTCAGTTATCTTCCTTGTTCATTCATTATTTGTTTATTGTGTGATTCCACTCACTAGAATGCAAGCTCAGTGAGAGCAGGACTATGTCTCTCTTGCTCATTCCTCCAAATGGTGCCCAGCCCATATTAGGCTTTCAATAAATATTGTTGAATTGAAAAAGAAAAACACCTTTCTTTCTCCGAGGGTAATAATCTATTGTATTATGGATCAGACTTCTAAAACAATCAAGTAAACTGGAGAATTGCCCGAGTTCAAGCCATAGGAGAACAGCCAGCTCTCAAGGTCAGCTGCTACGTGCATGACAAGTTCCATGTTTTACCTAGTAGAACCATGTGGTTCATGGTGGAGGATGTGATGAAGTGACCTACATGCTGTAGTGATACAAATCATTGGTTGCACTATGTGGTTGGGTAACAAGTCTGAAGTAACACTGACTCCCCAGGGACACTGTAGGTATTCTTAGTCATTTTGATCAGTATATATTAAACTAGTCATGACTTTTAAAAACAAATCAGATTCTAATGTGGTGCCCAAATGAAGACTAGGTCCAAAAGTTCTTCAGTCACATAAAAGTTCTCACTGACATCTTGAATAAATAAAGCTGACAGGTACAATTTATATTTATGTTCTCCCAAGTGGCAATAGGACATGCCACAGATAATTCTAATTGTTCTCAAGATTTGTCCTGTAAGTGCTAAGTCATGTCTTCAACATGCAGAGCAATAGTATTTCTGAGAAGACTTAGATATGCAAATATGATCGTTTTACACACTCACTATAAAAGGTTTTAAAGCCCAACCAATTCTTTCATTTAGCACAGGATTGCATTTTACAGAAACATAACTTTTCATTTATATTCCAAAGCAATGTGTGTCGATATCTCAGTTAATGTTATCTTTCATTAGCTTTTTCATCACATGCCTTTTCCATGTAAGGTCATAGTTGTGGTTAAAGCTTGTTTCATAATGATGTCTCAAGCTGTATCCTTTTGACACAAGAACACTTTAAGCACACGGGAATAGTCTCATTTCAACAGAGAATAATGCTTGCTCACAATTTTTTTTTTTAAACGTAAAGCCTTTGTGGTAGGGTTGTCGTATTTAATAAACAAAAATACAGGACACCTAATTAAATTTGAATGTCAGATAAACAACAAATATCACATGGGACATACTTATACTAACAAAAATTAACTGTTGTTTATCTGACATTCAAATTTAACTGGGTATGTTATCTGGCAACCCTGGTCTGTCTTTGTTTTTTCCACTTTTGATAGAGACATAGGTTGAAATACATTCAAATGGTCTTCCAGGAAGTGGTGATGTCTTCATTACTTTCTTGTTAGCTATTTTTAAGTGTTGTCAGATGTTTTAAAATCAAAATGGGGGAGAAAACTACTTGAAATAAATGAAACATCAATTCTGAAGACTTTGGAAACCAGGCAATAAAGGATTTCATTATGTCAAACAATTGAAAAGCAAATATTGACTGAGCATTTACCATGTATAAGGCATTGTATTACAATATGCCACAAGCACAAAAGAAGGGAAAAAGACAAACTCTCAGCCTCTGGAGAATTTATATATTTTGTGGGGAAGATAACACAGCTACACATAAAAAGATAATAGTACAAGGCAGTAGATGGTAAGTGCCAAAGGAGTAATAAAGACAAGAGGGTTCAGGAGATCAATCCCATCTGTGTCTTTGGAGAAATGGAGTAGGAGAAAGGGGGTGTTTTACGAAGTGCTGTATGTTCATCGTCCTGTTTAAGCCTCCTGCTATGGTCTGAATGTCTGTGTCCCTCTCCCTCCCACCCCTGCAAATTCACACGTTGGAATAATAATGCCCAGTGTGATAGTGTTGGGGGGGCGCTTTGGGAGGTGATTAAGTCTTGAGGGTGGAGTCCTTATGAATGGGTTAGTGCTCTTAAAAAAGAGATCTTTAATCTCTTCTACCACGTGAAGACGCAGAAAGGAGGTATCAGCTATGAACCAGGAGGAGTGTTCTCACCAGAATGTGACCACACTGGTGCCTTCATCTTGGACTTCCCAGCCTCCAGAACTGTGAGCAATACATTCCTGTTGTTTGGAAGCCACTCAATCTGCAGTATTTTGTTACAGCAGCCCAAATGGGTTTATACCTCCCAACAACCCTTTGAGGTAGTTATTATTATTATCATCACCAGTTTCCAGGGAGGGTCTACATTACATGCCTATGGTCACACAGCTAGTAAGCTGCATGTCTGCTTCCACCTTAGGTCTTCCTGAGCCCATAGCCTCAGTGTTGCTTCTGAGATGATGGGAGAGAAGGCTGGAGCCTCTACTGTTATATGGAACTCCTAGAGATTTGAGTGGGAGAGAGAGATAAAAGGACTATTTTATAAACTAATTTCTTCACACATTGCCCTAGATATCATGGATAGAAATATTCATTCAATCACACTGGATTATAATGATACTAAAGAAAGTGTCAAAGATTAGAAACACTGTGAAATCAAAACAAACTGAAATGAATTGGTGGCTATTTGCTTGTAGAGGAATGAGAGAGCAAGAGAGAAGAGGAAGTATCAAAGATAGGTGCAAAACTGAGAATCTACAACAAAACAAAACAACAACAACAAAAACCTGGTAGAACTAATAGATGAATTCAGGAAAGTCACAGGATTTTAAACCATCACACAAAAATCAGTTGTGTTTTTATACACCTAACCATCTGAAAAGGAAATTTAGAAAACAATTCCACTTTCAATAGCATCAAAAAGAAAAAATATTTAGGATTAAGCTTAACTAAGCAGGTGAAAGATTTGTACACTGAAAACAACAAAACATTGCTGAAAGAAATGAAAGACACTAATAAATGGAAAGACATCCTGTCTTCATGAATTGAAAAACTTAATATTGTTAAGATGTCAATACTACCTAAAGTACTGCATTGCTCTACAGATTCAATGCAATTCCTATCAAAATCCCAATGACTTTTTTTTTGCAGAAATAGACAAATCCATCCTAAAATTCATATGCAATCTCAAGGGACTCCAAATAGCCAAAACAATCTTGAAAAAGAAGAACAAAGTTAGAGATCTCAGGTTTCCTGATTTCAAAACATACTACAAAGTTACAGCAATTAAAACAGTGTGGTACTGGCATAAAGACAGACATATAGATGAGTAGAGTAGAATACAGAGACCGGAAATGGACCTTCACATATATGGTCAAATGATTTGTGACAAGGATGACTAGACAAAAGGACAGTCTTTTCACAAATAGGGTTGCAAAAACGGAATATCCACATGCAAAAGAGAGTTGGGAAATGCAGGAAAGGCAAGATGGCAGGTAGAGGGACCCGAAGCTCACCTCCTCTCATGAGCACACCCCAAATCACAACTAACTGCTAAACAACCATTGATTTAAAAAAAAGATGGACCCTTATCTTACAACATATAAAACATTAATTCTGGGCTTCCCTGGTGGCACAGCAGTTGAGAGTCTGCCTGCTGATGCAGGGGACACGGGTTTGTGCCCCGGTCGGGGAAGATCCCACATGCCACGGAGCGGCTGGGCCCGTGAGCCATGGCCGCTGAGCCTGCGCGTCCGGAGCCTGTGCTCTGCAACGGGAGAGGTCACAACAGTGAGAGGCCCACATACCGCAAAAAAGAAAAAAACAAAAAAACCCATTAATTCAAAATGGATTAAAGACCTAAACGTAATACCTGAAACCATAAAACTCCTAGAAGAAAACATAGGGGAAAATCTTCATGACAATGGATTTGGCAATGATTTCTTGGATATGGCGTAAAAAGTACAGGCAAAAAGGGAAAACCAGTTAAATTAGATTTCATCAAAACTTAAAAACTTGTGTATCAAAGGATGCTATTAACAGAGTGAAAAGTCAATCCACATTTTGGGAGAAAATATATATCTGATATATATTTTCTGGGAAAAAAATCATACATCTGATAAGGGATTAATAACCAGAATATATAAAGAACTCCTACAGCTTAAAAACAAAAAAACAACCCCTCAAAATGAGCAGAAGATTTGAATAGACATTTCTCCCAAAAGATATACAGATGGCCAACAAGTACGTGAAAAGATGCTCAATATCAATAGTAATTAGGGAAATGCAAATCAAAACCTCAGTGAGATACCCCTTCACACCCATTACAATGGCTATTACCAACAAAATAAAACAAAACAGAAAATAACTGTCTGTGAGGATGTGACGACACTGGAACCCCTGTGCATTGCTAATGGGACGGTAAAATGGTGCAGCTGCTGTGGAAAACAGTATGGTGCTTCTTCAAAAAATTCAAGATAGAATCACCATATGACCCAGAAATTCCACTTCTGGGTATATACCACAAAGAACTGAAAGCAGGGACTCAAATGGATATTCATATACCCATGTTCACTGCAGCATGAGTCACTATACCCAAAAGCCGGAGAAAAAACAAATATCCATTGACAGATGAGGGGATAAACAAAACGTGCTATATGCATATAATGAAATGGAGTATCATTCAGCCTTAAAAAGGATTGAAATTCTGATAAATACTACAATATGGGTGAATCTTATCCATTATGCTTATCCATTGGATTATATGGATTATGCTTATCCATTATGAAGGCATTATGTCAAGTGAAATAAGTCAGTCACAAAAGTACAGATAACGTATGATTCTGCTTATGAGGTACTAGAGTAGTCAAATTCAGAAAGACAGAAATTAGAATGATGGTTTCCCAGGGCTGCGGGGAGGGGGACAAGGAGAGTTATTGCTTAATGGGTACAGTTGGGGAAGACGAAAAAGTTCTGAAGATGGATGGTGGTGATGGTAGCACAGCAATGTGATTTATTTACATTTATTTATTTATTTATTTTTGGCCACACCACGCGGCATGCGGGATCTTAGTTCCCTGACCAGGGATCGATCATGTGCTTCCTGCAATGGAGGCACAGTCTTAACCACTGGACCACCAGGGAAGTCCCAGTAGCACAACAATGTGAATGTACTTATAATGCCACTACATGGTGCATTTTAAAATGGTTGAAATGGTCAGTTTCATGATAGCGGGTTGGCCAAAATGTTCGTTCAGGTTTTCTGTCAGCTGCTACCAAAAGCCCTAACGAACTTTTTGGCCATTCTAATATGTATACTTCACCACAATAAAACTTTTTTGTTTTTAAAAGATAATGTAATCCATAAACCGACACAACTGTGCACAAATAATCTACAGCATACCTCTGATTATGGAGCATCCCTCAGCACACCCTGTGTGGCACATGTGACATTTACTTGTCTGCTACAGCAACCAAGTGAGGGCACCAGTATAAAAATGGGTTTTACCTATTAGTAAAGCTTAATTTCTTCCTTGTTTTAGAGAAAAAAAAATAAGTGAAAATAGAAGCTCTAATATTGTCTTCTCAGACTGCCAAAGAGCAGAGGGAAGCAGCAGTAGTTCGCTGGGTCCGGTACTGGGTGAGTAAGATGAAGACAGAGACGTGATGCTGGACTTGGCAACACAAAGGCCCTGGGAGACCTTGACAACAGCAGTCTGGGTGGAGTGGTGTGGACGGAAACTGCATAGAGTGTGTTGAGGAGAGACTGTGGAAACACTAGTGATTATAATCACTGCCTTCAAAATATTTTGCTTTGAAGGGGAGCAGAGAAATGAGAGGGGAATTTGAAAGGTGTTATGGGGTCATTTGAGGTGTTTTGATTTTAGTTTTTCATAGGACAGATTACAGCATGTTTGGATGCTGGCAGGAAAAGTCTAGAAGGGTTGGGGGAATGGTAGGAGCCCGTCCTTGAGAACAAGAAAGGGGTGGGACCTGGAGCCCACGAGGAGGAGTTGGCAGGGAGTGTGGTAGGGTGAGGCGTGTGTAGGTGTTGCTTTTTTTTTTTTTTTAATAAGTTTCTTTCTTTTTCTTTCTTTCTTTGCTACGTGGGGTCTTCGTTGCTGTGCACGGGCTTTCTCTAGTTGCAGCAAGCGGGGGCTACTCTTCATCGCGATGCGCGGGTTTCTCATTGTGGTGGCTTCTCTCGTTGCGGAGCATGGGCTCTAGGTGCATAGGCTTCATTAGTTGCGGCATGTGGGCTTCATTAGTTGTGGCTCGCGGGCTCTAGAGCGCAGGCTCAGTAGTTGTGGTGCACAGGCTTAGTTGCTCCGCGGCATGTGGGATCTTCCTGGACCAGGGCTCGAACCCGTGTCCCCTGCACTGGCAGGCAGATTCTTAACCACTGCGCCACCAGGGAGAACATGCTTGTGTGAGGAAGTGAGGTGGGGGAGGGGATGTGCATAGGGAATTTGATGGGAAAGAAGGTATAAAATAGTAATTTTGGAGCTGGGAAACCAAACACACCAGGGATGTAAAATAGGACCCTGGGCAGTGCTGAGTATCCTTTTGTGATTTGTGGTCACAGATTTGCAGTGAGACTGTTTTTTCAGCGGGGCCATGCGTTTTCTCTCCAGCACTGCTCTGCTGCTCAGGGACAGGCACGGATCAGGCTGAGGGTTGGTTTTAACCAGGCTGGGGCTTTGCCAGAGAACAGAGGGAGAGAGAGGACCAGGAAGTTCATGGGGTTTGCAAGGTGTGGATTGGGTTTGGTCATGGCTGATGACAAGACCATCATCGTGATAGTGGGCATCTGAAGTGGGTTGAGGAAGTGATCACTAGAGGTGAGAGGGCAAGGAACTAAGGGACCGCAGCATAAACATGTGGCAGCGGGGCTGTGTCAGTGCAGTGCAGGGGTTAGGAAAGTCTAATCTGATGCTCTTTTGTCCCATCTTGGTCAGGAGGTATGACGTTTCCCTCTGTGGCTCTAACCACACAGAAGATGACCAAGTTCCTCACCTTCTGCTCAAGGGTGCAGTACAAGCCCGGGAGCAGCAGGATGTCCCCAGTGGGTGGGAGCTTCCTTCCCAAGTACGGATAGCTCAGTACCAAGTCCTGTCCACTCCACTTCCTGGTTCTCTCAACTAAGGGTCCTTCTCTCCCTTCCCATTCCAAGAACTCTGCTCCTCCAAGGCTCTCCTCTTCCCTGTGAACCCTCCTCCTACCTGCTCTTTCCTTTCCCCGGAGCCCCGGCATACTCAGCAGCCCAGGTCTGGATCTTTCTGTCTGACATCTACAGCAGAGGCCCCTCTGAATCTGTTTCTTCTTCACTGTGTGCTTGGGGAAAGAAAAACAGCCTTCAGGGTTCTAGAGAGAGCAAAAGAGGGGAGAAATTCACAGAAAGCACACAGGAAATTAGAGATACACCCTGTCTCGGATGGATTTTACCCATGAGCCTGTTGAATGAGGTCGTCAAAAAATAAAAACAGGAGTAGAGGTGGAAGAGAAGAGAGTGAGCGAGGTGTTAAAGTCATCGGTGACTAAGGTGGAATGATCAGTACAGCAAGATGTTTGATGATATGACCTTTGAAGGAGGGTGGGAGATATAACGCCTGAGATGGCATTTGTGGGGGCAAGAAGGACTCTCCCCTCCTTCTGGTCCCAGGTACATGAGGCTTGAGAGGGAAAACCAGTCTCCACTCTAGAGGTGAAATGCTGCCCCCAAAGGGCAGAGAACTTTCCATTGGAGATGAAAGGTCTGTAAGGGCCAATATCCTCCGTCTGCCATGTTCCCCTTCACATCTCCATCACCTTGTACAAAGCAATGAGTACAGGGAGTGTGCTCAACAAAGGTGTATTGAATAAATGGACGGGCAGTTAATTGAACCCAGTGTTTATATTTAAATCAAGTGCCACAACCCTACCACTCTTCTAGAATAAGTGGCAGTCTCAGCTTCCTGCTCCAGGACATGTGACTGCCATGGGGAGCAAAGGAAGGATGCTCAAGGGGGTCAGCTGCCTGTCAGGAAGACCTGCTCCCACTGAATGAGAAAGAGATGCTGGAATCAGATAGACTGAAATAGAATCATCAGCTTTTTTCCTGCTAGGCTTAAAGATCAGGATCTGAGCTGTGGCCATTATCTGGATCCCTAGTAGATCTCTTTCTTCATCCAGCCCTGGAAAGTTTAGGGAAAGATGAGTACGGAGTAAGTCTCTTAATATCAAGCTGCATCAAAGAAAAAAAAAAAGCCCAGAAGAGGCTGGACCACATATCCTCCACCCCTTCAAGTATAAGTTACTTCTCAACTTTGGGAAGAAGTGAATGAGGGGGCAGAAAAAACCTAGAAATTTCCTCTCGTATTTTTCTTTCTTACTGAGTGAGCATTTTCTCCCTTCTTTGAAAGGTAAAGGGGGAGGGTAAAGGGCTCCCCCTAACACACCCCAGCTTTTTATTCTCCTGATACACTTGACCATACAGTCAGCTGAGGATGTGATGTTTTCCTGGGGAAGGTGATCAGCTGCCTGTCAGAAAGATCTGCTCCTACCATCATGAGACTTCCCCACCCCCACCACCAAATGCCGACTACTGTTTCTCCACATAACTTCCTGGGAACACTGATTTAAATTTTGTTCCCTGAAAGCTCTAAAATTGTAAGAACAAAAACTTTATTAAATGAATTGTGCTTCTACTAATTGACCTACCTTTCCACCCCTTTCTGTCTTTCCAAACTCTTCCACTGTGACCTCTGGACCTTATGGTATAGCAAACCAGCAAATTCCCCTACATTCTGGCTGGTCAAAATGTGATTCATGGTACATTTTAAAACCAACACAGAACTAGCAGTGAAATGTCTCAGTCATTTAATAATTCTATGTTTAAATTTCTGAGGAAGTGACAAACTGTTTTCCAAAGTGGTTGTATCACTCTACCTTCCTACCAGTAATATACAAGGATTTCAATTTCTCTATATCCACACCAACACTTATTGTTTTCTGTTCTTTAAAGGTATAGTCATCCTAGTGGGTGTGAAGTGGCATCTCTTTGTGGTTTTGGGTGCATTTCCCCAATGACTGATGATGTTGAGCATCTTTTCATGTGTTTTACTGGCTATTTGCATATCTTCTTTGGAAAAATGTATATTCAAATTTTTTGCCCATTTTTAATAGAGTTAATTGTCTTTTTTTTTTTTTTTTTGTGGTATGCGGGCCTCTCACTGTTGCGGCCTCTCCTGTTGCGGAGCACAGGCTCTGGATGTGCAGGCTCAGCGGCCATGGCTCATGGGCCCAGCTGCTCTGCGGCATGTGGGATCTTCCCGGACCAGGGCACAAACCCGTGTCCCCTGCATCAGCAGGCGGACTCTCAACCACTGTGCCACCAGGGAAGCCCTGTCTTTTTTTTATGGAGTTGTAAACGTTCTTTCATAATTCTGGATCCTTTATATGTTTCCTTATCTGATATATGATTTACAAATATTTTCTTCATTCTGTGGGTTGTCTTTTCACTTTCTTGATGGTGCCCTTTGAAGCACAAAAGTTTTTAGTCATGACAAAGTATAATTTATCTTTTATTTTCCTCTGTTGCTCTGCTTCTGGTGTCATACCTAAGAAACAATTGCTTAATCCAAGGTCATTCACATTTATGCCTATGTTTTCTTCTAAGAGTTTTATTGTTTTACTCCTCCCCCACCCTTTTTGTTAACAGCTTTAATGAAATATAATTCACATACCATACAATTCATCCATTTAAAGCGTACAATTCAGTAATAGTACATTCACAGAGTTGTGCAACCATTGTCACAATCAATTTTAGGACATTTCCATCACTCTGAAAAAAAATCCTCTTTCATATAGCTATCATGCCCTATTTTTCCCAACCCTGCCGCCATAGGCAACCACTGATCTACTTTTGATCTCTATACATCTGACTATTCTAAAAATTTCATATAAATGAAATCATACAATATGTGGTCCTTTGTGAGTGGCTCTTTCATTTAGGATATTCTCAAAATTCATCCATGCTGTAGCATATCAAGCATATTCCTATTGATGCTTGAGTAATATTCCATCATAAGAATATGCCACTTTTTGTTTATTCATTCATCATTTGATACATTTGGACTATTTCTACTTGCTGGTATTATGAATAATGCTTCTGTGAACATTCTCTCAATGTGTAAGTACCTGAGAATATCTTCATTGCTCTTTTGTTTTTGAAGGTCAGTGTTGCTGGATAAAGAATTCTTGGTTGACAGTGTTTTCTTTCAGATATATACTTAATGGTGTCCCACAGGTCTTTGTGTTTCTCTTCGTTTTTCTTCTTTCTTCTTTCTGTTCCTCAGACTAGATCAAATGAATTGATTTGTCTTCAAGCCCACAGATTCTCTGTCAGCCTAAATCTTCTGTTGAGCCTCTGAAGTGAATTTTCATTTCAGTTATTATACTCTTCAACTCTAGAATTTTCATTTGGTTCTTGTTTATAATTTCTATTTCTTTATTGATATTCTTTACATAGTGAGCCATCATTCTCACAGTTTCCTTATGTTTTTTAGACATAATTTCCCTTAGTTCTTTGAGTATGTTTAAAAGTAGATGACTTAAAGGCTTTTTCTAGTTAGTCAAGCACCTGAGTTTCCTCAGGGCCAGTTTCTACTGACTGCTAATTTTATCCCATGTATGGGCCATACATCTTGCTTCTTTGCATGTCTCATAATTTTTTGCTGAAAATGGGAAGTTTTAAATCATATAATGTAATAAATCTGGAAATCAAATTTCCCTCCACTCCCCAGGGGTTGGTTGCTGTCGCTGTTTGTTTTGCTGCTGCTATTTGTTTTTCAGTGAATTTCCTGAATTAGTTCTGTAAAGTCTGTATTCTTTTTCATGTATGGACACTGAAGTCTCTATTTGGTTTTCTTACTGGGCGGTTAACAATTGTATATACATTTCCTTAAGTTCTTGGAACAAATAAGCCTGCCAGCCTTTGCATGCATGTTGGGACATGCCTTCAACACTCCGGTAGGCTGTTTACAACTCTGCCTTAGCCTTCACTTCCTGCTTGCACAGAGCCTCATGGTTAACCAGAGGTGAGAGTTTAGAGCCTTCTCAGGTCTTTCCTGGGCATGCACACAGCCCTACACATGAGTGTGGCTTTCTAGATTCCCAGGAATATGTCAGAGCTTTTCAAAGCCTATTATTGACATCTTATGCCCCAGCTTTCCCTTTTAAGTTTGTTGGTGAACTTGTTTGTTGTTGCAACTGTTACTACCACCTCAGGCAGCAGTGATGTTAAACAATTGTTATTGGTTGTTTTCTACAAATACCCTTGGGGGAAATGCTGTTCATAATGTGTGAGCTCTGAGTCAGGTCAGATAAAGACAAACCTTGTGAGTGGGATTTTCCAGGGAACTGCCAGACAGGTCACATAAAGACAGCTATTTGGCAATGGGGCTTTGGGGAAGCTCCAACATTCTATCCCTTCCAGTGGCTGCTATTGGTTTTCACCATGACTGCAGGTTTGTTTGTTTTTGTTTGTTTGTTTTTAATTTATTTATTTATCTATTTCTGGCTGTGTTGGGTCTTTGTTGCTGTGCGCGGGCTCTCTCTAGTTGTGGAGAGAGGCAGTTACTCTTCATTGCAGTGCATGGGCTTCTCATTGTGGTGGCTTCTCTTGCTGCAGAGCGTGGGCTCTACGCACATGGGTGTCAGTAGTTGTGGCACACAGGCTCAGTAGTTGTGGCTCACAGGCTCTAGAGCACAGGCTCAGTAGTTGTGGTGCACGGGCCTAGTTGCTCCGCGGCATGCGGGATCCTCCCGGACCAGGGCTCGAACCCGTGTCCCCTGCATTGGCATGTGGACTCCCAACCACTAAACCACCAGGGAAGCCCAGTTTGTTTGTTTTTAAGGCTACCCTGGAGCTGGGGAGAGGAGGATGAGAACAGGGCAGGTTAAAATGCCACAAAGCTCACTTTTTACCATGATTCAGTGCTTTTCTTGAATAAACACTCCTCAAATTGTTACAAGCATTTGGTTAATTTCCAGAGTTCTGAAAAAGTTGATTTTGACCATTTTTGCTAGTGTTCTTTTTGCTTTTATAGAGGAGTGAATTTTCAGAGGTCCTTACTCTGCCATTCTTGAAAGGTATGTTCCTATTTTTATTATTTTTGAATTTTATTTTGAGATCATTTTGGAGTCACATACGGTTGTAGGGAATAATACAAAGATCCTGTATACCTTTCATCCAGTTTCTCCCAAAGATAACATCTTGCATTACTAGAGTACAATATCCTATGCAAGAAAATGATACTGCTACAATTCACTGATCTTCTTCAATTTTACCATTTATATGTACTCGTGTGTGTATGTGTGTGTGTGTGTGTGTATTTAATTCTATACAATTTTGTCACATGTGTAGATTTGTGTGACCAACACCACAGTCATGATACCTAACAGTTCCATCACAAGGATGCCTCATGCTATCCTTTCATAGCCACAGTCATGGCATCCCCTGCCCTCACAACTGCCAGTCCTAACACCTGGCAACCACTAATGTATTCTTCATGTCTATAATTTTTGTCATTTAAAAAGTATCATAGGATATATCATACAATGAAATATTATTCAGTAAGGAAAAGAAAGTATTGACACCACAACATGGATGTACCTTGAAGACATGCCAACCACAAAGGATCACATCCTGGATGATTCCATTTATAGGAAATGTCCAGAATAGACAAATATATAGCGACAGAAAGTAGATTAGTGGTTGTCTAGGGCTGGGTGGGATAGGGGAGAATGGTTGGTGATGGCTAAAAGGTACAGGGTTTCTTTTTGGGGTAATGAAAATGTTCTAAGAATGAACATGGTGGTGGTTGTGCAACTCTGTATATACTAGGAACCAGTGAATTGTATATTTTAAGTAAGTGATTGTATGGCATGTGAATTATATGTCAATAATGCTGTCAAAAAAGAGAATGCTATATAAATAGAATCATATAGTATCAACCCCCACCCTCCCCCTGCACCAAGACTGGTCCTATTTCTTTTTTTTTTAATATTTATTTATTTATCTTGGTTGCACCGGGTCTTAGTTGCAATACGCAGGCATGTTGTAGCATCTTTAGGTGTGGCATGGGGGATCTTTAGTTATGGCATGAGGACTTCTTAGTTGCGGCATACATGTGGGATCTAGTTCCCCAACCAGGGATCGAACCCAGGCCCCCCTGCATTGGGAGCGTGGAGTCTTACCCACTGGGCCACCAGGGAAGTCCCAGTCCTGTTATTTTTAAACAAAAGTTTGGTCCCAAAGAAATTACCTATTACCAGAAGTAGTAAATATAGATAATACCTACAGTACAGAGAAATTTATATGTAAGATATAGTTGAGCATGACAGGAGGCAATTGGGCATGACCAAACAGGAGAGAATCCATTCTCGCTCTCTGAGGAGTGTGTAGCATTACCATTCACATACAAACGCAATTCAGGTGGGTCTCTTTTCAAGTCTACTCCAAGGATGGGATTTCACAACTCTCTCCGAGCCAAACATGACATGGATGAAAACAAGCTGTTTTCAGCTCAATTCAGATAAGATAGATTTCTATTGGAAGAGAAAGCCAGCAGCAGTGAGAGCAACACACAAACACGCTGAGCTTCACAACATCAGCTGCTTCTAGATTCGCAGATAAAAACTGTGACTGAGAGCTTTTCTGTTCTTGGCACAGAGATGGAACACTCTCCTTCATATGTAGCTCTTATCTTGTTTTCTGTATTATTTCCCTCCCCACTAGATCATTACAAAGCGTTCTGCTGGGAGAGCCATATTTGTAGACCTCACATACTTCTTTTCTGGTGGAAATAAAGTGACTGTTGGTCTATAGAATACTGCCCCTTGATCAATGTTATCATGATTATTCACCCATGGCATTCAGTAGAAGGAAACTTGATTGGGTCTGTATCTCAGTGTGTGATATAATTTCAAAGCTAGAAATTTGCGAACTTAAAAATTTCAAAAAGAAGTCCTAAAGGTAAATTCTTTAATAATTTAAAAATAACAGGTATTCTCAATGTCCTGAAAGGTACAGATTATTTCAGTGGTATTTAACCATTATTTGAGAAAGAGAAGAGAGAGAGAAGAGAGAGATCAAGAGAGGGAGCCGTCAAGGTTATTGCCATTGTTCTGACTCTGGGTTCACTTCCACTGTGTATTGTGCTTTCAATGTAGAACAAAACTACATGAGTAATTAATCTTTAACTGGCTGAACAAACTCTCTTCCACAGAGGGGTACCCTCTCTGACACTAGAGAAATTAACTACAATAGAAATGTTTCACAAGTTTGGCATTTCATAAACGTTAGGACAGAGATCCCTCTCTAAACCAGAGGTTGGTGAACTTCTATAAGGGGACAGAGTGTAAATATTTTAGGCTTTGTGGGCCAAATGGTCTCTGTTGCAACTATTCAAATCTGTCACTGTAGCCTGAAAATAGCCATAGACACTAGGTAAGTGGATGGGCATGACTCTGTTCCAACAAAACTGTATTTATGGACACTGAACTTGAATTTCATATAACTTTCAACAGTCATGAAATATTTTTCTTTTGATTTTTTTTTTCAAAAAGAGTCTTAGCTTACGAGCTGGACAAAAACAGGTGAAGGGCCAGATTTGGCCTGTGGGGATTAGTTTGTCTGCCCTACTCTAACGGACAGAAGAATTGAAACACTGAAGTCTGTGTAACAGAGTGGGTGGGAACCCACGTTTGGAGTAGGCAGAGGTGGGTTTGAATTTGGACTCTGCCACTCACTAGTTGTGTGACCTTGGACAAGTTATGCAACCCACTTAAAACTATGTCATCATCCGTAAAATGAGGATGGTAATAGATATTCCATAGGATTGTTTGAGAGTAAAATGAAGTAAGATGTGTATGTTTAGCACATGCAAGGTCACAGTGAGTCTAGTTACCACTATAATGAACGCCTAGAGAGGTGCCACAAAGCCTTCACTTCCCCCAAGTCTCTACCCCCAAAGTGGAATTTATAGCAGGTTTCTTTTAATCAAGACAGCATCTATCAGGCCAAATCATAGAGTAGGTCCTGAGTCTTTATTCTCTCACCCCACACATTCATCAGCAGATCATATCTGCTCTACCCTCAAAATATATCCAGGATCTGACCACTTCTCCATAACTATCACCCTGCTTCACGCCACCATCAAGTTTCACCTACTCTTTCTGCTCCCACCTGGCCTCTCTATCTTCCACAGGGATGCTTTTAAAATATAACTCAGGGTGGGCTTCCCTAGTGGCGCAGTGGTTGAGAGTCCGCCTGCTGATGCAGGGAACATGGGTTTGTGCCCCGGTCCAGGAAGATCCCACGTGCCGTGGAGCGGCTCGGCCCGTGAGCCATGGCCTCTGAGCCTGTGCGTCTGGAACCTGTGCTCCGCAATGGGAGAGGCCACAACAGTGAGAGGGCCGCGTACCGCAAAATATAATAATAATAATAATAATAACTGAGATCACTTCATTCCTCCTGCTCAAAAGCCTCTAATCACTCCATTCAGGAGAAAATCTAGGTCCTTACCATCTAAACTCTTGGATCTCCTACATTCTTCCCCTTGCTTCTTCAGCTCCAACCATAAAGCCTTGCTATTCTTCAAACATGTCAACCTTGCTCCCACTTCTCTCTTAATATTTGTTGGTATTTCTTTCTGGAATGTTCTTTTCCCAGATAACCAAGAGTTTTAAATTTTACTACTTCTTCAGATCTGTGCTCAAATATAATCTTGTTAGGAAAGCATTCCCTGACACTCCTTAACTCTCTTATACTGCTTGGTGGTCACACTACCACCTCCTGCCATACTTCGTGTCTATCTGTTGATTGAATGCCTCCCGCCACTAGAATGTAAGCTCATGAAAGCAGAATTTGCATATCCCATTCACAGTTGTATCGTCAGTGTCTAGAACAGTGCCTGGCACACAGTAGTTTCAAATTTGTTGAGCAAATTATCTTACTATCCATGAATCTTTTAGAGTTTAAATAAATAAAAGTGTAGTTATTAAACTTTCACTGCTCTAAAAGATTCTGAAAAATGAGAGCTTTTTTTCTTTAATAAATTTATTTTTGGCTGCATTGGGTCTTCGTTGCTGTGCACAGGCTTTCTCTAGCTGTGGTGAACGGGGGCTACTCATTGCAGTGGCTTCTCTTGTTGCAGAGCACCGGCTCTAGGTGCACGGGCTTCAGTAGCTGTGGCACGTAGGCTCAATAGTTGTGGCGCACGGGCTTAGTTGATCCGCGGCATGTGGGATCTTCCTGGACCAGGGCTTGAACCCATGTCCCCTGCAGTGGCAGGCGATTCTTAACCACTGCACCACGAAGGAAGTCTCAAAAGGAGAGCTTTTTGAGTATTTTTCTTGTGTTGATTTAGAATACTTATTTGGCTGCATATAAATAACAGCAGCTTAACGAGAGAGGAATTAATTTCTTTATTACCTAAGAGTCTGGAGGTAGGTGGTTCGGGGCAATGCTCTGTGAACCTGTCCAGATAACCAGGCTTCCTCTACTTTGTTGCTCATGGTTCCTAAAGTGTACTGCCCTTGTCTGAATGGTCCAACACGAGGAAGGAAGGGGTAGGAAGAACACACATAGACTCTATTTAAGGACACTTTCTATAAATTGTACAAAACATTTTCACTCACTTCTCATTATAAAACTAATCCCATTATTGCAGCCAATGCAGGAAGGGGTGAAATATGAAGTGGGTGGTCATTTGCAGACTTAAAATTCAGCAGTTCTACTTCTGTAAGGGGAAAAAGGGCAAATAAATATTGGGGGAGGGATTAGTCTTTGTCGCAGTTCTCTGTCTTTTTCCATTGTAAAGAGCTCTCCCTCTCATCTTCCACAATTGTCTCCCCACTCTCATCCATTGCTTTTCTTTCTCAGTGTGGATTCAAGAAAGTGATAAATTCCCCCAGTAGAGCTTAGCCTAAGGTCATCTCTCATGGACCTTGGAACACCCCAGCAGTCACTAAAGTCTCATGCCTTTTGACTGTCAGAGATTCTGCATGAATAGTCCCAGGACTTGTAGCCACATATACCAAATCTGTGCTTCTCTCCTGGGGTGTTAGGAGGTGGGGAGTAATGTAACCCTAATATTGAATGTTCAGGAGATACACGAATAAAATTAACAGGTTAGTAAGAGGATCATGTATCTTTGGGAAAAGTGTTCTGGGTTGTGGTTGTTTCTTTTAAAGATATTTGGCATGTTAAACAATTATGTTACTCACAAAAGGCTGTTTCCAAACAAATGAGGATTTTATTCTGTTTTCATTTTTTTTCTTCTAGATGATTTTGAGAGTTACCCGTCCGGACTCTGGTGGTTGCTGCTAACTACTCAGCAGCCATTAGTCTGCAATACACATCTAAAATAGGAGTTGAAGAAAGTGTGAATATTTATTTATTTATTTATTTAGCGGTACGCGGGCTTCTCACTGTTGTGGCCTCTCCCGTGGCGGAGCACAGACTCCGGACGCGCAGGCTCAGCGGCCATGGTTCACGGGCCCAGCCGCTCCGCGGCACATGGGATCCTCCCGGACCGGGGCACGTACCCGTATCCCCTGCATCGGCAGGCGGACTCTCAACCACTGCGCCACCAGGGAAGCCCGTGAATATAGTTTGATTTAAGCATGTAGTGAATGCTATGGAGAGCGACTCAGTCACCCCTCAGGTCTCCTCCCACTCCCCAGCTCTCTGCTAAATCCTCCCTGGGAACTGCCCTCAGCTAAAAAGAGCCACTCGACCTTCCTTCCCGGAACAGTTCACAGCTGAGGACTGGACCACGTGGAGCTATCCTGCCCGGCTCCCTTGCCTCATGATGGGCCATCCCAGCTCCAGAGCTGCCTGAAGGACTGCGCCACACTGCAGCTTCTCCCTCAGTCAATCCTTTTTCCTCCACCCTCCCCACAGGGATTGAGCCCCAAAAGACTCGCCAACAGTTACGACCCACAAATCTCCATCTCAGAGTCTCTTTCCCAGGGAAAGTGACCTCAGGCAGCTTCTGAAGACCCAGATTTGAAGAAGAGTCCTATTCATATTTTAGTCTGTTTTTGTACGTCAGTCAGAGGGCTATTTTATTTACCTGATTACAGGAAGAGATAATTTTTGGTGGATTTTTTTGTTTGTTTCACATCACAATAGAAAAAGTATTTTTGGAAAGTGTGAAAATAAATAAAACTCAGAACTCATAGTTTTAAAATCTGTGGTCAAGGTAATCTAATATTAGAAAATAAAAATAAATGTTCTTTCTGTATTCTTTCTCTTTTAGTAACTTTTAAAAACAAAGCAACAAACATTAAAATAATGATTTGTGAAAAAAAGAGACAGAATTTGAAATACAGTAGAAGAACTGGTAGCAGTTATCTAAACTTTACCACTATTCAGGTTCAAGTATGGAAAATACTTTCAATTAATATGTATACAAATATAGATATAATTTATATAATATATATAAATTCTAAGATTATACTGTGCTCTACAATTTAACCACAAGTTGAGAAAGTAACTAATGAAATACTGAGTACTTAAGGGCCTCCCACTTTACACAAATATATTTAATTTTACCACCATATCCTGAGGTAAGCATTGTAGTCCCAATTTTATAAACATGAACTTTAAGTTTCAGAAAAATTAAGTCATTCTTCTAGATCACCGAAACAGTATGTGGTAGGGACAGAGTTCATCTCAGATCTGCCTGCTTTTAGGGTTAATCAATTCACATGTTTTTCTTTTTCGGCCACACTGCATGAGTTGCAGGATCTCAGTTTCCCAACCAGGGATCGAACCCGGGCCACGGCACTGAAAGCCCAGAATCCTAATCACTAGGCCACCAGGAAACTCTGCCTGCTTTTACGGTTGACGTCATGATCTAACTTCATACTGTGTGTGGTTTCTGGTTTCTAAATGAAAGAATGGGCTGGACCAGGCCACAGAGTCTGCTTCTAGAATGACAATGGATGAGAATTATGACTTTTCCCAGCTCAAGGAAGCTTTCATTTAGGTCTACCCCACTAAGAAACAAGGTATAGAAGATATTCTTGAGATCAGCATTCCAACGGGGGGACACAGCAACCAGTGACTCCCTTGTGTTTCGTGGAGATACATTGGGGGGCTGGTGGGCTACGAGCTGTGTGTGAGACAGCTGCCTGGCTGGAGGAGCACAGACCTGTGTGCTCGCTGCCTTTATACCACCAGCCACGTCAGCATTCCAAGTAAGCAAAAGCAACATACACAACTGTTTATGGCAATAATTCTGATACTGATGAAACCAGGTTGAGGTCCTGAAATTCTCTGTCAGTACTGGGCATTGTAACCTCATCCCACTCAGGATCTCAGTGCGTAGAAGTTTCCTTCTGTCACCTCAGAAACCAGAATTCAAAGAATTCCTATGCCAAATGTAGCAGTTGTATACATAATTTAAATTACCTACAAGGACTTTTTATGGTGAAATTTTATTACCTAAAGGTAATTTACCCATAATATAACTAAAATACATTAACCAGTCACAATGGCCCAGTTTTTAGGTGATAAATTCACGGAAGCTGAAAATTTTTAAATTTTAAATGATAACACCATATGACTCAAGCTGCAGAAAAAAAAATTGTGAATAACTTTAGATTCCTTGATCTAGAACTTAGTCAAAATGGTGGAGCTCTGAGGCAAACAAGGACACACAAAAAAGTGGTGTCTTTGTTTTGTCTTTCACACATAATTGTCTTTTATACATACATAATTCTACCTCCTACCTTTAGAAATAGGAAAGTAAAATATTAGAACAGTTTGGATTGTTTAGCTAGAAGAAAAGAACATATAGATAATATTCTAGTTTTTCTGAAAAAACAGTTTTACTGAGGTGTAATTTGTACACAAAGAACTGCACATACTTAATGGGTGCAATTTGAAGAGTTTGGATGTATGCAAACCCCTGTGATCCCATCACCACAACAAGGTAATAGTCATACCCATCACCTCCTAATTTCCTTGTGTTCTTTTGTTTTTGTTTTGTATTTTTGTTGTTGCTTTGTTTGGGAGTCGTTGTTCAAAGTTTCAGTTATGCTAGATGAATAAATTCTAGAGATCTGCCATACAATATAGTGCCTATAATAACAACACAGTTTCGCACACTTCAAAATATTCTGTTCTTAATTCACTATGTCAAGAAGAATAGAATAATATGTATCTTCAAAGCCTATCTTTTTTCGTCCTATTCTTCAAAAGGAATTAGGCTTAAACCACAGTGAGAGAGACTTATGTGATAAATAAAAGGACAAAAATGATTATTTTTATTCAAAAAATATTTTTCCTAATTGTGAAAGTAATGCATACCATGTAGAAAGTTAGGAAAAACAATGAAGAACATAAAAAGAGAATAAAGGTTGCTCAGATTCTAATCACCAAAAGACAATTACTTTAATGTTTTGGTGTAGTTCTTCCTTCCTTCTTTCTAGTTTTGAGTAGGTAATATATTCACATAGTTCAAGCATCAAAAGGAGAAAAGCACATACCCAAGTCATCTGGGCATGGAGTTCTCCCACCTAGATGCAACTAATATACATTTCTTATGTATCTTTCCAAATTCTCCCAGAATGAATTTGTGCATATAAAAACAAATGCATGTATTCCCCCGCCGCCTTTTTTCTGTTTTCAGAAATGATTGCATACTATGTACACTGTTATGCAACTTGTTTTTTTCACTTAACAATAGATCTTGGAGATCTTTCATGTCAATCCACAATGAGCTTTCTCATTTTCTTTTTTACTTCTGCTTATCCAATTGTATGGATATACAGTACCATGATTTATTTGAGAAGTTTCTTTTTCATGGATATTTATACTTTTAAAAATCTTTAGCAGTTACAAATAATACTGCAGCAAAGTACCCTACCTCTATGCCATTGTATACCTGTGTAACTATAGCTTTTGGATAAATTCCCATTGTAAAATTATTAGGTCAAAAAATTTTGATAGATATTGGGCAAAGTGCCGTCCAGAAAAAGTTCTGAACTCTTTTTTTGACCCATATTTTCTTTTTTAAAAAATAAATTTATTTATTTATTTTTGGCTGCACTGGGTCTTTGTTGCTCCACACGGGCTTTCTCTAGTTGCGGTGAGTGGGGGCTACTCTTTGCAGTGGTGCATGGGCTTCTCGTTGCAGTGGCTTGTCTTGTTGCGGAGCACGGGCTCTAGGAGCATGGGCTTCAGTAGTTGCGGCTCATGGGCTCCAGAGCATGGGCTCAGCAGCTGTGGCGCACAGGCCCAGCTGCTCTGCGGGATGTGGGATCTTCCCGGACCAGGGCTCGAACCCACGTCCCCTGCATTGGCAGGCAGGCTCTCAACCACTGCGCCACCAAGGAAGCCCTTGTCCCATATTTTCTTCTAGAGTTTGTGATAGTAAATTTTCTCTCTCAATTTGACTGGATTGGGGAATATCAGACCGCGAGACTTCATAGCCTCCATAATTGTGTAAGCCAATGCCTCATAATAAACCTCCTTTTTTATCCCATTGGTTCTGTTTCTTTGGAAAACTCTGACTTATACAGAGTTTATTAAAATAAAATTACACACATATATAATTTATTTACTCACCTCCAGAGAAAAATGGCAGGACAACAGAATCTCCCTCTCTCTCCCATTAAAATCTTAATAAATTAATAAGACATAGAAACAGCATACACACGCATTAAACTACAGGGGGGCAAAAATTTTCTCCATGTTATTTGAGAAGCATTATTCAGAAACAGAAGTCGTGGGAATCCTTAAGCAGATTTTGCAGATGCAAGAGTTAAGAGAGGAAAAAAAAGCAAGAGGAAGGTACTGAGACAAAATTCTAATCCATGACTAATACACCTACTTTGGAATTGGGCAGAACTGATGGTGACAGGCACGTGATATCTGCTCATAAGGAAAGACACAGGAAGTCGCTCTAGAAGGGAAGTCCTGTTCCTCTCCACAGAAATGTGGTGAATCAGTGAAAGCCAGACGTAATGCCCATCACGCTGGTCTATTTTTCTCTTGCTGGGAACAAGGTAGGAGAGAAATTGGGGTATGATAAGGGAAAACTATCTCCAAATTTAAAAAGTCTTGACAAATTGAAATGAAAAAAAGAAAAATTAAAAACTACTATACAGGGAATGATATTCAATATCTTGTAATAACCTATAATGAAAAAGAATCTGAAAATATATATATATGTATAACTGAATCACTTTGATGTACACCTGAATCAACAGTAAATCAACTATACTTCAATAAAAAATTTTTTAACTAAAAATATTAAAAACCATCAGAGACATATATGGTACGTGGAAAGCTCCATGTGAAACAGTCCTCTGTTGTATACACTAATAGTGTCTTAGCTTGAACTGGAAGAAACCCTGCATGTTGCCCTCTCCTTTTCGTTAGAAGAAGGCTTGGGATGTGGCTGGTGGATAAAGAGTGGATAGCAGAATACTCCTTCAGAGCTAACAGTTTCTGACAGTATAAAGTCTTGGTACAACCTAAATTAGAGGCATAATCAGGATAACAGGCTTCCTCACCCCACCAGCGCCCCTACCCCAACTATGAGAACAGAAAGAAGTACGCCTGATTAGGAGGAATAAACTCTGATGCAGTTCTTTAAACACAACCATAGATGCGAATGCAAAGATGAAAGTCCACCAACCCTATCAACTGATACTGTGCCCAGGTCTGGGAACTTATAATTGAGGCAATAAAAATGCAGAACACAGAATACAAAAATATCGAAGTCCAGCCATTAGGCTGGTTAATAAAAATGAGACAAGACAATCAATCTCTTTGTTAAACAAGAAATCTAGTAGAGCTGTGGTCATTTACTCTTTTTATCATGTAGGGGAGAGAAAAAAAAATGCTAGTAATCTTCTACTGATTTCACAGAACAATCTTACAGTATTGACACTATATAGAAATATGGAAATGTCAAACATGACATCAAGAGAGCATCAGATTATTAACGTGATTTATCATAATTATAGAGCATTTTGGAGATGAAGAACACAGCAATGATTTCCAGAGTCTTTGTCTGTATTATCCTTCCAAGGATAAATGTATAATAACAAAAAACAGAACAAGTTAATATATTTATAAACATGCATGCAAGTCTCAATACCACGTCAGATCAGATTCTCCGAACGTGTTTTATGACATAAGGATGGTCGTTCTTATGCAGCTGCAGTGGAGAAACCACCTCTCCTAAATGCCTCTTATGCTCCTTTTGTTAATTATGAAGACTTGCATTTTTAAGAGCCAACTCTGGAATTTCATTCATTACTTAAAACAACAACCAGGGCTGTGGGATTCAATTTTACTCGAAGAAGAGGCGAAAGAGATGAACATGACTTTACTAAAGAACAGTGAAATAAGCTGAAGCTTATTATAGAAAGAAGATGCAAACTGGTGCTTGATAAGGAAAGAAGAGGATCTAGGAGAAGCCGCCTGTACTCTAATTAGAAAACTAGAAGGCTCAGATAAAAAGCCAAATTGCTTTTAAACTAAGTAGCCTTTAAGACAAACTGCATTATTCAGGATAAACAGGGGTAACTTATAATTATGAAAGGTTCATTTCAACTGGTAGGTTTAGCAACTTTGTTTCTATGTACCTAATCATTTAGCCTTAAAAACTGATAGAAGTTTAAGAGAAATAGACAAATCCACATTCATAATATGGTATTTTAACATAACCACTCAGTAATTGATAGAAAAATAGAAAAACAATTCTTAAAAATATATATAATTTAAACATTAATATTAATAAATTTGACCTAATAAACATATACTGAATACAGCATATAATAAGCACATTCAAAATATTTACAAAAATTGACCATATACTCAATATTAAAGCAACCTAAACAAATGTTTTAGGATTGAAATAATAACACAAGCATTTTTTCCCTAACATAATACAATGAGTTAGAAACCAACAACAACAAAAGAGACCTCAAGAAACTCTTTGTATGTTTGGAAATTAATTAGATACATGTCTAAGTGACTCATGGATCAAGGAAGAAATTATTGTTGAATTTAAAAAAATAATTTGAACTGAGAAATAATTAAAATAGTACATATCAAAACTTATGAGATTCAGCTAAAGCAATACTTGGAAAAATTATGGTCTAAGATGTTCATACTAGCAAAAGGCTAAGAATTAATAAACTAAGAATAAAATTCAAGAAAATAGAAAAAGAAAAGCAAAATAAACCCAAAGGAAGTAGAAGAAAGAATGATAGAAATAAGAATAGGATAGAATAGGAGCCAATAAAATTAAAAGAACAAACACACAATATAGAGGATCTGTAAAGCCAAAGATTGATTTTTCCAAAAACCTAATAAATTTAACAAACATCTGATCAGGCCAATAAAAAAAAATGACAGCACGAATAACCAATATCAGAAAAAGAGGACATTCCTATAAAAGCTAGACATACTGCATACAGAATAAAAAGTCATTGTGGACAATTTTATGCCAATGAATTTGAAAATGTTGATTAAATGAACAAATTTTATTAAAGTACAATTTACATCAACTGTCTTAAGAAGAAATAGAAAGACTGAGTGGTTTTAAAACCCAAATGGTCTTTCAATGCAGCTGAAGGAACTGAATCAAGGAAACTACGGGGACTAGATGGCTCCCCATTGAATGCTAACAGTGAAGGAATAAATAATTCTGATATGCTGAAGATTTTATTCTGATATTATACACAAACCCCTTCAAGAAGAGAAGAAGAGAGGACACTACTAATCGCATTTTACAAGGCTAGTGTCAACTTGGTAATGAGAAAGAAAAATTATAGTCCAATGTAGATACGAAAGTTGTCGTAAAATATTAGCAAACTGAATCCAGCAATATTCAGAGAGTATAAAACATGATGACCGTGCCATACGCCAGGATCCCCAGTGGTCCCCACCTTCGGGTAGTTCCCACTGTAGCAGGGTCGGTGTATGTGACCAACAGAATACAGTAGTTGTGATGGTGGGTCACTTCTACACATTTGGTTAGTAAAGATGTGTTGGGGCTTCCCTGGTGGCGCAGTGGTTGAGAGTCCGCCTGCCGATGCAGGGGACACGGGTTCGTGCCCAGGTCCGGGAAGATCCCACATGCCGCGGAGCGGCTGGGCCCGTGAGCCGTGGCCGCTGAGCCTGCGCGTCCGGAGTCTGTGCTCCGCAACGGGAGAGGCCACAACAGTGAGAGGCCCGCGTACCGCGAAAAAAAAAAAAAAAGATGTGATGGCTTCTAACTATTGATCTTCCTCGCAGATCATTCACTTTGGGTGAAGCCAGCAGCCATGTCATGAGCATCAGAGGGAGAGGCCCACGTAGTGAGGAGCTAAGCCTGCCCAGGGCCATGTGAGTGAGCTTGGAAGTGGTTGCTCCAGACCAATCAAGCCTCCAAGTAACCTTGGTCAACACCTTGACTGATATCTTGTAAGACACCCTGAGCTGGAATCACTCAGCTAAGCCATTCCTGGCTTCCAGACGCACGGAAACTGTACGAGATAATAAATATTTGTTATTGAAGCTGCTATGTTTTGGGGTGACTTGTTATGGAGCAAAGGATAAGTAATACATACAGTGACCAACATGGGATAATTCCAGAAACGCAAAGCCAGTTTGACATTAGAAAAATCAATTAATGGATTCCACCGCACTAAAGGAAAAAATTAAATTTTATCTCAACAGATATAGAAAAAGCAAATCAATTACAAAAAAAAAAAATCAATGGCATTTCTATACACTAGCAACAAATGGAACCTCAGAACCAAAAAATAAAAGGTACTTATGAATAAATATTAAAAACAGATGTGCAAGAACTTTATAGCCTAAATAAATTTAAGAATAGAAAAATGCAGTAATATAAATATGTCAATTCTCTCCAAATTAATGAAATGTAATGAAATTCTAATAAACACTCATAACTTTTTGCAGACTTGATAAGATGGCTGTAAAATTTATATGAAAGAAAAGGGCCCCAAATAGCCAGAAGAAAAGGGGAGCAGAGATCGTGTTCTCCCAGATACCAAGATTCATTTTAAAGCTCTAATAATTATGACATGCCAATGTATGACTGATTATGACAGAGGCAGCATTCTACAATGCTGGTAAAGGATGAGGTAAAGGATGGACTGTTTAAAGAACGGTGATGGAACGCTTGGTTTTCCGTCTATAAAATGTAATATTGAATATTTACCTCCCATACATACATAAAAATTATTTCAGGGTGAGGGGGGATTATATTTGTCAGAGTTGTCCAGAGAAACAGAATCAATAGAAGATACAAATGGATGGATAGGTAAATAGACAAACAGATAGATTAAATAGCAGGATAGCTAGCTAGATGGATGGTTAGATAGATGGTTGATAGATGATAGATAGATGGGTGAAAGATAGATAGATAGATAATAATAAGGAATGGGCTCACACAATTATGGAGACTGGTGAGCCCCAAATCTTCAGGGTGGGCCAGTTGTGTGAGAGACCCAGGGAAAGCTGATGTTCAGCTTTCAAAGGCCATAAGGCAGGTAGAGTCAATGTTGCAGATGAAACGTGAAGGCAGTCAGCTGGAGAATTCTCTCTTACTCAGGAAAGGGTCAGCTTTTTTGTTCTACTCAGGCCTTCAACTGATTGGATGAGGCCCACTCACATTAGGGAAGGCAATCTGCTTTACTCAAGTCCACCGATTTAAATATTAATCTCATCAAAATCATCCTCACAGAAACATCCAAAATAATGTTTGACCAACTATCTGGGCACCTGTGGCCCAGACAAGTTAACACGTAAAAATTAACCATCATAAGAGTTAAAGATATAAGTGGGAGCAAGAGAGCTTCTACATGTAGAAGAATATGTTTACAACCTTGGGATGAAGAGAGATTTTGAAAATAAGATACCAAAAATACAAACTGTGAAGAAAAAGATTGATAAATGTGACCACATAAAAGTGTAAAACATTAAAACCTCTATCTAGCAAACGAGTCCATGTTTTAAAAAAGAATGAAAAGACAGGCCACAGACAAGCCACAAGCCACTCAGGGTCAGTGTCTGCTTCTAGAGAGCCCAACCTGTAATATACTGTTTATGCAGTTTTAAAGCATACAGAACAATATACTGTATTATTTATAGTAAACATTTATAGTCTATAATTCAGAATAGTGGTAGTGTGTGGGAGTAGAAAATACATTTCAGAAGAAGTAGTTTGGGAACTTCAAAAGTTACCTGTGATATTGTATTTCTTAAGCTAGTGGTAGGCATCAGTATGTACTTTATCATTCTTTGTACCTTTGGTATTTAAAACAAATAAAAGACTAGGAGAAATTAAACTGTCAAGTTTATGAGATCATTCAAAGAAAAAGTGAAAGCCGTCATTTTGTATTTTAACATACAAGTATTAGATTTCTAAATAAAACATCAATATCTGTAAGTTGAATTTATTGGCTTGAATAAACTGAGTATTAAATAAACCACAAGTAACTGAATATTTCATTCCAGCCACAGCCTCTTTTAGACACTAAAAACTCACTGAAAAGGTTTTCCCCTCTTTACAAATGAAATATGCCTCCATTTTCTCTAAAGCATGAGAACCCACAGGTCTACTTATTGCAAAGCCATCAAGATTAGCTGAATTAAGAATTAATTTCCAAAAGTGAAAGATTTATTACGTTATAGGTTAATCAAGCTTTTAAAATTAGACTTACATACATATTTTATCACTCAACAAATATTAAATGCCCACTCTGTAACTGGCACTATTTTCAGATGACATGGATCCCCGTGAACAGAAAACACTCTTAAATCATTAGCATGATTTGTTTTGAGTACTTTGTTATATCACCAAAGTATCTAATTGCTAATGTCTGACTTGAGCAAAATGTTTCTATTTGAAAAGTCAAGCGATTAGATGAAAATCCCCTCGAAGATTGCACAGAAAATTAAGGAGTTAATTCCGTTTCTGTTCAACGTGGTAATGGAATTTCTTCTTCCAGACCGTTCACACATGTCTACTTCACTGAAAACACCAAGGATTATAAATTTAGAATCAAATGTTTTTGACCATAAAAGTTAACTATCCAAATTTTTAAACACATTTAAACCTGTAAGAGGTCCAGGCAAGGAAAAACTCGCAAACAGCAATATTTATTGAAGTAGAAACATAAATTATGAGAAACCACCTGAAAATAGAGCACAATACTCTTTAGTTTTCTTAAATTGTTGCTATCCTGCCTCCTATACTTACCATCAGTAACACTTTCCATTTTAATTTTTTGGTAGTATTTTCTTTATTTTTAAAAAAGCTGTAAAACTCAATCAAAGCTAAAATTGAAAAGCACTTTAATATTTCAAAATAATGAGCCAATAAATTTTTTAACTTTGGAGGGTAAAAAGGATGTGATGGGAGTCTGAGGTTGACATACATAGTTTGACAATTTAATATTCATGGATGGCACGGAAAACTAACCATTTTAGTAAAACAACACTTTGAATGATTTACTATTTCCCAATAAAGAAATAAATAAAAGCCTAAGTTGAGTTTTATTTTTTCTCTTAATTGTTAAAGTAGTTGGGTTTATGGCATAATAGTAATTTTGTATCAATACATTTCAATCCATATAATATAAATATACATATATTTATTTGGGGCTATTTTCATGTTTTTCATACAACATAGACTTATTGGGTGCCACTATGTATGAGGTACCCTTCTAGGCCTGGAGTGAGCAAAAAGACTTGATTCCTCTCCTCATTGAACTGCTAGTCAAGTAGAGGAGAGAGACAGTCATCAAATAATCTCCAAACCAATAAAGCAGCATGACCGTGACAAGTGCTAGGAAGAAGAGTTACATAGCACTAATCACACGCCTTAAGAGGGATCTAGTCAAGGAAGGAGATCAGAGCAGGCTTCTTGGAGGAAGTGGCCCTTGAGTTGAGACCTGAAAGGTGCTTGGAGTTAATAAGGTAAAGAGGGGAGGGGAGAGGATTCTGGAAAGAGGGTCCTAGATGCATGTGCAGGGCTGTGTGGCTGGAGGCCAATATGAGGTTCTGAAAGAATGAGCAAGTAGCTTGTGCAAGATGAGAGCGGGAAGCAGGTAAGGGCCAAATCATAAGGGCCCTGTAGGTCGCGGTAAAGAGTTTGTCTTTCTTTTCGCCTGTATGCATTTGCAAACATGCCTTCTGTCTGTCTGGCGGAGAACAGATGGGAGACGGACCAGGGCAGAAGGGAGCAGGAGACCAATTAGAAGGCCATGCCAATAGTCTGAGTGAGGGATGATGGGGTAGGGGTAGTGGTCAAAATAAAGATACTTGGCGGTTGGAATTCGCAGAACTCTGTGATGGATTGATAATGAGAAACCTCAATTGGATTTGTGGTCAAAAGTGTTAATAATGAAATATAATTAACTATACAATGAAAGCAGACCATGACATCATATTAAGTCTAATTAATACACATGAATCTTAGTAGTAGGAAGCTCAATAACTACATGAGATGTATTCCAGTAAAAATGACTTTGGCCTCATAGTATAGTTTGAGTTCACAGCTCTTTTTTTTATTAAAGAAAATTTACCTTTACCACACTGGCTGGCTTAGGTTCCTCTTCTCTAAATGTTTTATTTAAGACTAAAATCAATATCCTGACATTTGTTTCTTGTCAGTGACAGATTTTGAAAACATCAAGAACCTTAGGATTGTACTTTTCCTATTTAGCTTTGTGTGAATTTTTACCTTTTAAAATATAAACTCCTGGTTTAAATATAAACTTCTACTATAATCCAAATTTCACTAATTGAACACAACTCCCATCAGATGAAGGCAAAGGTATTCACTTTGACTTAACTTGATATCAGTATATATAAAACCACAGAAACTTCACAACTGGTCTTGTCTTTTAAACTCAAAAAATTCCAAATGCACGTGCAATAGCACCTGTGTCTTTCGTAATGTAACATAATGTAATCTAGTCTTTCTTTCCTGTTTGGGACTGAGTCAATCTGAATGGAAATTACACATACACTAGGGAGAGCAAGCTGATTTAATGAGAGAGCCAGCAACGGCAATGCCAGGGCTTCACAGATTCTGGTCTCTGTTAATTTTCAATAAGATGGGGTGGCAGGTAAGCTTTTCTCCTTCCAGCATCCCCCTTTTCACTCCCCACCCTCCATCCTGGGAGGGATCTTTTTTAAGTGGAAAAGAGAAGCAGAGCAAAACAACCCTTGGTATTTATGTTATAAAGGTGATCAATATCAGCAAGAGAAGGAAAAAAAGTTGATCTGCTGGAGGTTTTCTCTTCTCAGAAGGACCTACAATCCCCTCCCTCATGCCGCATGGTCAGCTTTACTGAGAAGAAAATCAAAGTGATCAATTAACTGGGATTGGGGTGGAGGAGAGAGCCTGAGTGAGGGGTAAAAAACAATGAGGGAACAAAGACAGAAAGAAGAGATTACCAAGTACCTCTCTGATGTGGCCTCTAAGTACTGAGAGGGGACTTGATGCAAAAAGCAAACTTGTCAGGGGCTTCCCTGGTGGTGCAGTGGTTAAGAATCTGCCTGCCAATGCAGGGGATACGGGTTCGAGCCCTGGTCCGGGAAGATCCCACATGCCGCGGAGCAACTAAGCCCGTGCACCACAACTACTGAAGCCCGTGTACCCTAGGGCCCATGTGCCACAACTACTGAGCCAGCGTGCTGCAACTACTGAAGACTGTGCGCCTAGAGCTCGTGCTCTGCAACAAGAGAAGCTACCGCAATGAGAAGCCCGTGCACTGCAACAGAGTAGTCCCTGCTCGCCACAACTAGAGAAAGCCCGTGCACAGCAACGAAGACCCAACACAGCCAAAAATAAATAAATTTATTTTTTTAAAAAAGCAAACTTGTCTGTTTTGTGACTTAATTTGGTCTCTGTGCATTTGTGATATGATTATGTAAAAATAAGATTTTTCTCTCTGATAAGGAATAGTACCTTCACACCTTTCCAGATGTTATAGGCTTAAGAAAGGGTTTACACTTACTATTAATGCTGTAAATTACTTTACTTTTCCCCAAAACCTAGATTTAGAATGGGACACTCTGTTTCATGGTAGCTGGGCTGATCTTTCTATTTTGATACCTTGTTTTATTACCATATTTACCACCAGAGTTATCCTAAAGATTTATTCCCCTTGGAATGTTGTAACATATGATACCCGTTCCATTCAACACTTAGTAACTCAAAGCCTAGCACCCTGGGTAGTTCCTACTATAAAAATATGAAATAATACCATAGCCATTGGATGAAAGCCAGCTATAGAAGTGAACTAGACAGACCGTGAAACTCTAGGCAGCTGACATACTTATAGGCTCCTTGGGACAAAGCAGCCCTGACTGGTGGTTATACATAAGTTGCCAAGCTTCACGTCATGTGATCCTGGGGCCTTGACCACAGTTGATTAGAGCTTGGAAATTTGCAAAATGCCAGCCGATAAAAGGCCTTTCATACTGGATTGACACTAACCAGCTCAGTCAGGTTCTCTCACTGGGAACTTGTGCTCTAGATGTAGGTGTGGAGAGGAAGCTGTGGACAGAAGCTGTGTCATGAGTATGGCGGAGCTACCAGAATGGACGTCACTGAAGCCCACTTGGTGCCCAGTCTCCAGAACTCCAGTCTCCTGAACACCAGGAGTTACCACTGGGATAGGATGGGGCTTCATGCCCCCCACCCCACAGCTTTAATGAGGTATAACATTGTGTAAGTTTAAGGTGTACAACATGATGAGTTGATATGTGTATATAGGGGGAAATGAATACCACAATAAGGTTAGCTAACACATCCTTCCCCTCACATAATTATAATTTTTTGTTGTTACAATGAGAACATTTAAGATCTACTCTCTTAGCAACTTTCAAGAATACAAGACAGTATTGTCGACTAAGGCCACCATGCGGTACCTTAGACTCCCAGAACTTATTCCTCTTATAACTGGAGGTTTGTACCCTATGACAAATATCTTCCCATTTCCCCAACCCCCCCAGCCCTTGGCAACTACCATTCCACTCTCTATTTCTATGAGTTCAGCCTTTTAGATTCCAGGTATAAGTGAGATCGTACAGTATTTGCCTTTCTCTGTCTGACTAACTTCACTTAGCATAATGTCTTAAGGTTCATCCAATGCTTTAATAAATAGCAGAATTCCTTCTTTTTTATGGCTGAATAATATTCCTCTGTGTGTGTGTGTGTGTGTGTGTGTGTGTTTTCACATCTTCTTTATCTATTCATCCATTAATGGACACTTAGGTTGTTTCCATGTCTTGGCTACAGTGAACAATGCTTCACTGAACCATATAAGTGTTGAATATGTCTACGATATATCCTTCTGATAAATACCCAGAAATGGGATTGTTGGATCATCTGGTAGTTTTATTTTTAATTTTCTTAGGAACCTCCATACTGTTTCCATAGTGGCTGTACCAATTTACATTCCCAACAGTGCATAAGTGTTCTCCTTTCTCCGTGTTCTCGCCAGCACTTTTTATCTTTTGTCTTTTTGATGGTAGCCATTTTAACAGGTGTGAAGCGACACCTCATTGTGATTTTGATTTGCATTTCCCTGATGATTAGTGATGTCAAGCATCTTTTCACATACTTTTGACCATTTGTATGTCTTCTTTGGAAAAAGCTCTATTCAAGGTAGATTATTTGCTTTTTTTTTTGCTACTGAGTTGTATATATTAATCTCTTATCTTTATATACATTAATCTCTTTATATATATATATTAATCTCTTACCAAATATATGATTTGTAAATATTTTCTCCCATTCTGTAGGTTGCCTTTTCATTTTGTTGATGATTTCTTTTACTGTGCAGACTTTTTTTGGTTGATGTAGTCCTACTCATTGATTTTTGCTTTTGTTGTTTGTGCTTTTGGTGTCATATCCAAAATAATCATGGCCAAGACTGATGTCAAGGAGTTTTTCCCTTGATTTCTCCTAGGAGTTTTATGGCTTCAGGTCTAACATTTAAGTCCTTAATCCATTTTGAGTTAATTCTTGTGAATGGTGTAAAATAATGGTCTGGTTTCATTCTTTTGCATGTGTCCAGTTTTCCCAACACCATTTATTGAAGAGACTATCAATTCCGCATTGAGTACTCTTAGCTCCCTTGTCAAATATTAGTTGACCTTATATGCATAGGTTTATTTGGGGGCTCTCAGTTCTGTTCAATTGGTCTATGTGTCTGCTTTTATGGCAGTACCATGTTGTTTTGATTACTGTAGCTTCATCTAATTCTTCAGTGAGACTAGACTGTGCTGATATGGTTTCTAGGTCTTTCTGAGTTCCCCCATCATCTGAGATAAACTCTGTTGCTCTCTCTTCCTTCCAACCTGAAAGGGTCTTATTAATGTAAGTGTACAGAAGAGCATGAATACTTGGCCTATAGACTCACAGAGTCTTAGAATGATAGGACTAAAAAGAATCTGAGAGGCCAAACCTCACCTCAGAAGAAAGCGTAAGATCCAATCATTATGTTGTACACCTGAACTAATATAATGTTATATGTCAATTATATCTAAAAAACAAAAAAAGAGAGAAAGAAAGTGGAAGTGGAAACCCAACATATAAACAAAGTTGAAGCAGAACTGCTGTGGGTGAAGAAGGAGTGGGCAGATAGGAACCCACCTGGTAAATATTCCCTTTCTCCTATCCTGAGGGCACTTACTGGAAAACGTCTTGAAAACTACAACTGTAGTCCAACCCTGGCATTTTATTTTATTTTATTATTTTTTTATTGAACTATAGTTGATTTACAATGTTGTGTTACTTCCAGGTGTACAGCAAAGTGACTCAGTTATATATTCAGATTCTTTTCCATTATAGGTTATTACAAGATATTGAACATAGTTCCCTGTGCTATACAGTAGGTCCTTGTTGTTTACCTATTTTATATATAGTAGTGTGTATATGTTAATCCCAAACTCCTGATTTATCCCTCCCCCCCTTTCCCCTTTGGTAACCGTAAGTTTGCTTTCTACGTCTGTGAGTCTATTTCTGTTGTGCAAATAAGTTAATTTGTATTATTTTTTAGATTCAACATGTAAGAGATATCATATAATATTTGTGTCTCCTTCTCTGACTTACTTCACTTAGCATGATAATCTCTAGGTCCATCCACATTGCTGCAAATGGCAGCATTTCATTCCTTTTTATGGCTGAGTTGTGTTCCATTGTGTATACATACCACATCTTCTTTATCCATTCATCTGTTGATGGACAGTTAGGTTGCTTCCATGTCTTGGCTATTGTAAATAGTTCTGCTATGAACACTGGGGTGCATGTATCTTTTTGAATTAGAGTTTTCGCCCTTTCCAAATATATGCCCAGGAGTGGGATTGCTGGATCATATGGTAGCTCTGTTTTTAGTTTTTTAAGGAACCTCATACTGTTTTTCACAGTGGTTGCACCAATTTACATTTCCACCAACAGTGTAGGAGCATCCCTGGTATTTTATAAATGAGGCATCCATAATGTTAAATAACTTGTCCATGTTCCTTAAAATAAATAAAGTACAATAAATAAATAAACAAATAAATAAATAAAACTTGTCCAAATCCCTACAGTCAGTTAGTGTCCAGCAGCAAGGACCAGAACCCACTTACCTAATCCCTCCCCTCAATGTGCTTTCTACCAGATTCCATTCACCTGAACCAACTGAAGTGGCTCCACCATCATAGTGGGTAGGAGAACTTAGAAGGCATTACCAAGTATTTTCCTTCAGAAACAATAAATTGCTCTACCCAATCAGGCTTTGCCTAGTAAAGTCAACTATGCAATCGTGTCTGATTCTAACTTTGGTGCCTAGAGAGTTTTGCCATTATGCCCTGTAAGAAACTATTGTATCATATGGAGACCTGAAGTTATTCTTCTACTCAAGCCCCTGTTGGCTAGAATGTGAGTCCTCTGAAGGCAGGGACTCTGCCTCATTCACCTTTAATCTCCAGAATCTAGGTCATTAATAATAGATGAATGTTTCTGTCACACATAGGAAGTGGCAAGGGCCAAAGAGGAATGGCAAGTACGTTTAGGAGACAATTCTGTGGGCAAATCATAGAAAAAAAAATAATCAAGGAACTGTGTCTGAAATATAAAAATACAAGTTATCTTAAAATTTAGTGATAGATAATTGAAATTAATGAGCCATCGTTGATCACAGAATAGTACACCTCATTGGTGGTACTCAGTAAGTATTTTTAAATTAGTGAATGAGAGAATATTAGATACAAGATAATCTGAAAGTCCTCTTGGAATTGTTCAAGAAAGTCAGATGGGTGGTCTGGGAGTACTTTTGTTTGTTTGGTACGAGATGTGGGTCTTTAAAGCACATAATTTAGGGACTTCCCTGGCTGTCCAGTGGTTAAGACTCTGCACTTCCACTGCAGGGGCCCCCCCAAAATAATATTAATAATAATAAAATAAATAAATAATAAAGCACATAATTTAGAAGATATGAATTATGGACCTAGAGATTATCATACTAAGTTAAGTAACTCAGATAGAGAAAGACAAATAGCATACAATAACACTTATATGTGGAATCTTAAAAAATGATACAAATGAACTTATTTACAAAACAGAAACAGAGTTACAGATGTAGAAAACAAACTTATGGTTACCAGGGGGAGAGTGGGGGGAGGGATAAAACGGGAGATTGGGATTGACACATACACACTACTATACATAAAATAGATAACTAATAAGGACCTACTGTATATCACAGGGAATTCTACCCAATACTCTGTAGTGATCTATATGGGAAAAGAATCTAGAAAAGATTGGATATATGTATATGTATAACTGATTCACTTTGCTATACAGCAGAAACTAACACAACATTGTAAATCAACTATACTCCAATAAAATTTTTTTCTTAAAAAGAAGATATGAATTAAGAAACCAAAGCACTGCCAAGTCAGAAAATAATCCTGTGAGCGTAGTTTAGCCTTCTTAGACCACTGCGTAGGGAAACAGGGCTGGGCTTGAGATGTGTTGTCTCACCCGTTAGTGCTTCTAATGGATGGAACCCATTGTTGAGATCCCCTAGCAAGCTTCTTTTGAGCTGCCTTCCCTTTGCTTTCCTCCTTGATGCTCCAATTATGCCTTACAAAATTCTATCATCGATTCTTCTTTTCCAAATGAAAATAGCCTATTGATTTTTTAAAAATAAAATCCTCATTATAAACACGCAAACGATCCAGAATAGCAATTAAGAAGAAATCACAAATCCCCTGACATCCCATTGGAAGTCATTATTAACAACATTTCTTTATGTACCTCTTTTCCACAACAGACTGGAGTTCTCTGAAAGCAATGACTATTTCTTCTTAACTTTGTATCCATGATACTTCCATGATACTTAGTAACATAATAGGTGTTCAATCAGTGTTTAGTGGTGGAATAAATGAATGATCAACTTTGTTACACTCTGGATATGCAGTTGCTGTCCTCAGGGAGCTTGAGGTCAGAGGGAAAGGAAACAATGAAATAGGTGAAATTCTGGCAATAGGAACACAGTGCTATGGGGTCAGCTAAGAGATAGTGATCATTTCTGCTTGGCAGGGTAAAAAGACACATTAAAGCTGGGCCTCTATGAAGAATTGCATTTTGCTAAATTAAAAACAATCAAGATATTTCAGAGAGTGGATATGAAAAACAGACACAGAACTGTTATGAGCACAGCATGTTCTCATAACCTGGTGTGTGGAGAACATAGGGCTCTTGGGAAAGAGAGTTGGAAAGTAAGGAAATTAGCACTTGTGAAGCACTTATGTGTCACGTACTTGGTACTTTGTTTCATTAACTTGCCTACAAGAATGTCGTGAGGTAGTAATGAGGCGCATTACTACACATTAATGGATATAGAGAGGAGGTGCTAGAGGGGGTGAGCCCATTTTGCAAAGGGCCTTGAAGGTCACCCAGTCAGGGTTATGTAAAAACTTTAGGCAGAGGAATGACATAATCAGAGCCGTGTAATTTTTTTAGTTTATAACTACCTTAACAAGACATACTTTTTCTTTTCACCATTAGCAATTGAGTTCACCATTCTCCTCCCATAAATTGAGTCACCAGTATCTTAAATGTGGCTTAATGTTATTTCACGTATTCTTTTTTACAGATGGAAGATATCTTTGATATGCCTATTCAGATGTGTTCCAGACCTGTTTCTGTGACACTCTACAAATAGTAATATTTAAATTTTGTTTTTAAAGCATCTGCTCACTTTTTTAGCTCTTCTCCTTTTGAGCTCCCCTCATTTTATCGGGGACCTGTCATTTGTGTCTCAACTGAATGGGTCCAAATGCTTTTTCTTTTCAATTAGTTTCTTTCATCATATCATGAATCTTGCTCAAAGCCTTAAACTTCCACATTTCTCATTAGAATGCAGCTTGGATTCTACTTTTCCGTTGTTTCTTTGTGTCTGCAGCCAAACATCACGTGTCATCTATAGCTTTTCATCACAGGCTTTGCTTAATTCTAACTGTGTCTGTGAACTCATGTACTGTTACCTTTCATAATAAGTTTCTCTGCTTTACTGTTTTCTTCCCTCCCTCCCTCCCTCCCACCCTTCCTTCCTTCCTCTCTCTCTCTTCTATGTTGTTACTCCAACCTGAAGAAGATGTGCTTATCTGTATAAGGCATCTGTCTGTAGTGCTCATTTCTTCTGTTTACTTACTGACTTATTATCTAACTCTTAGGAACAAACTGATTCTAAGGGAATCACATCCTTGCTTCTTTGTAGGTGGCCGCTAAGAGGACTGTGAGATCACATTTTTCTTACAATTATCAAATGAATAGACAAAAGGATGTAAAACATCTGGACTCTGGGGTAAGCATTTGGTAGCATATGCATTAGAGAAATGGAGATGAATTCCTTTGGTTATTGATACTACGAAATGTATCTTAGATAAGACTGTAAACAATGAATACTTTAAAGTGAAGCAGCATGTGAGTGAGCGATTTTGGTTTAGATTAGCAGACCTGGTAGGGTTTAAGGTCAAACCCTGCTTTGTTTAACATCTTCATAAATAATCTAGAAGACTGATTTAAAAGAACCCGTTATTACATGTTTAAGTGACTTCAAGGTGGGAGGTGTTAAACATGATATGAGGAAAAACACTAGAAAAGGTGGACGGATAGAATGAGAAATGCCCCCCCCCCAGTTAATCAGGAAAAGTATAAAATGATAGCTTTTATGCCCCCCCAAGTTAATCAGAAAAAGTATAAAATGATAGCTTTTAGGGGAACAATTTCAAGTCAAATTACTCAAAGGAAAAAAACACAAGTAAAGGAAGAACAATGTTGGAAGAGGCCACAGAAAGCAATCTGTAACATGGTACAGAAGCTAAAATGATCATTATTATGTAGAGTTCTTGTAAAATGACTCTGTTTTCTATCAAGGGTACATGTAATTTGCTGACCTAAATGCCCATATGAAACAGAACCATTAAGATTTTCATGCTAGTCATGAAATCATATACCCCAAATCATGCATTTTGTACTCAATTTTTGTTTTATTAAAAAGTTACCATTTAGAAAGACTGACGTGGGGGGGTTCACAGTGGAAAGGAATCTTAACGTATGTCTGGGTTCACGGAACCCTCACCACACTCAGGTGACAGAAGGCTTCCATCTTTCCCAAACACGGCTTTGCGCAGCTTGCCTCCTACCCCAGACCTCCGGCAGCCACTTATTTTCTCTGCTACTATAGTTTTGCCTATTGAGAGTGTCATGTACATGAAATCATTTATTATATAAATTTCCATGTAAATAAAATCATTTATTATACAACTTTGAGGTGGATTTTTTCAATTGCGGTAAAAAATGCATCTTAATCAGTTTCAAGTGTACACGCCAGGTGTTAGCCATATGTACGCTGTTGCACTACAGTCCTCTAGAACTGTTTCGTCACAAAACTGAAAGTCTATATCCATTGAACAATTCCCCTCTCCCCCTCCCCGAAGGCCCTGGAAACCCCCATTCTACTTTCTGTTTCTAAGAGTTTGACTATCTTAGATTGCTCATACAAGGGGGATCATGTAGAATTTGTCCTTCTATGACTGGTTTATCTCACTTAGCGTAATGTCCTCAAGATTCATCCCTGTTGTAGCACGTAACAGGATTTCCTTCCTGCTTTAAGGTTGAATAATATTCCATTGCATGGATATTCCACATTTCCTTTATCCATTTATCTCTTCATAGACATTTAAATTGCTTCCACCTTTGGGCTATGGTGAGTAATGCTGCAGTGAACATGGGTGTGCCACTATTTCTACAAGATCCTGTTTTCACTTCTTTTGGATATATATACTCAGAGGGGAGAACGCTGTATGATATGGTATTTCTATTTTTAACTTTGTGGAAAACTTCCATACTGTTTTCCATAGTGGCTGCACCATTTTAGATTCCCATGAACCGTGCACAAGGGTTCCAATTTCTCCACTTTCTCACTTTTTAAAAGACTTACTTTTTGTTTGGAGCAGTTTAAGGTTCACACAAAGCTAAGAGGAAGGTAAAGAGACTTCCCATATAACCCTTACCCCCCACACACACACACATGCATAGCTTCCCCTATTATCAGCATCACCCACCAGAAAGGTGCATTATGTTCCGTAATTATTCATGTTACCAAGAATAAACCTATATCAACACTCAAATAAGTCTCTAGTCTACCTTAGGGTTCACTCTTGGTAATGTACATTCTATGGGCTTAGACAAATGTATAATGCCATATATCTGTAATTATAATATCAAACAGAGTATTCTCACTGCCCTAAAAATTCGCTGTGCTCTGTCTGTTCATCCGTCTCCCCTCTGACAACCACTGATATTTTTATTGTCTCCATAGTTTTGCCTTTTCCAGAATGTCATGTCATTGGAATCATACAGTATGCAACCTTTTCAGATTGGCTTCTCAGACTTAGTAATATGCATTTAAGACTCCTCCATGTCTCTTCATGGCTTGACAGCTCATTTCTTTTTAGCGCTGAATAGTATTCCATTGTCTTGGTGTATCACAGTCTATCTATCCTTTCACCTACTGAAGGACATCTTGGTTGCTTCCAGGTTTTGGCAAATATGAATAAAGCCGCTATAAACCTCCATGTGCAGGTATTTTTGTGGACCTAAGTTTTCAACTCCTTTGGATAAATTCCAAAGGTATTTAGTACTTATCACATACCAAATCATACGATAAGAGTATGTTTCGTCTGGTAAGAAACTGCCGAACTTCCTTCCGAATTAGCAGCATTCTTTTGCATTCTTACCAGCAATGAGTGAGATTTCCTGTGGCTCCACATCCTCGTCAGCAGTTGGTGTTGTCAGTGTTCTGGATTTTGGTCATTCTCATAGGTGTGCAGTAGTATCTCACCATTTTAATTTGCAGTTCCCTGATGATATAGGCTGTGGAGAATCTTTCATATGCTTATTTGCTATCTGTAAATCTTCTTTGGTGAGGTGTCTGTTAAGGTCTTTGGCCCATTTATTGAATTGGGTTGTATGTTTTCTTAATGTCAACAGTTCTTTGTATGTTTTGGATAACAGTCCTTTATCAGATGTGTCTTCCGCAAATATTTTTTCTCCCTGTCTGTGACTTATTTTCTTGAGAAACAAAGCAAAAGTTTTGAATTTTAATGAAGTCCAACTTATCAATTATTTCTTTCATGTACAGTTGGTGCTTGAACAACATGGGTTTGAACTGCACAGGTCCACTTACTAATGGATGTTTTTACTAAATACATACTACAGTACTATCTGGTCCACGGTTGGTTGAATCTGTGGATGCGGAATGGCAGATACGAGGGCTGACTGTTAAGTTATATGCAGATTTTTGACTGCACAGAGGTTCGGCACCTCTAAAACTCACATTGTTCAAGGGTTAGCTATATATGCCTTTGGTGTAGAATCACAAAAGGCATCACCACCCCCAAAGTCATCATGATTTCCTTCTATGTTATCTTCTAGGATTTTTATACTTTTGCATTATACACTTAGGTCTATAATCCATTTTGAGTTCATTTTTTGACGAGTGTAAGTTCTGTGTCTAGATTCACTTGTTGAGCGCATACTATATGCCAGACACTGCTTTAGGCTCTGGAGATACAGCCATATACAATATAGTGGGTGAGTTAGACAAAAAACAAGCAAACAAAATGGGAAGAAAAATAAGCTTATAGGAAGTCTATGTGATAGGAAGTGACAGAGTTGCTTGGCCCATTGTACTTCCCATCATATAGAGTTTGCTGATTGCAGGCTCCATGGTGTTGTTTAACATGTTTGTCCTCATTCCCCAGAGTTCTTGTAAACTGGTAGTTAGAGATAGAGGCTTCACACTCAGGTTTGATTTTTTTGACAAGAACATTCCATCAGGAGATACATAATGTCTGGTATTCTCCTAACTTGTGACATTACCAGCCACTGCTTAAGGGCATTAATCCATTGCAGATTACAAAAAGGTTACATTTAATTCTATCATTCCTTCTTTGTTTATTAATTCAAATTTCCCGATAAAGAAATACTTTTCTGGGCTTCCCTGGTGGTGCAGTGGTTGAGAGTCCGCCTGCCGATGCAGGGGACACGGGTTCGTGCCCTGGTCCGGGAGGATCCCACATGCCTCGGAGCGGCTGGGCCCGTGAGCCATGGCCGCTGAGCCTGAGCGTCCGGCGCCTGTGCTCCGCAATGGGAGAGGCCACAACAGTGAGAGGCCCGCGTACTGCAAAAAAAAAACCACACACACACACACACACAAAAAGGACACCGTTAAGGTGGGTTCTAATCCAGTCTGACTGGTGGACACACAGAGACACACCAGGGATGTGCACATAGAGGAAAGGCCACGTGAGGACACAGCAAGAAGGTGGCTGTCTGCAAGACAAGGAGAGAGGCCTCAAGAGAGGACAACTTAATCTTGCACTTCTAGCCACCAGAACTGTGAGAGATTTCTGCTCTCTAAGCCACCCAGTCTGGGGTACTTTGTTCTGGCAGTCATAGCAAACTAATACATGAAGGTAAGTTTGTACAGGAAAGGCAGGATAAATGCTTGATATTACCAGTTTGCCTTTATGTGTCTTGAGATAGTCTTTGATTTCAACTTTTTTTTTTTTCAGTTCTTCTTGGGTAGCTTCCTCAGAAAGAGAACATGATTGTATATTTCTCTGAGCTCTTTGTGCATGGAAAATGCCTTTTCTTTTGCCATCACTTGGCTATGGAGTGGATTCTTGGGTCTCTCACTTCCTCTCAATGTGATTTTACTATTTTCTAACTCCCAGTGTTAAAGATGAAAAGACTGCTATACTTGTTTCCCTTATAAAGTGACCATTCTCTTTGACTGAAAGATTGTAAGACTTCATCCTTGGTATATAAAAATTTTGCCATGATACGACTAACTTTTTTCATTACTCTGGGCTTTCACTTGATGATCTCGACAGGAAGAAATAAAAAGTACGAGTACATTTGCAGCAACATAGATGGACCTAGAGATTGCCATACTGAGTGAAGTAAGTCAGACAGAGAAAGACAAATATCATATGATATCACTTATAGGTGGAATCTTAAAAAATGATACAAATGAACTTATTTACAAAAGAGAAATAGAGTCACAGATGTAGCAAACAAACTTATGGTTACCAGGGGGAAAAGCAGGGGGAGGGATAAATTGGGAGATTGGGATTGACATATACACACTACTATATATAAAATAGATTACTAATAAGGACCTACTGTATAGCACAGGGAATTCTACTCAATACTCTGTAGTGACCTACACAGGAAAAGAATCTAAAAAACAGTGGATATACGTATAACTGATTCACTTTGCCATACAGCAGAAACTAACACAACATTGTAAATCAACTATCCTCCAATATAAAATAAAAAGAGTACAATAGGAGGGGCATTGAACCTTGTGATACACTAGTTAACTCTAAATAGACAATGATAATGTATCTAAGGGCTATTAAGAGGGTGCATCTCACGCACATTTCCACCCCAATCGCCCTGCCCACTCCTTCTGTAATGCTTCATGTAAATCATGCAAAACATCTAAAACCCTTCAATTAAGTCTGCCTTCTTGGGTGCCAACTGCTTTGATTATTTCATAGCCTGCCTCCTTGAAGCGATTACTGGTCTTTTTTGGCTGATTCATATCTTTAGGTATAAAATCCTTCAGTAGGTGAAGAAATGAGTTTTATTGGCCAATGTTAGAAGAGTGGCATCTGCTCAAGGCAGCTGGTACCTCCTCACCCTAAGCCCAATGGGATCTATTGTCTTTATCTCTGACCCACTGCAGAAACAGCCTCATAACTTTTGAGCTCTAACTTTGTATACAGTGATGTTCTGAACCTGTAACTTCTGCCCCAGAACTCAGATGTATTTGGGTGCTCCTCTAGGCTTCAGCAATGAAGGACAGTTGTCTGAGTGGCCTTGGAATCAAAAGGGAAGGGAGTCGGGAATCTGAGCTCAAAATACGCTTTAATTTGTCTCGATTTGATTTTTAAGTCTGTAACTTTTAGATCATCACCCCAGAGCACAAGAATGAAATGTTGGCACATTAAATATACATACTGTGTTGTAGTGTAAGGTTATATCACATATGACTGTTGGTATAGCTGTTAAGTATACATAATTAATTGAGGTGTATAATTAGTTGGAGTCATAATGAGAACAAATTATATTTTAAAATACATTGAATCCTAAGTACATTTTTTTTTGTTTCAAGGAAGAACTTTGCCATGAAATACCACATATATGTTAAATGTCCCATTAGGGATTAGAAAGTATGATTACAATTCAGGTTAGAGTTTGTAGTTCAAAGTTACTGCATGGGAGAACTTGTGTGTTGGTTTCCAAATGATTTTTACTTAAATTTAGCTAACTCCATCAATAAGCTAACACTGAGGGTGGAAGTTTAATGGAACAGATGTTTGAACGCCAGTAGACATTTAGACACATTAGAAAACTGCAGAGATGCTGAGTTACCCATCTTAAACTCTGCTCGTTCAAAAGGTTTTAATCACCCCAGTTCAATTAATGTCTCTAAATAAATTATAAGTTAACACAATGTTTGTCAGGCCAAACTCTGATCCAGGCTTGTCTTGGTGTGATGCAAACAGTGGCCACAGGCCAAGGACGCGTCGTGCTCTCACGCTGAAATATGAGCTGGACTCCGGGGAGACCAGAGAAGCCTAAACAAACATCTGGACCCTTCTAGCTGCTTACTATTTTCAGTTTTTACAAGTCGTCTCTGGATTTCCATATAAAAACATCATATACATATACTTCTCCTTAGAAGAGAGAAGAAAATACTGAGATTGTAGCACCGATTTGGTTTCGATCAGTACTGACACTTCTCTTTTTTTAACAAATTATCCTTTGCCTCTGATGTCTTTTTCCCTTCCATTACCTCTCTTCCTTTCTGTTTTATTTTTTCTTTCTGCATTCTGATTTTTCATCAGATTACTAAGAGGCACTTAATTAATACCAAGTGATGACAAATCTACAAATAGGAAAATCCATCTGTCACAAGAGTAGATGATATGCTTTGATAACCAACAATTTAAGATAATAAACAGATTCACCATCTAGAACTAGAGCCTGGCCCTCTAACAACGATGGTTGACCCGTGGCCTGCAGATGGGCTTGGTTTGGCCAACTCAGTGTTTGTTTTAAAAACTGAACATGGGGCTTCCTTGGTGGTGCAGTGGTTAAGGATCCGCCTGCCAATGCAGGGCACATGGGTTCAAGCCCTGGTCCAGGAAGATCCCACATGCCGCAGAGCAACTAAGCCCGTGCACCACAGCTACTGGGCCTGCGCTCCAGAGCCCGTCAGCCACAACTCCTGAAGCCCGGGCACCTGGAGCCCGTGCTACACAACGAGAGAAGACACCGCAATGAGAAGCCCGCACACTGCAAGGAAGAGTAGCACCCGCTCACCAAAACTAGAGAAAGCCCGCTAGAGAAAGCCCGTGCACAGCAACAAAGACCCAATGCAGCCACAAATAAATAATAATAAAAATTTTTTAAAAAGAAATAGAAAAAAAAATTTTTTTAATAAATAAATAAGGAAAACACCATGTACATATATACATATGTGGAAGTGATAATGTTATCAAATTTGAAAGCACTTTTCTTTCCTAGCTCCCCCAAAGGTGAGCTAGTTTAATTTCCTAAAAAACTTATTTAATGTAAACAAATTTTTAATCATAGAGTTTTTTTAAAGCAAAATTCTTTCAACTTCATAATAAAGGTTGCTGAATTAAGTTGAATTGTTACCCTTAATCCAATTACTCTAAAAAAATTATTGACTTGATAGGTGCTAACTATGTGAACAAAGTCTTTCATTAAATCTACATTAGACAATGTATTTGCCCTATAAAAACACTTCTTACTACCGTAATTATTCTGAAAATTCAGGATGATTTTCTTTAAAATTGGTCCAGATATATATTTTTTAACTTGGAAAGGTAGGCAACATTTCTCTAAAGGTTTTTTCTCCTTTTTCTTCGAAGAAAGGTTTTTTCCTCTGATTTTTAAAAGTTACACATAGCATCATACCATATAGAAAGGTAGAAAAAGCAAAATATTATCTATAACTTCACCCATTTAGAGAGATATACTTTTAAAGTATAACATAATATGAAAGGTGATAAAAATCATAACATAAATATATTTATAAAATAAAAGTCTACTTTATAAAATTAAAGAAATATTTGTGTACCACAAAAAGCCACAGTTAAACAAAATGCAAATTTCACAGAACTGCATAAAATAAAAAGTAAAATTCTCCTTTCCCAAGTCAATCCTGATAGTGGCTTTTCTTTTTTTTTTTTAAAAAAAAAAAAAGTGGGCTTCCCTGGTGGTGCAGTGGTTGAGAGTCCGCCTGCCGAGGCAGGGGACACGGGTTCGTGCCCCGGTCCTGGAAGATCCCACATGCCGCAGAGTGGCTAGGCCCGTGAGCCATGGCCACTGAGCCTGCGTGTCTGGAGCCTGTGCTCCACAACGGGAGAGGCCACAACAGTGAGAGGCCCGTGTACCACAAAAAACAACAACAACAAAAAAACACAAAAAACTGGGTGTAAAAATAAAGTAACTTAGGGCTTCCCTGGTGGCGCAGTGGTTGAGAGTCTGCTTGCCGATGCAGGGGACACGGGTCCCCGGTTCGGGAAGATCCCACATGCCGTGGAGCGGCTGGGCCCGTGAGTCATGGCCGCTGAGCCTGCGCGTCCGGAGCCTGTGCTCCTCAACGGGAGAGGCCACAACAGTGAGAGGCCCGCGTACCACAAAAAAAAGAAAAAATGTAACTTAAGAAAAAGTAACATTATACCTTTAGATAATATACTTAGTATGTTAATTCTTTTTTTTCCATTTAATTTATGTATAACTTGCATTCAGTAAGTTGCCTACAAATCTTAAGTCAACTCAAAGAAATTGCATGTATGTCTACAACCATGTTACTGCTGTTACCCAAATCAAGCCACAGAACATTTCAGCTCCTATGAGGCTCCCTCTTACCCCTTCCCAGTCAGTACTGTTCCCTCCAAGACAAACACTTTTCTCCTTTATCAACATAGATGAGTTCTGCAAGTCCGTTCTTGAACATTGTGTAAATGGAATCACATAGTATATACTCTTTTCAATCAGATTTCTTTCATTCAACATAATGTATGTGAGATTCATTCACGGTTTACATTTCATTGCTGTGTAGTATTCCATTATACGACTATATCACAATTTATTTATCTGTTATATTGTTGATGGACATTTGGGTGGTTTCCAGTTTTTGTTTATTATGAATAATAGTGCTATGACCATTCTTGAATGTCATCTTGTGGGCATAAGAACTCATATCTCTTGGATATATAACAAGGAGTTCAATTTATTAATCTTTTTTTGTCCTTACAAGAAATCTTTATTTGCCCAAAAGTCATAAAAATAGTCTCTTGCTGTGTCACCTTTCATATTTGGGTTTAAGATTTATCTAGAATTAATTTTTGTGTACAGTATGAACTAGAGGTCAAAATTCTTTTTTCTTTCAAGTATATGTCTACTTGACCTAGCATTCTCGTTTATTAAAAAGACTATCCCTTCTCCCACTGAGTTATAGTTAATGTCACCTCTGTCTGGATCTCAATTGCATTCCATGTATCTATCTGATTATTTGTACATCCTTACCACACTCTTAATCATTATAAACTTATAAGTATTGATATCTGGTAGTTAAAGCCTTCCATCTTTGTTCTTTATCAAGATTCCCTCCCTTGACTATTATAGGTCCTCTGCATTTCTATATAAATTTTAAAATCACCTTGTCAATTTTTACAAATAACCTGCTAGAATTTTCGCTGGAATTGAATTGAATTTATAGATCATTTTGGGCAGAAGAACATCTTAATAATCTGTGAACATGATATTATTGTTCTGCTAAAAATATTGTCTTTAATTTCTCTCAGCAATGATTTTGCACTTTTTTTTTTTTTGATTTTGCACTTTCAGTGTGAAGATTTTGTTAGTTATGTTCCTTGGTTTTTGATGGGTATTGTGCTATTTTATATTGTATTTCTAAAATTTTTATGTTCTATTTTTTTTCTAGTATTTAGAAGCAAAATTGATTTTTCTGTAATTTACCCTGTATTCTGAAGCCTTGCTAAATTCTCTTATTTATTCGAATAATTTGTTTGTAGATTCTTTTGGACTTTCTCTGTACATGTCATGTCACCTACAAATGACAGCCTCATGTCAACAACTGTGAAGGGGACAGCCACATGTAAAAGAATGAAATTAGAACATTTTCTCACACCATATACAAAAAATAAACTCAAAATGGATTAAAGACCTAAATGTAAGCCTGGAAACCATAAAACTCCTAGAAGAAACTCCTAGAAGAAACTTTGCCATAAGTCTCAGCAATTGGAGCTGTCTCCTCAGGCAAAGGAAACAAAAGCAAAAATGAAAAAATGGGACCTAATTAAATGTAAAGCTTTTATACAGCGAAGGAAACCATCAACAAAATGAAAAGAAAACCTACTGAATGGGAGAAGATAATTGCAAATAATATGACCGACAAGGGGTTAATATCCAAAATATATAAAAGCTCATACAACTTAACATCAAAAAAAACCAAACGGGGCTTCCCTGGTGGCGCAGTGGTTGGGAGTCTGCCTGCTGATGCAGGGGACACGGGTTTGTGCCCCGGTCCCGGAAGATCCCACATGCCGTGGAGCGGCTGGGCCCGTGAGCCATGGCCGGAGCCTGTGCTCCGCGACGGGAGAGGCCACAACAGTGAGAGGCCCGCGTACCGCAAAAAATAAATAAATAAATATATATATATATATATATATATATATATATATATATATATATATAGAATCGCTAGGTACACTTGAAACTAATATAACATTGTAAATCAACCATACTTCAATTAAAAAAAAAAAGAACTATGAAACGTCTGAGGTTTTACTCTACTTGCAAAAGGTAACAAGTTAGCTTGCCATTTCTTGCATGCTGTCGGAGACACAAGACTCTTGGATCAAAATGAAAGACTTTTTAAACTCACATCAAAAGCAGTATCCTGAGAGTGTCAGCATGTTTGTGTCAGTTCCAAGCCCCAGTTTGCACAGGGCGATGCAGAGGGGCCTCAGTGAACATCTGCACACACAGTGGGTCGAGTTACAGGAGTAGAACACTGAGCTTGGGGAACCTTCTGTTTTATAGCAACCAGTAAGCAAGACTTCTCCTTATCCCAGAAGCAGACATGATCTCACCCCTCAAGGTTGCTTGCTGCAAGTACAACCCTGAAGAGTGGCCAGGGCCTTGCATTCTTGGCGTACTCAGCAAGCTGTGTAGGAACCAAGAGCCTTGTGAAGGAGTGTCTTCTGACACTACCCACCCCTCAGGTTCACATCATCTGGGCTTCTGGACTGACCAGGGCCCCATGGACACGGGCAGGCTGTGTTCCCCGGCAGGCTTTACTTTGGGTTTGCATGTTTGTATCAGCAAGGAGGCAGGCTGCCCCATCTCAACCCCAGATGCCAAAAAGACAGCTGTTAATTGGTCACAGGAGGACTTGACTAGACGTCTATTTAGGACAAAGCCACTTGGCCCCTTTGTCCCTTCTGTTATTCCTTGTGAGGGTCCAGAGTTATTGCAAACTGCTTTGCCTTTTTTGAGGCCCCTCCCATTCTAGAAGCCCCAACAGGCAAATAAGTGTCTTTAGAGGCTCCTGCTCAGCCAAGCCAGGATGCTCTTGGAAGGAGAAAGAGCAGAGCAAGGGGCAGGGCTCTCACTGTCCCAGCTGTTCTAAATATAGTTCATCAATTAACCACGGGCCTTAGCTGCCAGCTCCCTCCCACTCTTTTATTTGTTGCGGGGTCAGGTGCTGGGGTTGTCTTAGGAAGGGCTGCTTCGGGCTGTGTTTTTCTCTGCTCTCTTTAAGCTTCCTATCCTGCTCTTTCCTCCTTAGGGATTTCCTCAAACTTCCTGTCCTAAGGTGACTTCCCTTCTTGTTTTCTGTTATGTTTTCATTTCTTAAAAAAAAAAAAAAATTCCTGCCATTTCAGTGGGACCTTGGGAGACAGGAGAAGTAAATGGGAACTCTCACTTCGCTGTCTTGAAACGGAAGCCTATACTTTTTCAAGGACTCAGCATCATGAAAAAAACACCCTGGGATCCCTTTTCCTCCCCCATTCTTCTCCTCCCCTTCACCTTCCCTCTCCCAGCCCCTCCTACTTCCACGGGCAAACTTCAGTTCAACAAACGCCATTAAAACAAAAGGAAAACAGAATAGCCGTTATTTTCATGACATTTGCTCTCTCACTCTTTCATTGATTGAAAAAACAGTTGCTGAGTGTCTCCGCAGCGTAGGCACCAGGAATACAAGAACCTCTAAGTCCCTAACTTCCTAGAGGTCTGAAGACAGGAGGAGAGACACAGGCAAACAAACAATAGGCCATGTGGTTAAGGGTAAAATTCACATTGCAGGGGAGGCCTGGGGGTGGACAGAGGACTCTGACTGAGGAGGGTTGGTGGGAAGAGGATCCACTGAGGAGGTGGGGAGTGGTGAAGGCTTCTCCACGGGGTCATTGACCAGCTCAGTCTCATCCCAGACAGACAGAGGGGAAGGACACTTTACATAGCATAACATGTACAAAGGCAGAGCCATGCGATGGCATGACAAGTTTGGGCAGGTTCTGTATTTCCAGAGCTCAAATGTGCCAGGGGAAAACGGAGAGGGAGAAATCCTGAAAGAAATCCTCACTCCCTAAAGAGTGAGAACATGGCGAGTGCTTCCCAAAGTACGGTACGAAGATTATTTTAGTTCATATGTGGGTTTTAAAAAAAATAGTTTTGGGCTTCCCTGGCGGCGCAGTGGTTAAGAATCTGCCTTGCCAATGCAGGGGACAGGGGTTTGAGCCCTGGTCTAGGAAGATTCCACGTGGCGCAGAAAACTAAGCCCATGCACCACAACTACTGAACCTGCGCTCTAGAGCCCATGAGCCACAACTACTGAAGCCCGCGCACCTAGAGCCCATGCTCTGCAACAAGAGAAGCCACCGCAGTGAGAAGCCCGCACACCACAACGAAGAACCAACACAGCCAAAAATAAATAAATAAATTTTAAAAATCGGTTTGAGTTTATGATGTATGTTAGAAACATGAACCAACACATCAAATCCATGCTTTTGCAAATGACACTTAGGGCAAGGCTAGTGAGTTGCAATCCGCCTTAGGTAGGTCAATGTACAGCTAAGTGCTCAGACGTCAATGTTCCAAGCCTTCAGCCACCACCAGACTTAGAGAGACTAGAACAAAGAAAACATCAGTGAGATTAGGGAGCTGGAAATAAGAGAAGAGAAATAAAAGTAGAGTGCGTAATCTCACTTTCTACTCCTGAATTCCTTGTCCCACTTACTGCGTATCTGTCAGGGTTCGAGGGATTTGGGGCTGATCAAGGGAAAGGATGCGACTGCAAGAAGCAGTAGCACACAACAAGCTTTGCTGAGTGATGCCTGGACAGTGATGCATGTGGGGAAGCCCCTCACAGAAGGAGTCTGTCCAAAGGCTCCAGCGTGGGGGACCACTACCCAGAAGGCAAGGAGGGCAAGAAAACTCCCCGTGCAGAGGGAGACCAGAGTGGCTGATGCATCTAGGTGACGTGGCTCAGCAGCATGGCAGGAGTCTCAGGTCAGAGAGCTCCACAGGCCCAGCTGTAGCAGCCTGGCGCCTTATAACCACAGGCTCTGTATTACCGATGACAGTAGATGTGGGGTGAGGGTATGCAAAGGGCGTGGACCCTGGAATCCACTTATTACTTTGAAAATAACAGGATGCATAAAACTTTGAATCTGGCACTGAGCTAAGGAGTCTCGGCCTGCGGTGAAGAAATAAACAACAGCGCACATTTATAGAACAGCATTTGTTCCACAGAGTTCCTGAATCTTGCAGATATGACTTACAGCAATGTATGCAAGCGAACCAGCTCACGTTACAACAAAACAGCTGAGCTCTCCTTTCAAGTTGTATTTCTTTTCATTTAGTATAATTCAAATTAAACCCAAACAATTTAATTATATTTGACTTCAGAACAATTTGCATTAAGTTTAAACTAAGGAGCCAATTCGGCAGTTAAGAGCACAGACTGGAGCCAAAAAGACCCGAATCCAATGTCTAGCTTTACAACCAAGGTGGCTTCTAACCGCGTCTGCGTCACTGTACGTCACACGAGGTTAAGGGTATCTATTTCATTACGACTGTAGGATTAAACAAGGTCATGCCGGTTGAACAGGTTAGGAGACTGTTCTGGCCTTGATGTCAACCAACGGGACTACACAGTGGAAATCAGAATACCAACGTGAGCAAGACACAAGGCATCGCCACCAAGTGCAGAATTCACCATGGGGACACGGGTTACTTGCCAATGACTCTCAAACTCCCTCACCCACTCAGAGAACAAGGGCTAAAGTGTGGGAGAGAATTTTGCCAGGAGATTGTTGAAGAAATTTCTTTGGAGAGGGCGGCTGCAGAACTTTGAGTTCCCAATCCACTTCTTTGCTTGGAGGGGTCAAGGTGTTACTTTCTTGAAAGGAGAGCTCAACTGTTTTGTTGTAACGTGAGCTGGTTCGCTTGCATACATTGCTATAAGTTATATCTGCAAGATTCAGGAACTCTGTGGAACAAATGCTGTTCTATAAATGAGCCAAAGATGCCCTCTGTGCGTTGTTGCGGGGGTTAAGAGCAGGTTCGATGGGATCCCACGGAGAACCTTGAACTGTTTCCTACGGTTGTGAAACAGACAACCGGGCCAGACCTTTGCCTAAAGTGGGCGGAGGTAGGACTCAGCTGTGAAGCCCAGAGAGAGGCTGACCGGGCTGTCGCGTTGACGGTGTTTCTCACCTTGTAGATGAGAAACAGAATGAGCCCTGATTAAACTATTGCAGCAGGCTTTCATATCCTTGTGCTTGTTCAAATATCTGATTTTAGAAATTTACAAAAAGCCAATGTGTACTTTATGGCTAGCACGTAGTTTTATTCACATGAAGCTTTGAAGTTCATTGTTAACTCAGGCATCCTGCACTGGGGGCAAGTCTTTCTCCGTCTTTGTGGTTCTTTCCCACTGCACGTCCATGTCTGTTGGTCACAAGGGAGGCTGCCCGGGATGTGTCCATCTCAGGGTGGAATTCAGAGTAAAAGATGACCATCCCTATCACTATGCAGCTTATCGAAGCTCCACCGAACAAGATACCACAGGTGAAAGTCAGGGTAGCCTTGCTTCGAGGTGATGTTAATGTCTCAGAAAGCGATACGGATTCTGGTCCTATGTGGGGGGGCGGGGGGGGGGTGGATAATGGCCAGACTCAGGACAACTCTGATGGGCAAGTCCCTCCCCAGCGCTGTCCTGAGGCTGGTCCAGGCTTTTTCAGCTTGCATTAAACTTCTTCTACCCAATGCTTCTTCCCTTTCTTCTCCTCCACAGATGTTACCCCCTAAGAAATATCTTGTACTCCAAATCCAGTCTCAGAGTCTGCTCCTGGAACATGTGACCTCTGACTTGCTGCTGCAGCCTGAGATAGCATCTTAGCCCTACCCCGTTCCCACATCCCATTGTCCTCCAGCACAGAAAGGGAACAGCAGGCTGGGGACAGATGCCACCAACTGTCACCCCCTCAATACACATACTGGGAGTAGGATGTGCTGGCTGTTGGGCTGTGGCATGTCCCTGCGCTCAGACCACTCCTGGTTTGGGGACAGAAGAGGTCATCTGGAAGCACTTCCAGGTACCCTCTGGGTAGCTGGCCATGCTACTTTTTCCTGCTCTTCACTTGGGGCAAAGGCCTGCTCCAGGTGTCCAACACTGGAGCTTTCATGATGTTGGCATTTCCTTCACGGCCCCGGCCCCCTACAGGATGACTCAGCCAAGCCCTGAGGTGAAGCCCACAAATCCCACCTCAAACCCCCCACCTCTGCCCACCTCCCAACAACATCCTTGAAGCTGGAGAACCTGCACACCTCCGACGGCCAGCTTACCAGAAGAGGGTTGAGACCCCCAGTCGTGTGTTTGCCCTGGGTCACCCCCTCTTCCTTTCCCTGTCCCCCCAAGCAGCATGCACTTGAACATGTTCCCTGAAGCTTCCTCAGGACAGAATGCCTAACGAATGCGTTTGGGAGAGAGCCAAGGAAATGTTTCAAGCCTGTCTTATATTACAGATTTGGGAGTGGTGGCCAGAGGAGGTCCAGACCCTGAAAAATAACGTTGTCCACTACTCTCCACCCTCGGGCGTCAGATTGGCTGCCGTTATCCTCCCAGCCCTCTGATGCAATAGTTACCTATTCATTAGCACGTTGACAAGCATAATATTTATTTTAAAACACAGAACTTGGCCATGAAAGAACTGGGGAAATGGCGCTATTTCCTGTCCGACCAGATCATTTGCTCGTGGCTATTTATTTCCTTATTGGGAAAGTGAAGGGACTCATCTGTCTCGCAGTAACAAAAAGGGAGATGTACTCAGTTATACCCTTAAGGGGGGAGAACAGGCCAGAGGGCAGGAGCTGCAGCTGGAGCCTGAGAGCTAGAGGTTTGCGAGGTCCAGGGACCTTCCTCGCCCCTGAAAAAGGGGCTGGGGACCCAGGAGCACAGGCTGCTGGTGAGGGCCTCACTGCGCATGAAACGCAAACATCTTCGTTGTTTTTCCATGCTGGCTAATGAAGATAATTTCTGTTTGAAGTTACAGCTCCTGGCTCCACTTTAGGAGGCCTGCTCTTATTTCTTGAATCTGTGCCCACAATGTGTAGGTTTTCTACATGGCCTGTCTGGCTGGGTGACTCTGGACAATGTTTTCAGGAGCTGTCAGGCGTGTGCAGCCGTGAAAGAGGCAACTGTGTACATGCAGAAATTGCACAAAAGTGGCAGCATCCCACAGATTGGAGACAATATGATTTTTCCAAAGACCCTAAATGTAAATCTTGCACTGGGGAACCTGGGGACTTTCTGGGTAGACAAGGCTTAAGTGTCGCATACGGGTAGCTGAGGGTTGATGAGATCACTTCCCGGAATCCCTGTGACCTTTCTGCTTTATGCTGATTCTAAGGGTGGGTGTTGGAACTAAATCATCAGGGTTGGTCTGGCCACAGCCCTGCTCAAAGCCAAACACTGCACAGGCATTAGGAAGAGGTGCCATTACAGTGGAAGGGGATGATCACTACATCTTGTCCCGAAAATTCTTTCAGACCAAGGTGATCTCTCCTGGGTTTAGGGTGCAGAATTCAGCATTTTCAACCAGGTACCAGTGAACAGCAGCTGAGCAGAGTCAAAGAAGCTTCCCAAACTTGTGCAGCCACTATGGAAACCAGTACAGAATTTCCTCAAAAAATTAAAAATAGAACTACCGTATGATCCAGCAATCCCATTCCTGGGTATATATCCAAAGGAGATGAAATCCCTATCTCAAGGAGCTATCTGCACCCCCATGTTTATTGCAGCATTATTCACAACAGCCAAGAAATGGAAACAATCTAAGTGTTTCTCAATGGATGAATGGATAAAGATGTGGTATATATACACAATGGAATATTATTCAGCCACAAGAAAGAAGGAAATCTTGCCATTTGTGACAACATGATTGGACCTTGAGGGCGTTATGCTAAGTGAAATAAGTCAGAGAAAGACAGTGCATGGTATCACTTATATGTGAAATTTAAAAAAACAAAAGCCAAATTCCTAGAAAAGTGGTTGCCAGGGGCTGGAGGGGTGGGGAAAGTAGGGAGAGGTTGACAAAAGGGTACAAGCTTTCAGCTATAAGATGAATAAGGTCTAAGGATCTAATGTAAAACCTGGTGAGAATAGTTGATGACACCATATTGTATAATTGAAAATTAAAACTAAAAAACAAAAAATCAAAGATGCTTCCCAGGATGAGTGCTGGCAGGACTACCCCCAGGCTCATTACCTGAAATAGCAGTAATCAACCTTGCCATTTACCTAGCTGGTCTCTAAACAACCCATGGCCGTCCTTCCAGGTAACCCCAGGGACTCCCTGTACCCAGGTTCCTCACTGTAAAACAGTGATGATAATAATATTGGGTTGGCCAAAAAGTTCATCCGGGATATGATCTTACGGGAAAACCTGAATGAACTTTTTTGGCCACCCCAATGAAACTGACCTCCTGGGTGGGGGTGGGGGGGTGGGCGCTGCTGTGAGGAGCAGATGAGATGACACATGGAGACCATTTAGAATTGCATCCGGCACAGCTGACTATTTATAGTACTTATCATCCTTGCTCTGTTATCCAGCGTTTGTAAAGACAGTGTTCGCAAAGCTTGTGCTCTCTAAACCTGGCCCAAAGCCTCATTACTAATATTTGAGAGGTATATGGTAATCGATCATGCCTTGGTTCTCTAGTTCTAATCTTTTATTTAGATAACCAGATAACCACATACCTGGACAAATTATTTTGACTGCCTGTATTTAATTATTTCTACTCTACCTTATTCTAACAAGGATTTGAAGCCACACATGTATAATGAAATATAAGTTTTAAAAATTAATATCCAGAGGAAACATAGGTAGAGGGGGAGATAAATTATATATATATATGCATATAATGTATATAATAAAAATGTATGCATATTATGTATAATAAAAATTACATAATTTATTGAAATTATAAATAAAAGTGAGTGTGAAAATAAATACTAGGCAGAAATGTTGGACCTAAAGAAAAGGCTGGGTTGCAAATTTGCATCTAAGTTTCCTGGAAACCAAAGAAAAACAAGAAATATGATTAGCTACACATCTACATTGTCCAAAAGAAGAAAGCATAACCAGCTTTTCAGAAAAACAAACAAATACATAAAAAGCTTTTCCTGATAGTTGGGTATTTTAAAAAAATGTTTTGCCTGCTTTTTTTGCATAGGAATGCTGAGAATTGCTGTGGCTGATGCCCCCACCACACCTGGACAATGAATGCGGCAGCTGATTCAGTATGAGATTAATATAAGGTCCTTCTGTGCATTCCAGGTGAATACGGCCAAGCACGGTGAAGGCAACTGTGGAGGCTCCAGACAAAGGTGATCCAGTGTGAGAGCTCTCTCTTTTTCATCTGGTTTCATGTAGAGGAAAATAATACACTATGAAGATAAGGGTGAGGTTTCCTGCATGTCCTTCATACTCTCTTCCATTTTATACACTGTTTCTCAACTGTTTTGACTTTTAAAAGGCCCCCAAAGATAGCAGCAGACAATTTAAGATTACATTTTGGGGGAAGGGGCTAACCTGGATTATAGATTGATATTTCACATTTTGTCCTTTATTGGGATTTGGTATTAGATAATTTATGATAAAACTGCTGCATCTTTTAAAAACTGCTTTAAAAGACTTTCGTAGTTAGATCCACATGATACATTTTTTAAAACTCTGTGCTAGGAAGAAACTGATAAATTGGTATGGTTTCAGCCATTAGATAACTAGCGTCCGGTGCCAGAAACTCGGAGGTAAATTTTAGATTTAACACCAGTATTTCTCCTTCGTGTAGTCTTTCTAGAATAACTATCTCTCCCCTTAATTCAACCATATTCTGTTACCATGGTTTGAAAGGTTCTGTACTACTGCTGCCAATTATTATAAGCTACCTCAGAATGTTTTTTGAAAGAAGATGAGGCGTGAGTTAACAATTAAATGCACAACAGCATTCTATGATGCAAAGGGGAGCATTTAAAATTTATTCACTAAATGTATTCATCAATATTGGTTTTGGCCGGAAGTAATACAGAACTTGACACAACTGAGGTTTAAAGTCTTTATCTTACACATCAAGAAGTATAGAGAAATACAGTCTAGGGCTGATATTGATGCTTGATGATATAACCAAGGATTCAAAATCTTTCCATCTTTCATCTCCACCATCAACCTGTGTGGCATTCATCCTCACAGGCAAAGGTCGCTGCTGTACCACCTACCCTCAGCGTATCATGTCTGCATACCAGACAGGAAGGAGAGGGAAGGGACAAAAGGCCACAAGTAACATGCCAGCTGAGTCTGTTCCTTTTAAAAGCTTTCTCAAAAGTCCCTGCTCCCACCACCAGCAACCTCTCCTTAGGTGTCACTGCCTAGAACTGCATCACATCATCGCCCCTAGCTGCAAAGGGCTGTATGAATGTGAATATTTTTGTTGAAAAGAAACTAAATTTCTCCTTAAACAAATTCATGGTTTTGTTAGTAATGAAGAAGGTAAGAGTAGGTACAAGGAGGCATTTAAGAGTGTCAGACACAATAAGTACTAGGGATGTACCGTACGACATGATAAATTTAATTAACGCTGTTGTGTGTTATATATGAAAGCTGTTAAGAGAGGAAATCTTAAGAGTTTTCTTCACAAGAAAAAATTTTTTTCTTTTATTTTGTATCTATATGAGATGATGGATGTTCACTAAACTTATGTGATGATCATTTTATGTTGTATGTAAGTCAATCATGCACACCTTAAACTTACACAGCGCTATATGTCAATTATATCTCAATAAAACTGGAAGGAAAAAAAAGAAATCACAAAAAATGAGTGTCAGCCACAATAAATGTTCGTAATATAACATCAACAGAAAAAACAGAAAACAAATTGTCTCTTGTGTATGACCTCGACTGTATAAACCAATAGACACAACATGAAGGAAAAAATCACTAAAATACTAAGAGTAATTGTCTGTGGGTGGTAGGATTATCAGTGATATTTATTTTCTTATATGTACTTTTCTACATTTTCTTTCTTTTATTAAAATAAATGTCTGCCAGCTTGTAATGAGGAAAATAAATTCATATTTGTAAAATAAAATGTATTTTCTCTTTCTGTTTATTACTAGATTTCTCCAATTAATCCGTTTATCTCACTGCTAGACTTCTCCAGTTAATGACATAGGATAATCCTGAACTTGATACAATCACATCATGAACCTTTTCTTTTTCTTTTTTTTTTTTGTGGTACGCGGGCCTCTCACTGTTGTGGCCTCTCCCGTTGTGGAGCACAGGCTCCAGACACGCAGGCTCAGCGGCCACGGTTCACCGACCCAGTCGCTCCGCGGCATGTGGGATCCTCCCGGACCGGGGCACAAACCCGTGTCCCCTGCATCGGCAGGTGGACTCTCAACCACTGCGCCACCAGGGAAGCCCTATCATGAACCATTTTTTATGGATAATAATAGTTTGCACTCTTTCTCATCTAGTTTTTTTAAAAAAATATGGTCCCTGCCTCTAAGAGCTTAAATATGGTGTATTGTAGATTACATAATATGACAATTAGAAAAATGGCAAGATGGCAGGGTTTGGTTTAGCTGAAAGAACAGGAGGCAGAGATAAAGTTACATTGGTGTAACTCAGTATCTGTTACCTTGGGTAGGATAATTAACTTCTTTAAGACACAATGGCCTCACCTACAAAACGAGGACTTGAACTATGTGATTCCTAAAAGTACTTTCTAGTACTTTTTATGCTTATTCTAGCCACATGTCAACTTTGGTTATTTATCCTCACATTGAAACTGTCCTCTCGTGAGTGATGCTACCCTATCCTGTTTCTCCTTCTACTTTTACGAATATTTATCTCTTCTTTAGTGATTTACTTACCTCCTTCAGGCTCGGAAGGGTGGACAATGCTCAAGAATCAGCCTTGTTCTCGTCTAGCTCTTCTCTGTGGTCCCCTGAGCAGTTTCGTCTGCTTTGATGGCCTCTTTATGGACCAGTCCCAGATCTATGCCTCTGGCTCCGACATCGCCAAGCTTCAGATTCACACTTCCACTTGCCTGAGATCCCTAAGTTATCTGGATAAATATTGTCACCTGAAATTCAACCTGTTTAAAACTAAACTCATCCCTTTTCTTAGGTCAACATCTTTTCCCATGCCTTGATTTTCTGTTATTTCTCTGATCAGCACCATTCTTTTCTTAGTTTCTTGGGCTTGAAACCTTAAAGGATGTCTTTGACTCCTTCCTCCAGCTAACCCCTCTTATAAAATCAAGAGGAAATCTTCTCGGTTCTGGTTCAAGATGGCTACAGAGGAAGATCCTGAACTCATGGACACACCAAATCTACAGCAACATACGGAAAAATTTCCTCCAAAAAACCTAAAAACTAGTGGAGCAACTCCTACATGTCAGGCAAATGAAGAAAAAAACAAAACAAAAAAACCTCACATCAAAGTGGGTAGGAGAGGTTGAGATACATCTTGCCATAAACCCTACCCTGGCATGGTGACCCACAACTGAGACGGAACTCAAATCCCAGAGCTTCTCCCTGAGGAGCAAAGGGTTTGAACCCCACATCAGGCACTCCAACTTTTAAGACCTGCACCTAAGAGATGAGTCCCCAAATCATCTAGCTTGAAAATCAGCAGGGCTCACGTCCACAAGACCCACAAACTATAGTGAAATGAGAAAGGCTCTTAAAAGGCTCTTGCACTCAGACTCACCTGTCCCAGGAACCAGTGCCTAGACTTTATGTGAAAGGGGCTTATTTGCTTGTCTTAACACATCGGCCTCAGTGTCAGGCATCTAACCTAACACACATCTAGGGAGGGAGCTGCTGGAGAACTCTCTGGGGACAGAGGTTGGCAGTCACCATTTTTGCACTCTCCCTCTGCCTCACTCCAGTTCACTGGTATCTCCTGGATAGGAGCTTGTACCCTCCTCTGGTGCCCTGATTTTTTGCAGCTGTTGTCAGGAAACATCTCTAATTTGCTTGGCTATGGTGGCCAGCAGGGCTTATGCTTGAAGTCTCACAGGACTGTATGTATATTTACATACTTCAAAAGCTGTTTTCTGAGGGTCTGACTTCCAATCAGCCTGAATCTAGGTGCTGACTGAGATCATGCCCTTTGGGACACTGACAGGTCTTGGCACATCCTTAATTATTGGGAGCCACTAAGAATAAAATAGGCTGCTTGGACAATCACAACAGCTAGAACAGTGTTAAATGATAAGGTTCACTTCCTGCATGAGACCACTCCTTAAAGACTGGGAGAGGTGACTCTTTCATCTAATGCATGGAAAGCCAATGCAGAGAGTCAAGGAAAATGACGAGATAGAGGAATAAGTTCCAAATGAAAGAACAAGACAAAACTTCAGAAAAAGTCCTTAATGAAATGGAGATAAGTGATCTACCTGGTAAAGAGTTCAAAGTAATGGTTATAAAAATGCTCAGCAAACTCATGAGAAGAATGTATGACCACAGCAAGAACTTAAACAAAGAAATAGAAAAGTACAAGAAAGCACCAAATAGAAATCACAGAACTGAAGAATGCAGTAACTGCACTGAAGAATATACTAGATGCATTCAACAGCATATTAGATGAAGCAGAGGAAAGAAAGGGCAGTGGAACTCACCCAATTAGAGCAGCAAAAAGAAAAAAAAATGAAAAAAACGTGAAGATAGCTTAAGGGACTTATGGGACAACATCAAGCAGACCAACATTTGTATTATTGGATTCCCAGAAGGAGAAGAGAGAAAGGAGCAGAAAACTTATTTGAAGAAATAATGACTGAAAACTTGCCTAATCTGGGGAAGGAAATGCAGAGAGTTCCAAATAAGATGAACCCAAAGAGACCCACGCCAAGGCACATAATTAAAATGTCAAAAGTTAAAGACAAGGAGAGAACCTTAAAAGCAGCACAAGAAAAACAACTCCTTATGTACAAGGGAAACCTCGTAAGACTATCAGCAGATTTCTCAGCAGAAACTTTATAAGCCAGAAGGACATGGCATGATATATTCAAAGTGCTAAAGAAAAAAAAAACAAACTTCCAACCATGAATATTCTACCCAGCAAAGCTGTCATTCAGTATTGAAAAAGAGAGTTCCAGGCAAGCAAAAGCTAATGGGGTTCTTCACCACTAGACCAGCCTTACAAGAAATGATAAAGGGACTTCTTTAAGCTGAAAAGAAAGTATACTCATTAGTAATAGGAAAACATATGAAAAGTATAAACCTCACTGGAAAAGGTAAGTATATAGTAAAATTTAGAAAAATCTAATGTTGTAAAGGTGGTAGATGAATCACTTATAAAGCTAGTATGAAGGTTAAAAGACAAAACTAGTAAAATAATTATGACAAAAATAATTAGTTAAGGGGTACATTAGATTAAAAGATATAAAATGTGGCATCAAAAACATAAAAATGGGAGTAGGGGAGTAAAAATATTGAGTTTTAGAATGCATTCAAACTGAAGCTGTTAATAATTTAAAATAGACTCTGTTACAAATATAAGTTGTTCTATGTAAGCCTCATGGTAACCACAAAACAAAAACTTATAGCTGATACGCAAAAGAGAAAGAGAAAGGAATCTAAGCATACCACTAAAGAAAGTCATCAAACCACAAAGGAATAGTACAAGAGAAGAAGAAAGGAACAGAGAGGAGCTACAAAACAACCAGAAAACAATGAACAAAATGGCAATAAGTATGTATCTATCAATAATTACTTTAAATGCAAGTGGACTAAATTCTCCAATCAGAGTGGCTGAATGGGTTAAAAAAATTAGACCCATCTATATGCTGCCTACAGAGACTCACTTCAGATGTAAGAACACATACAGACTGAAAGTTAAGGGTGGGAAAAAATATTCCACTCAAATGGAAACCAAAAGAAAGCTGGGATGGCTATACTTAGACAAAATAGACATTAAAATAAAGACTAAAAAGAGACAAAGAAGGACATACGTAATCTTAAGGGGTCAATCCAACAAGAAGATATAACATGTGTAACTATTTATGCATCCAACATAGGATCACTTAGATATATAAAGCAAATATTGACAGATCTAAAAGGAGAAATAGACAGCAATACAACAATAATAGGGGAGTTTAATACTCCATTTTGATCAGTAGATAGATCATCCAGACATAAAATCAATAAGGAAACGTCAGCCTTAAACAACACACTTGATACAATGAACTTAACAGATAGATACAGAACTTTTCATCCAAAAGCAGCAGAATACATATTCTTCTCAAGGGCACATGTAAAATTCTCCAAGACAGATCATATGTTAGGCCACAATACAAGTCTTAATAAATTTAAGAAGATTAAAATCATATCAAGCATCTTTTCTGACCACAATGGTATGATACTAGAAATCAATTATAAGAATAAAACTGGAAAATTCACATATATGTGGAGCCTAAACAATATGCTACTATACAACCAACAGGTCAACAAGAAATCAAAGCGGAAATTAAGCAATACCTTGAGACAAATGAAAATGGAAATACAACTTACCAAAATTTGGGGGATGCAGCAAAAGCAGGTTTGAGAGGGAAGTTCATAATGATGAACGCCTACATTAAGACACAAGAAAAATCTCAAATAAATAACCTAAATTTACATGTCAAGCAACTATAAAAGGAAGAACAAACCAAGCCCAAAGTTAGTAGAAGGAAGGAAATAACAAAGATCAAAGTGGAAATAAATGAAATAGAGACTGAAAAAACAACAGAAAAGATCAATGAAAGAGGTGGTTCTTTGAAAAGATAAATAAAATTGACAAACCTTTAAGTAAACTAACCAAAAAAAAAAAGAGAGAGAGAGAGAGGTCTCAAATAAATAAAATAAAAAATGAAAGAGACCTCACAACTGATACCACAGAAATACAAAAGATCATTAAGAGACTACTATGAACAATTATATCCCAACAAATTAGACAACCTAGAAGAAATGAATAAATTCCTAGAAACATACAGCCTACCAAGACTAAATCATGAAGAAATAGAAAACATGGATAGCTCAATTACTAGTAAGGAGACTGAATCAGTAATCAAAAGTCTCCCAACAAACAAAAGTCCAGAATCAGATGGCTTCACTGGTGAATTTTATCAAACATTCAAAGAAGAATTAATACCAATCCTTTTCGAACTCTTCCAATAAAAACAGAAGAGGAGGGAACACTTCCGCATTCATTTCACAAGGCCAACATCACTCAGATATCAAAACCTGACAAAGATGTCACAGAAAAAAGAAAATTTTCAAGCCAATATCCACAATGAACAGAGATGAAAAAAATCCTCAGCAAAATATTAGCAAACAGAATTCAACAATACATTAAAAGGATCATACATTATGATCAAGTGGGATTTATTCCAGGGATGCAATGATGGTTCAACATTCAAATATCAATCAACGTGATACACCACATTAACAGAACAAATAATAAAAATCATATGATCATCTCAATAGATGTAGAAAAAGTATTTGACAAAATTCAGCATTCATTTATGAGAAAAAAAAAACTCTCAACAAAGTGAGTATAGAGGGAACATACCTCAATGTAACAAAGGCCATATATGACAAACCCACAGTTAACATCATACTCAGTGGTGAAAACAGAAAGCATTTCCTCTAAGATCAGGAACACAAGGATGCCACTCTTGCCACTTTTATTCAACATAGTATTGGAAGTTCTAGCCAGAGCAGCCAGACAAGAAAAAGAAGTAAAAGGCATCCAGTTTTAAAAGTAAAACTGTCACTGTTTCCAGAAGACATGATACTGCATATAAAAAACCCTGAAGACCCCACCAAAACACTGTTGGAAACAATAAATGAATTCAGTAAATTTGCAGGCTATAAAATCAATATACAAAAATCTGTTGCATTTCTATATACTAATAATGAACTACCAGAAAGAGAAATTAAAATAATAATCCCACTTACAATTACATAAAAAATACCTAGGAATAAATTTAACAAGATAGTAAAAGACCTGTACACTGAAAACTCTAAGACATTAATGAAAGAAATTGAAGAAGACACAAATAAATCCCCATGCTCAGAGATTGAAAGAATTAATACTGTTAAAATGTCCATACTATCCAAAGCAATCCACAGATTCAATGCCAGCCCTATCAAAATTCCAATGGCTTTTTTCATAGAACTAGAACAAACAATCCTAAAATTTGTATGGAACCACAAAAGAACCTGAATAGCCAAAGCAAACTTGAGAAAAAACAAAGCTGGAGCCATCATGTGCCTAGATTTCAAACTATATTACAAAGCTATAATAATCAAAACAGTGTGGTATTGGCATAAAAACAGACACATAGATCAATGGAACAGAACAGACAGCCTAGAAACAAACACACGCATATATGATCAATTAGTTTACAACAAAGGAGCCAAGAATATACAATGGGGAAAGAACAGTCTCTTCAATAAATGGTGTTGGGAAAATTGGACAGCCACATGCAAAAGAATGAAACCAGACCACTATCTTACACCATACACAAAAATCAACTCAAAATGGATTAAAGACTACAATGTAAGCCCTGAAACCACAAAACTTCTAGAAGAAAACCTAGGTGGTAAGCTCCTTGACATGGGTCTTGGTGATGATTATTTGGATCTAACACCAAAAGCAAAGGCAAAAAAGTAAAAATAAACCAGTGGAACCACATCAAACTAAAAAGCTTCTGCATAACAAAGGAAACCATCAATAAAATAAAAAGATAATCTACCAGATGAGAAAGTATATTTGCAAATCATGTGTCTGATAAGCAGTTAATATCCAAAATACATAAAGAATGCATACAACTCAATACCAAAACCCCCCAAACAATCCAATTAAAAAAGGGCAAAGGATCTGAATACACATTTTTCCAAAGAAGCCATACAGATGGCCAACAGGTACATGAAAAGGGGCTCAACATCACTAATCATCAGGGAAATGCAAATCAAAACCATAATCAGATATCACCTCACACCTGTCAGAATGGCTGAAAGGCAGAAATAACAAGTGCTGGTGAGAATGTGGAGAAAAGGGAATGCTGTGCACTGTTTGTGGGAATGTAAATTGGTGCAGCCACTATGGAAAACAGTATGAAGGTTCCTCAATAAATTAAAAATAAACTATCATATGATTCAGTAATTCCATTTCTGGATATTTATCCAAAGAAAACAAAATAACTAACTTGAAGAGATATAGGCACCCCCATGTTCATTGCAGCATTATTTACAAAAGCCAGGATATGGAAGCAACCTAAATGTCCACCAATGGATGAATAGATAGGGTATATATTATACAATGGAATATTATTCAGCTATATAAAAGAATGAAATCTTGCCATTTGTGACATGGATGGACCTTGAGGGCACTATGGTAAGTGAAATAAGTCAGAGAAAGACAAATACCATATATCACTTAAAAACAACAATAACAAAAAAGCTCACATGTACAGAGAACAGACTGGTGTTTGCCAGGGGTGGGGGCTGGTGGGAGGGTGAAATGGGTGAAGGAGGCCAAAAGGTACAAACCCCCAGTTATAAAATAAATAAATCGGGACTTCACTGGTGGCACAGTGGTTAAGAATCCGCCAGGCAATGCAGGGGACATGGGTTTGAGACCTGGTCCGGGAAGGTCCCAGATGCGCAGAGCAACTAAGCCCGTGCACCACAACTACTGAGCCTGCGCTCTAGAGCCTGTGAGCCACAACTACTGAAGCCCGCAAACCTAGAGCCCATGCGCCGCAACAAGAGAAGCCACCACAATGAGAAGCCCACGCACCACATCAAAGAGTAGCCCCCGCTCACCACAACTAGAGAAAGCCTGTGCACAGCAACGAAGACCCAACACAGCCAAAAAATAAATACATAAATTTTAAAAAAATAAATAAATAAAATAAAATAAATAAATCATGGGGATGTACAGCATGGTGAATATGGTTAATAATACTATATTGCATATTTGAAAGTCGCTGAGAGAGTAGATCTTAAGGTTCTCATCACAAGAAAAAAATTTTGTGATTATGTAAGGTGATGAATGTTAACTAGATTTATTGTGATGGTGATTTTGCAATATGTACAAATATCAAATCATTATGCTGTACACCTGAAACTAATTTAATGTTATATGTCAATTATACATCAAAAAATTGTATATAGTCAAATCTGTTAGTCTTTTATGATTTGAAACAGTATTTATATAATACTCTAAGATTATAAAAATAGCCATATTAGTTTTCTTTCAGCAATTTTTCATTTTAAGTTTACATTCTAGTTCCAATCTAACGTGGAATTCCTGACATAAACTCTAGGATAGCACATCTAATTGCCTGCCTAACACCTCCACTTTGGTTTCTGATAGCCATCCCACAGCTCCCATGGCCAAATCAGGACACGACTCTGTGTCCCCCTCTACAGATCCGCTCTTTCTCGAATCTTCCTGGCCTTAATAGATGGCACTGCCATCTCCCCAGTTGCTCAAGCCAAAAAACCCTCCATCTTTGCACAGTCCTCTCTCTCACCTCCAACTCATCAGCAAAGTCTGTCAACTCTACCTCCAAACCACGCCCCAAATCCATCCATTGTCCCCACTGTACTGATACTCTCTAAGCCTAAGCCAGAAGCATCATTTTCCTGGACTGCTGTGGCAGGCTGGTCACTGAGATCATTGCTTCCACTCCCTCTGCCCACACATACATAATTCATTCTCTACATAGCAGCCAAGGAGATATTTCAAAACTGTACACCAGATTATAACCACCCCCCACCTCCCCCACCCCCATTTCAAACTCTACCATCATGATGATAGAAGATCTACATAGATTTCAAGGCTCCACCACTGCCTGACAGACCCCAGTCCTTCTTCCTTCCCCGAGGCTCCAATGTTCTCCAAGTAGCTGCTTTCGGTGTTTCTGCTATTCCTTCTGCCTGGACTTCTCTCAGATCTGCACAAGGCTGGCCACTTCTTTTCACTCGGATCTCTGTGAAAATGTCACCTTTCTTAGCGAGGCTCTTCCTGACCCTATAAGAGTAGCCCCAGTCATTTTCTCCCTCTATCGTGTTTCATTCCATCGTAGCATTTACCATTACCTGATGTTTTCTTTACTTGAATATTGCCAGAGTGCAAACCAAATGAAAAGACTCCACTAAGCAGTGGGTCCCAGTTGGAGAGCTTTAAATACAGGCTGCCATGATAGGATTGGCTCTTTGGAAGACTCACTCAGGCTGTAAAAGGGGAAGGTAGACTGAAGTGGGCTGAAAGCAAAGGCAGGGGGACCCAGTGGGAGGCGAGGAGGTTAGTGGCAAGCATGCAGCTCTCAAGGCCAAGCTCTACGCCTTATAGATAAGTCAGGTCGGGTACTGCCCGTCCAGGTCTAATTTAACCCATTAGAAAAGTGCTCAGAAGGATCCAACCTCTTGGTCCCTTGGAACTGTGACAGACGGGAAAGGTAGAAACGTAAGAGTGGAGCAAGAAAGATCCATTGGAGAGGAAGCCCTGTGTTTCCTCTGTGGTGTTTTTTTAAAGCCTCAAACTTAGAAGGAAAAATCTGATAAATATATTCTTGTCTGAATTTCCCGCCTGTCCTTAGCCAGCTCTCAGCAAGGGAAACCAAGTTCTCCTAACCTCTGTGAGGAAGGCCAATGGGCTGACAGCTGGATATCAATATTTACATTCTATTATCATGTCTGTTGAGGAACCCCAGGCCTAAGTAGCTAAACTGAATTATTCTAGTTTTATCTCCCAACTGCTGTGTTCTGAAGAGCACACTTCCTCTTTTTTGAAAGCATGGGTTTTCTTAAGACCAATATGTGTGTGTGTGTGTGTGTGTGTGTGTGTGTGTGTGTGTGTATGTATTTACATATATATATACACATGTATATGTATTATTTTTTTTCTTCTCTAAAATATCATAAAGACTTCTCACCCTAAGAGTTAACTCTTCTCTAGCTCAATTGGCACTCAGGATATCTGAAGTGCAAACAGATTGACATGACTTGTTATAAGCCAACATTAAAACAATCTGCCATCTGCAAGACACAGCTCCAACGCTTTGGTAAATAACAAGGAAAACAGACTTTAAGTGACCACTGACATGAGTCAGCTGTGAGCAGCCGCAAAGAGAAAACACATGAAAGATCTGGGAGGCCTTACTGGGACTTAGATTTTGTTAAAAAGCAACTGCCAAGTGAAACTTTAGGAGAGTCGGCTGACCACCCATTGCAGAGACGGTGCTCTAGATGCATTCCACAAATCATGGGAAGGTTGCCAGATACGCACTTTCATTGAAAAAAAAAAATCTCTCTGACAGATACCCTTGGCAAGATATCACCCACGGTATCAAATGCCAGACAGCTTAAACAGTTTACCTTTCTCCCGAGTCATACAGTCATACTTTTTCTTTTCTTTATTTTCCCTTTCTTCTCCCATTTAAATCTTTATGAGATAGGCACAGATGCAGTTTGGAACACTCCAGATTTATTTAGTGTGTCCTCGTTTTCTGCATTGTACGTGGGTTGGTTCACAGGTGGGCAACGCTTAGCTGGTCACTCTGCTGAAGGATTTCTTTCTCTTGCAAATCACGCAAACATCCACATACATGTCTGTTCTACAGAACGTGAAGATGGAAGGAAACATCTATGGTCTTTTAGTTGGCTTTTTAATTAGCTTCTCCTTTGCAGTAAGAACCGAGTGGAACTTGCTCAGAGGCTGATCTGCAGGGTGTGTGGCGGAGGGGACGCCGTCCCTCGTGGCAACAGCCAGCAAGGGGGCACCGCTGTTCGTGGCCCTGGATCCACAGAGTCACTCACAAAAGGAAGTGGTGAGAAAAAAAAAAAGGTCAAGAGTCACTTGTTGGCCTGAAGGTACACGGCTTCTTGAACACCAGTGCAGAATTAAGGAATAGGCTCGTCCTTTCTACCTGTAGATTGGGGCTTTTCTTCACTGGCAATCACAGAATTTGAACACAGTTTGATGGGAACTTCCGCCATATTTTGAGTTTGGCAGCAATTAACTGATCAACCGCATTCTGCATCTTAAGCCTTGGTGTCTCGTGACATTTTTGGGAGGTGGTTTTTGTGTTTCTTGTTTTTTTATAGCCCAGAATCCGAATCCCTCTGGGTGAGGAATTCCCTACCTTGTGAGCATCGTGGGGAAAACGTGGCTGAAAAGTCTGGATCCCCATGTTTTCAGTCTCCTTTGCAGTAGGACGCAGATCAATGGAGCTGCTCCAGACATGAATCAAGTGCAATGCAGCCCATTCAGCACCGGGGGACAGCAGCCTGGGCCTGGCAGTGTTGGCGGCCGGGTGCTGAGGGCACAGAGGGGGCGCTGCAGGGACACCCACCGCCCCGAAGGCTGGTTCCCTGGTAGTATCCAGAGCGGTCCCTGCCTCTTCCCAGCGTCATCCCTGGTTCCCATTAATTCCCCAATTATCCCCGATTCCCACTATCCCAGCATCCCCAGCAACCATAAGGGCTTTGCAGTATCATTTCAACACTTTGAAAAAATCACGCAGGGTCTGTTTCTTTTGCGCGTCACAGGTCAGGGAAGAGAAAGACCATGCTGCACCAGGCAGTGGTCCAAATCTGGCGTCTTCCTAGACAGCACGTCTTGGCATAAACACTAGGTGGACTTCATGGTCCTGCCTCAGCCCAGCTCTCCGCTTTACCGCCAGCACTGTGCTCATGTCTTCAAAGGCAGCTTGGTTCCTACCTCAGTTCTTTTTGATGGCACACCAACTGAGAAACACCACTCAAAAGAAAGAACACAAAACGAAACACCAGTGTTCATAGTTTATTCTGATTTCCCCCACGAGGATGAGAGCAGATTGCAGGAGGATTTAAGAGATGCAGTCTTGCGGCTTCCCTGGTGGCGCAGTGGTTGAGAGTCCGCCTGCCGATGCAGGGGACACGGGTTCTGTGCCCCGGTCTGGGAAGATCCCACATGCCGCGGAGCGGCTGGGCCCGTGAGCCATGGCCGCTGAGCCTGCACGTCCAGAGTGACTCACTGCTTTTACACATTACAAAATGATCACCCCTGCAGGTCTAGTTACTATGTGTCACCATATACAGTTCTTACAATATTATTGACTCTATTCCCTACACTGTTCATTACAGCCCCGTGACCTGTTGATTTTATAACTGGAAGTTCCTATGTCTTAGTCTCCCTCACCTGTTTCACTCATCCCTCCCACCCCTCTGGCAACCACCAGTTCGAGTGGTTGAGTCTGCTTCTGTTTTATGTTTGTTCATTTGTTTTGTTTTGACACATAAATGAAATCATACAGTATTTGTCTTTCTCTGTCCGACTAATTTCACTCAGCCTAATAGTCTCTAGGTCCATCCATGTTGTGGAAAATGGCGAGATTTCATTCCTTTTTATGGCTAAGGAGTATTCCATTGCATATATTTTATATATACCACATCTCTTTATCCATTCATCTGTTGATGGACACTTAGGTTGCTGCCCTATCTTGGCTATTGCAGGTAATGTTGCAATGAACCTAGAAGTGCATACATCTTTCTGAATTCGTGTTTTTGTTTTCTTCAGAAAAATACCTAGAAGTGGAATTGCTGGATCACATGGTAGTGCTATTTTTAATTTTTTGAGGAAACTCCACACTTTTTAATAGTTGCTGCACCAATTTACATTCTATTGGTAATATTTTTAAATGACAACAATAAAAGCTAGATGAAAATTTCAATTTATACCATCTAGATTATATTAAAACACGTTATTTATGGGGTTGTTTTTGTTTTGTTTTGTTTTTTGCTGTACGCAGGCCTCTCACTGTTGTGGCCTCTCCCGTTGTGGAGCACAGGCTCTGGACGCGCAGGCTCAGTGGCCATGGCTCACGGGCCCAGCCGCTCCGCGGCATGTGGGATCTTCCCAGACCAGGGCACGAACCCGTGTCCCCTGCATCGGCAGGCGGACTCTCAACCACTGCGCCACCAGGGAAGCCCTATGTTTTTTAACTCAAGTATTTGGAACTGTTTTGACTCTCAGAAATAGTGACCCTTTCTGGTCCAGTGAATGAATTCCATCCACTTTGAAAAAGTTTTTCTTTTCTCTCTGGATGGCACTAGATTTTTTTTAAATTTTATTTTATTTATCTATTTTTTAATAAATTTATTTATTTTTGGCTGCGTTGGGTCTTGGTTGCTGCACATGGGCACTCTATAGTTGCGGCAAGCAGGGGCTACTCCTTGTTGCGGTGCGTGGGCTTCTTATTGCGGTGGCCTCTCCTGTTGCAGAGCACGGGCTCTAGGCACACGGGCTGCAGTAGTTGTGGCTCGCGGGCTCTAGAGCACAGGCTCAGTAGTTGTGGTGCACAGGCTGGGCTGTGCCGCAGCATGTGGGATCTTCCCGGACCAGGGCTCGAACCCGTGTCCCCTACATTGGCAGGCGGATTCTTAAACACTGTGCCACCAGAGAAGTCCCAAGATTTTTTTAAAGTCAACATACTTGTCCAGAATCTGTTACGAAGTTTGTGAATAAGTATCAATCAATCAGCTCACAAAGGCAAGCAGAGTGGACACTTTATTACAGACTTTATGTTTTCCTATCATGTAATGAGTTCCTTATGTATTGATATTAGGCTACTCATTCTTTGCCATATTATCATAAATTCTTTTTCCTAATATGTTTAATTTTTAGCATTTTAACATTTTTATTTTTTAGCACTTATGCTAAGTTAATCATTTGTATGAATTATTCTTCAGTGTTTGTTTGATACAACATTTTACTATCTCCACGCCAACCTTCCAAACATAGCCACAGCCATCTTGCCCCTGCGCTACATCGACAGCACCTCACGGGGCCCCCTGGCTTCCCCTCTTGGCCCTTACAGTCCATTCTCTTCACAGCAGACAGAAGGAGCCTGTTAGGACAAAAGTGTGGTCATGACACTCCCTTCCTCAAAAACCTTATGTAAAGGCTTCCTTCATATCACTTTCCTCTCACCAAGTGTACAAGGCTCTAAACAATCAATTGATTGATTAGTCAGTGGAGTTCCTGGCTCCCTCCCTGATCTCAGTTGACTTCCCTGACCTTTACCATTTCTGCACATAGTACACCTCTGCTATATTGAACTGACACCTTCTACCATGTTGTTTGCTTCACATATCCTCTGAACCAAAGTTGAACATAAGAAATTAAAACTCGGACTTCCCTGGTGGCACAGCGGTTAAGAATCCGTCCACCAATGCAGGGGACACGGGTTCAAGCCCTGGTCTGGGAAGATCCCACGTGCCGCGCAACTAAGCCTGTGCACCACAACTACTAAGCCTGCGCTCTAGAGCTTGTGAGTCACTGAGCCCATGCGCCGCAACTACTGAAGCCCACACACCTAGAGCCCGTGCTCCACAACAAGAGAAGCCACCGCAACGAGAAGACCACACACCACAACGAAGACCCAACACAGCCAATAAATAAATAAAAGAAAATATTTTTTAAAAAATGAAAACTCATTCACTTTTACAAAGTTATTCCACCCCATCTTACAGCACTTTATGCACAGAGAATGTATTCCTAAAACGCGTATCCACAAAAGTGTAGGCTTGTTCCTAAAGAATATCAGCTCACGATGATGACAACAATGCTGGGAAAGGTGATGGCCATTTTTTTTTAATATTTGTTTCTTTATTTATTTTCTTTATTTTTTTGGCTGCGTTGGGTCTTAGCTGAGGCACGCAGGGTCTTCGTTGAGGCATTCGGGATCTTTTGCTACAGCGCGGGCTCTTTGTTGTGGTGTGCAGGCTTCTCTCTAGTTGTGGCGTGCAGGTTTTCTCTCTCTAGTTGTGGCGCAGGGGCTCCAGAGTGCGTGGTCTCTGTAGTTTGCAGCACGTGGGCTCTCTCATTGAGGCATGCGAGCTCAGTAGTTGTGGCGTGCAGGCTTAGTTACCCCGTGGCATGTGGGATCTTAGTTCCCCAACCAGGGATCGAACCCTCGCCCCCTGCATTGGAAGGTGGATTCTTTACCACTGGACCACCAGGGAAGTTCCAATAGCAATGTTTATTGAGTATTGCATTGTAAGTGCAATCAAGTCCCTGCCTAACTCATACACATTTGAATCAGCAACTCCTCAAGCAAAAAGTCATTGTCCCTAACTGGGATGCTCTCAGTGGGGACATCCACCCTTGCATACATCAGCTCTTCTGTCGGCTCTTTCGGTCTTGATTGAGCCAACTGGGGGGCTCAAAGCCTAGAACTTCAGTCTAACTATTAAGCTTGGTTGTACAATACACATGCCTGAAGGGACACACTTAAAAACAACCACAACAACAGTAAGAATGAAAGACCATCAGAAAGAGATTTCAATGACAGTTGTGGAAAACTGAAGACACTTGGAATATAGAAAATATAAGGTTTTTTTTTCAAAGCTACTAACAATGACATCTAAAATACTTTTAAAATTATTATATATCCTTACTAAAGAAAAGTTAAAATAAAATAAGGTGGTTTGAAAGTTAAGCAGACTCCTGCTAAATATTCAACCAGCCTATAGAGGAATACCTCATTTTCTTTCCTCATATTTTTTAAAGAGGGACACTCAGGGTCTGGGGTAAATTCAGCTCAAGAGTCTTGGGTATAAACACAAGCTACGAGCGTAGTGGGATCTCTCCATCAGGCTAGTCTGAAACAGGCAGAGATTGTCTATAGAAAAGTTACCTAGGAATAGGATTGACCCCCAGTGGGCAGAGTCCAATGCGTGTAGTAACCCCAGGACTAATCTGTGGCTTGTGCTGGTGGCCAAACACAGTAGACAGAGAATGGCAATGGTACCATGGTTACTAGTGGGATATCTAGTTAAGAACAAAACCTCAGCCAGTTCCTGGGGGACGTAATCTCTGAGAACAGTGATGGTAAAGTCTAGGAAGAGTACCTTGGTCAACTGCTACGAGATTCAGGGAAGCCTCAGGTCCTTGTGCAAATAAGAAACTCAAGAGGGGAGCAAGAACACAGCAAGCATAGGCTTGTGTGTGTCCAGAGCGCCCATATATAGGGGACCTTGTAGAAGACTAATTCTATATCTTAGCAGCAGATGGGTAAATCCACTAAATATGTCTGACTTACAGGGATTAACTAGAGAATTCAGTAAGAGCTCTCTTAGCCTCATTGCCTACAGTTGAGTGGGACCAAGTCATTCTGGCTATAATGAGGCTTTACCTTCTCAGGCCTGAAAAAGTGTTGGGACACGACAGGAATCCCACTATAATGAGTGCAGAACATGCAGTTGAGGTACTACAGATAATCCAAGGAAAAACATAGCTGCATTGCTGCAGCCCACAGCATGGTGTATTCAGCACACTAGAACTGAATAGAGTACCACACTGCCTGTATCAGGACCATACTATTTCATATGATCATCAATGACCTAGTAAAGGACACTCTGGCATCCCTTCTAAGGGTCTGAGACCTGGGCCATTCGATTAACTTCTTGGAGTCACCTTCCCATAAAACAGGGATCTTATCTGCCTTCTGTTAACTACATCAATGTGTTACGAATATAAAGAAGATACTATTAGAAAAATGCGCTGCGTACAAATATTTATAAAAATAAAATAGACAGGTAATGGAAGAAAGTGAAGGATCTCTGAAGGTCTGTTCACTGGCATTTCACAACACAACTAGAGATAATCTCTCGAGCCCTGTCCTGTTTCCTCAGCATCAGAATCACATCCTCCCTCAGGTAACTTTATGTAGAGCCAAACAAAAACCCATGACATTTCCTCATAAATGCTCTGCTTTTTCCTATCTTACATCACCCCATCTTTCTCTTCACTCAGATTGACCATTTTTCTCTCCGTTAACTTACGTTAATGACCACTGCATTAGAAAATTTCAATCAAAATTCAGTTTCTTCATGAAGCTAGTTGGTCCTACTTATGTTCTCCCATATACCATCACTCTTCAACATGTATGTTAGTCCACTTAAATAAATATCAACTAGAAATATGGGGAAGTGAGGGATGGCTTCTTAGAGAAGGTGGAATTTGAATTGACCTAGAATGAGCAAAATTTTTAATAAGTAGATGCTGGAGAAGGGCATTCCATTCATCATCATGACCATCATCATCGCCATTAGCATCAGAGCTAATACTTATGGCATGCTATGAGCCAAGCACTGTTTTAAGCAGTTTATATGCAATATTCCACTTCATTCTCATGGCAACACTAGGAAATAACTATTATTATTAGCTCCATTTTATTGATACATACACTGAGGCACTGATAGATTAAGAAATTTGTCCAAGACTGCTCAACTACTAAGCAGTAGAGCCAAGTCTGAAACACAGAGGCTGTGCTTGTAACCACTGTGCTACACAGCATAAAGAATTGATTAAGCAGACGATAGCAGACAAGGGGAAACATGCAGGGTCTGAAGAAAAGCCACAGATTAATACGACTAGACATAAGAGTGTTTCGTCTCTGGAGAGTTAGAATCAGGCCAACTTATGGAAGCAAATTTCACCAAATTTGCTTTTAGAGGAGTTATTCTGTGGGTAGTGGAGAGCTATCAATGGTTTCTAAGTAGATGAATGGTCTGAAATCTGGTTTTGGATGACCGAAATTCAGCAGAGATCGCCAATTCTCTTCTTTCCTTTATAATGCATTTACCTAGGGAAGAACTTAGCATTCAGTCTAATTTAAATCAAATACAGAGTCTGAAACACTGTAACCCATGACACCTCCAACAAACATGAAGAAAAAGGAATTCAATTTGTCGTGGGCCAATAAGTATAGAATAATAGTGACTCTCACTAACTTTATGAAATTACTATTATCCAAATTCCCTTCTTCCAGGGCATACATACAGTTTCCCCTAACTACTGGATGTGTTTATCAGCTCCATCTTTATTAAACAAAGAAAAAATACTGAATATATTTATTCTGCCTAAGTCTTTCCCCTCCACTCCAAGCAAGCTGCAAATTAGCAGCCAAAGCAATGTTGAAAGGGGCTTAGAAAAAACAATCAAAGCTGTGTGAATTATGTGTATAACTGAGTTTAATTAAGTCCCTTTGCTGAGAGAAATGGAAGCGCTAACAGTTATGCACACTTTTCAGCTGCTCCTATTAAGCTCCCAGTGGAACCCTTGGAAGGAAACTGCAAAGGATGGAAATTCTGCTCTGGACAGCCCAGCTGAACTCTGTAACAGCTCAGACCACTTACTGTGCCTAGTTCCCAATGCTTGTTTGTGGTATAGCTATGTCACTAAAACTTGACTGTGGTTAATTAGCCTAACCCATTAAATTACTGACTTGCTTAATAAGACACAGTTTGGTTAATATTTTGGCAGCAAATCAAAAAGGAGACCCTAGATATCTACTTTTCCCCCACATACCTATTATCTCGATTTCTCATCTTTCCCTTTAAAATAAAATGTATCTTACCACAAAACCTCCAACTATCCCAAAAATGAATTTTATTTCAGAACGCTAAACTCCCCATTTGCTTGATTCAGGAAGTCACTGTGTTTGTTACCTGGGGGGGTACATTTTTCAGTTAATGTAGCCCAGTGTTCATACCAACAGCTTATGCTGCTTAGACTCTGGCCTTTCCCTGGGTATGACTGACCTTTTGTTACAACTCTAAAAGCAGATACTGCATTGTTTTCTAGGCCAAAATCACTTGGTTCATGCACCATGGTGTACAAGCGGGTCGTCCCAATCAAGCACCTGCCAGTGCTTCTTTTTTTTTTTTTTTTTTGAGGTACGTGGGCCTCTCACTGTTGTGGTCTCTCCCGCTGCGGAGCCCAGGCTCCAGACGCGCAGGCTCAGCGGCCATGGCTCACGGGCGCAGCCGCTCCGCGGCATGTGGGATTTTCCTGGACCGGGGCACGAACCCGTGTCCCCTGCATCGGCAGGCGGACTCTCGACCACTGCGCCACCAGGGAAGCCCTGCCAGTGCTTCTTGAAGAGGATTTTGGCCTTGCTCACAGGTTTCCCTGTCTACCAGCTCAAGCCAAGGTGGGCATCCTCCATCTGAGCGACCAGCTGCTTAAAACTCTCAACTTTCATAACGGAAATGCAGATGTGACATCCACAAGTGTTACTGATATTATGAATATGTCTTAAATCAGCAGCCACTGCTTTAAAGCTCTTGCCAGAGAGTAGAGCCTTGAATCACCTATCCAGATACACTTTTGTGAATGCTTCTTCCCTACTGCCCTCGCTTCCTTCCTAGGGGAAGAATCCAAGTAACAGAACATCTTGGCTTCTCTCTGCCCTTGCGAGCTAATCTGACTGGGGAGTTTGGAAGTCAAAAGTGGGTATGTACTGGCTTAGCTCCTCTACTTTCACTTGGGAAAAGAGCACATGTTCTTCTCTGTGCCTCCCAATCCCTTTGTGAGGGCCTTCCCTGGTCCAGGGCTGCCCGACACCCCGTAGATTCATCAGTCTGTTTCTGGGGTTCAGTAGTGAGGAGTCTCCTTGCCTACACCTAGAAGCCACATTTTCCAAAATCAGCCTTAATGATTTTGTAATGAAGGTGATGTTTGTGACCTCCAACAGCTTACAGATATATTTTATTTTTCAGTTAGTTCAGAGTGTGGTTGTAAAAAGTGGTGTCTTTATTGGGCCCCAGCTAACACAAGTACTAAAGCCCCAGTGAGAAAAGTTATATTTAATAAAGACAGATTCCCACGCCACCCATTCTTTCCTTAAGGTTGTAAACGTTCCAGCCTAGAGTCACCTTATATCAATATTCATCAGGAGCATATTAAAATAGACCCTCTCAGAACTGCCTTAATGGAGTCAAACATTAATGTTGGTCTTTAATGGAAGTCACTATGAAAAAGGGCAATATAAAATAACATGTGTATCTGCCAAAGATGGATGAAAACATTTTCTGTTTCTGTTATATTTCTATTGCTCAATGTTCCACTTGTTTATTCCATGTGGTAGATTTACTTTAGAATTTTGAAGCAGGAGAATATTGTCTTGACTCAAAACTTGGTATGCTCACTCGGCAAGGAACGATAACTCTGTAACCCGTAAGATTTCTCTCTTTTGATTTCACTATCAGGAAATTCTTGGTTCAGTGTAACACTCAGGCACAATAACTATAAAAACCAATATGAACAGCATTCTTGCTTCATTCTTTCCATAGCTTTAATATCTCATTTCCATTTAAATAACATGCACACAATCAGTTTTGTAGGCCATTCCCAAACTCTTTAAAATATGAATAAGGCACAGTGAAAAATCAAAAAACACAGAAAAAAGAATGCAAAGAACTTCCAGTTTCCAGTCCAGCGTGTAAGGAGCTTGAAAGTTATCGCTCCTGTCTTCACAAAAAGAGAGAAGCTGAACAAACAAAATCAACAACCCTTCTTAGATCCACCAGAGAAATGAGGTCACAGGGCAAACCACTGCTCCCCAAAATTGGAGAGACAGATGGGCAGATACGGAGAATACAACTTACAGAAGCAGAAGCCCAGGAGCAGAAGCTTCCACAAGAACTAGTACCAGGATAGGAAAACCTAATCAGTAACTGATGAAGTACTGGAGGCTCAGTGTGGACAAGTTCAAGAGTTAAAAATTCCAGGGGGATCCAGTATTAGAGGGGCCTCAACACTTTTGTGAGTTCTACCTCCAAAAGTCTTACCAGAAAAAAAAAAAAAAAAAAAAAAAAAAGTCTTACCAGGCTCTCTCAGGGAAGTTGGAGAAAAGTCTCCTCCTACTTCTGGCAAAAAGGAGCCATTTGAAAACAGCCCAGAAAAGTCTGTTCTTCTTCTAACAAGGCCTGCCCTCAAGAGAAACTATTTCACCAAAGCTTAACTAACTGGGGTTTTACCAGAGTCTAACCAATGGGGGGAAAGGGAAATACCCAACTCCAGTCAACTGTAGCCTTCCTAACTCCACAAACCAAAGCAAAACAAAACAAAACTGAGAAGCACTTGTAAAGATCACAGCCCAGGGTCACAGGCTCACTAAAAGACTGAGACCTACAAAGCATATAATTTTAACATTCCCTTAAATATGTTTTAATATTGGAGAAAGAAAGGAACTCCTCACTATTCTTTTTCAGGTTTTTTGGTAATTCTTTTTGTAATTTTTTTCATGGTAATTTTCAGCCATTTTTTTCTTTTATACAAACTTGAAACTAAATTTACTAGTTACAAAAGCAAATCATATATCACTCAATGTATGACTGGAATTTTAATACATTCATAATTTAGGAAGAAGTGACATTTTTATGACTTTTGAGTTATCTCCAGAATATAAATGTCTTTACATTAACTCAGATCCTATTTTATTATGATATTTCATAGTTTTCTGTATTTCAATAAAAAAGTACAGTTTTCTTCACATAGGTCCTTTTACTTTCTGTTATATTTATTCCTAAGTATGTATATTTTTCTAATTTTATTTTAATTAGATTTTGTTAATTATTAAATCTTTTGTGAATTCCAATCATTTCATGTTGAATTTTTTATATTTAGAGGTCATAACATGTAATTTCAAATAAAGATAATACTTCTTCTCAAAAGAATTAAAAAAATAAAAGACTGAGACTTAGTCACAGGACTATAGAATGCTTCCCTTCCCCCAACACATTACCACCTCATCAATAGGTCTCTTGTATAATAAAGGGGGGATACAATGGAAAGAACTGTGTGTCTCAGATCTTATTTAAGAAGAAGTCTGTAGGGAAACCCAAGGAATACAGCAGAGATAAAAACAAGGACACCAGGGGCAATTTTTGCCTTTGACACCTACAACTACAGCAAGCGGTAAACACAGCCTAACCCCTAGCCTGATAAACATAAAACCTCACACTAAAGGCCCATTTACCTCAGTTCCTTTTATCCAGTACATCATGTCTGGCTTTAAAAAAAAGAGAGAGAGCATGTATCAGAATGAAACTTAGATATGGCAGAGATGTTGGAATGACAAGAGTGGGAATTTAAAACAACTATGATTAATATGCTAAGGACTCTAATGAAAAAAAGTGGACATGATGCAGGAAGATGGTTAATGTAAGCAGAGAGATGGAAACTCAAAGAATGAATCAAAAGGAAATGCTAGAAATCAAAAACACTATAACAGAAATGAAGAATGCTTTGGATGGACTCATCAATAGACTGGACATAGCTGAGGAAAGAATCAGTGAGCTCGAAGAAATGTTAGTAGAAATTTCCAAGACTGAAATATAATATGAAAACCAATTTTTAAAAAAAAAGAGCAGAATATCCAAGAACTGTGGGACAATTACAAAAGGTGTAATGTATGCATAATGGTAATAAGAAGGAGAAGAAAGAAAGAAGAGAACAGAAATATTTGAAGCAAAGATGACTGAGTGTCCAAAATTAATGATAGACAACAAACCACAGATCCAGGAAGCTCAGATAACACCAAGTAAGATAAATACCAAAAAATCTACACTTTGGCATATATTCAAACTGGAGAAAATCAAAGGCAAAGACAAAATTTTGAAAGATGCCAAAGAGAAGAAAAAACGTACAATGAAAGACCAAAGATAAGAATTACATTCAACTTCTTTTCAGAAACCATGCATCCAAGAAGTGTGGAGTAAGATACTTAAAGTATTTAAAGAAAAATATCACCAATCTAGAATTCTGTAACCAGTGAAATTATGCTGGAAAATTTGACATATGATTCCAGTCTCATCAGGTTTTCCATGTCCTGGCAGTCCAGCAGCCTTTGTACACTTCAGGAATTCTGTCATAGAAAATGGCTGTACTAATGACTCCCTTCTCTGAGCCTTCCACCCAAGGAGCTTTCTTAGCTTTTAAAAATAACTTCTTTGCTGAACTGAGAGGAAGAGTTGTCTGTTTCTAGATGTAACTTTTTAGAGAATTCAGTATCAACCAAGCTTCAGTCCACTTTCACTTCTACCCAGGCTAACTAAATAAAAAAGAGAGAAGACACAAATTACTAATGTCAGAAATGAAAGAAAAGCCATCACTACTGATCCTATGGGCATAAAATGAATAATAAATGACTCTTAGGAAAAAATCTATGCCCACAAATTTGATAACATAGATTAAAGGGACCAAAAACTTGAATGATGCAATCCACCAAAACTCTTATAAGGAGAAATAGATAATCTGAATAGGCATATATCTATTAAAGAAATTGAATAAATAACTAATAATCTGCCACCAAAACAGAAAGTATCAGGCTCAGATGAGTTCACTGGTGAATACTACCAAACATTTAAGGAAGAAATTATACCAATTCTTTACAATCTCTTCCAGAAAATAGAAGCAGAGGGATATTCCCTAACTTATTTTATGAGTCCAGCATTACCCTAACACCAAAACCAGAAAATAAATTACAGAAAAGGAAGACCACAAACCAATATCTCTCGTGAATATAGATACAAAAATCCTCAACAAATTTTTAGCAAATTGATACCAACCATGTATAAAAGGAATTATGCACCATGACCAAGTGAGATTCATGACATCTATGCAAAGCTGGTTCAACATTTGAAAATCAATGAATGGAAGCCATCACATCAACAGGCTAAAAAGAAAATTTATATGATCATATCAATAGATGCAGAAAAAGCATTTGACAAAATCCAACATCCATTCTTAAACTAAGACTAGAGGGGAACTTCCTCAACTTGATAAAGAAGAGCCACAAGAAAACCCCACAAAAACCCAAAAAACTAACAACATTATACTTAATGGTGAGGAAGTAGAAAGTTTCCCACTAAGAACAAGAACAAGGCAAGAATATTTCCTCTCACCACTCCTTTTCAAAATTGTACTAGAAGTCCTACTAATGCAATAAGGCAAGAAAATGAAACAAAAGGTATTCAGATTGGGAAGAAGACATAAAACTGTCTTTGTTTGCAGATGATATGTTTGCCTACGTAGAAAATCTGAAAGACTCAACCAAAAATCTCTTGGAACTAGTTAGCAATTATAGTAAGGTTGCAGGATGCAAGGATACAATACACATGTCAATTGCTTTCTATACACCAGCAATGAACAACTGGAACTTGACATTAAAAACATAATACCAGGGGCTTCCCTGGTGGCGCAGTGGTTGAGCGTCCACCTGCCGATGCAGGGGACACGGGTTCGTGCCCCGGTCCGGGAAGATCCCACATGCCGCGGAGCGGCTGGGCCCGTGAGCCATGGCCGCTGAGCCTGCGCGTCCGGGGCCTGTGCTCCACAACGGGAGAGGCCACAACAGTGAGAGGCCCGTGTACCGCAAAAAAAAAAAAAAAAAAAAAAAAAACATAATACCATTTACATTCACGACCAAAAAATAAAACGCTTAGGTATAAATCTAACAAAATATGCACAAGACCCACATGAGGAAAACTACAAAACTCTGATGAAAGAAATCAAAGAAGATCTAAATAAATGGAGATATATTCAATGTTCATGAATAGGAAAACTCAATATTCTCAGAATATCAGTTCTTCCCAACCTGATTTATAGATTCAGTGCAATCCTAATAAAAATTCTAGCAAGTTATTTTGCAGATATCAACAAACTGGTTCTAAAGTTTTTATAGAGAAACGTGGACAAAACTAAGTAAACATTGAAAGTGCACAACCATAATATAGTGCTTACATTTTTGTGAGGAAAATATGCTAGAACTGAAATATAGGTCAACAATAGATTATGATATGACAGCTGGAAATCACATTTAAAGCATCTTAAGGTCCTTGTATTGTTTGGGAACAAGGTAAAGATGCTGATTAACTTCAGATTTTATTGAGTTAAATGAAGGTAAAAATACCTGAGGTAACCACTAAAAGAGTATACACACAGCATACAATTTTCAAACAAGCAGAGGGAAAAACAGAATGAGACAGAAGGGACATAAGCAAGGTTAATCAATTCAAAAGAAGACAGGAAAGGAGGAAGAAAACAAAACAAAATAATAATCCAGCAAAAAACCAGAAACAGGACAAATCAATAGTATTACAAAAATGAGTCCTAATATGAACAACCACAGCAAACATAAAAAGTCTAAATTCTGTAATTCAAAGAGCAAGATTACAGTTTTTTAAAAACTTAGGTATATGATGTTTACAAGATATATATATCTAAACATAAGGCCACAGAAAGATCAAAAGTCAAAGACTGACAATGAGCGCCCAGATCTGTACTGTTCCTAGTACCACTCTCCAACCGGAGAACTAGAGATCCTTGGACCAATAGCTCATTCTAGGGCCAGGTAAGGGGACATACAAGATGAGCCTGGAGGGCTTCCCTGGTGGCGCAGTGGTTGAGAGTCCGCCTGCCGATGCGGAGGATGCGGGTTCGTGCCCTGGTCCGGGAAGATCCCACATGCCGCCGAGCAGCTAGGCCCGTGAGCCATGGCCGCTGAGCCTGCACGTCCGGAGCCTGTGCTCCGTAACGGGAGAGGCCGCGGCAGTGAGAGGCCCGCGTGCCGCAAAAAAAAAAAACAAAAGATGAGCCTGGAGCTTCTTGTAGTGCCAGAAAATAACAAAGTGCTACACACACACACACACACACACACACACACACACCAAACTACAGAAACTAAATTGATGGGGTATGTCAAAAAGACACAGGAGCCAACCGAAAGAGCTCCCAAGGGTCAAGGCTGGAATAATCTGAGCAATAAAACAAATAAATTAAATAAATAAATAAATTAGTATTAGGTTATAACCTGAAATATAAAATAAACACTTGGGCTTCCCTGGTGGCACAGTGGTTGAGAGTCCGCCTGCCGATGCAGGGGACACGGGTTCGTGCCCCAGTCTGCGAAGATCCAACATGCCGCGGAGTGGCTGGGCCCGTGAGCCATGGCCGCTGAGCCTGCGTGTCCAGAGCCTGTGCTCCGCAACGGGAGAGGCCACAACAGTGAGAGGCCCGCGTACCGCAAAATAAATAAATAAGTAACGAAATAAACACTCATCAGTCCCACTGATACAGATGATTGTATAAGTAAATAAATGGGGAGAAAAAGACAAATCTCCCATGCAGAGGAATTCCAAATAATTTATGTGGCCACTCCTTTTTTCAAGAATGTGAAACATAACACTGAAGCGTGGGCTGCACATAGTCATCAGTTATCAAAATGTAGTCTAAAGCGATTCTAATAAAAACAGTGTGATACTGGAAAAAATTTTAAATGGAAAAACGTGTTCAGGAACAGACGCACATATATAAGTGAATATTATAATATAAAGAAAGCATTTCGAATCAGTGAGAAAAAATGATCAATAAATGGGGTTGGAACAACTGGCTACTCACAGAAAAATGAAATTGCCTGAATTAAAGAGTTAAAAGCAAAAGAAAAATGAAATCACAAAAGAATTTGGAAAAGACTTGAATACTCTTTACATGATCTGGGAGGTAGCAGAAGGGAAAAGCTATTGCAAAATAAAAGCAAAGGAGGAAACCATGAATAAACAGACGTAACTGACTACAAACAAATTCAATGTATGTAGACACATAGAAATCAGTTTTTTTTTCTCTCTCTATATGGGATTAAGGTGACTTCTTTCTTCTTCATATTCTTTAACTTGTTCAGTTTTTTTTAAAATAAGAAGTATTACTTGTACAGTCATAAAACTGCTATTAAATTTAAAAACTTATATAGAGTTTAACTAGGCAGCTTGCCTGAATGAAAGGTTACCCTGCCTCGCCTCCGAGTTGGCCAAGGGTCTACCTACAGCAGTCTCTCACAATGCCTTTTCACAATTATAATTTATTACTTGTGTGTGTATTTATTTAATATTTATCTCCCCCTCTCCTACCCAAGTCCCTGTCCTTCTAAACCCGAGTTCAGAGGGAGAGTTAGTTCCAAATACCCTAAGACCTCCGTTGTGCGTCTTAAGGTATGAAGTAACTTCTCTTGTAAGCATCTAGAATGGTACCAGTTAAATACCAGCCTTGGAAGAGTTGAGAATGTGCTATATAGTTTAGAGGAGAAATGGTGCTTGAAAAAGGCATAGAGAAGACCCCAAACTCTGCTTAAGCCTGAGGGCAGGAAATAGATCTGGTTTCTTCTGGGCTTGTGCTTGGTGCCTGGTATCATGTATAATATATAGGAGGTACTGAGTCAATTGATAATCTGCTCAGGGCTCTATGGCAGGGGTACCTGGTAGGAACCAGGCCGCAGAGCAGGAAGTGAGAGGCTGGTGAGCAGGCCAGCGAGTGAAGCTTCATCTGCCGCTCCCCATAGCTCCCCATCGCTCGTATTACCGCCGAACCATCCCCCTCCACCCCGGCCGTGGAAAAACTGTCTGCCACGAAACCAGACCCTGGTGCCAAAAAGGTTGGGGACCGCTGCACTTTGGGATCCACAGTCTGCTAAAAGAGACTCTTTCCATTGGAAACAAACTGGAACTCACACTGGAACAAGGCAGAGGAACTCTTACTTTGTGCATTCTTTTATTTTGAGGTAAAAATATTCTGAAGAAGTTAGAAAAAACTGGGCATTTGGACCTCATAGGCAGTCAATTCAGCTAACTGGAATCCAAGGGGAAAATATGGATCTGTATCACTGAAAAAAGGAAACAATAATATGCTCAAGTTTTGAGAACATTGTATCAGCCAAATAGATACTAAAAATACCATGTGGTTGCTTCCTAGCCTAGGTATGGTGAACAATAACACAAGTAGAAAGGTATGAGCCATAATTTTGAGCAGTTTACCTTATTTTCTAAGTACTGGATGTAATTAGTTAATTAGTGCAAACAAACAAAATACTCCACCTAATTACAACTGGGAATTAGGTAGAACACCTCACATAAGTTGTTGACATGCTTTATTTTTGTAACATTATTTTCTCCTATGAAGCTGGAAATATAGTTCAATAAATTATTTACATAAATCTTATTTATTCCTCAGTGGTCACTGTGAAGAGCTAAGGACTTGATAACCTAATATCTTGATCTTTGTGCTTCACACTCTTGGCATTAACAGAGACCTTTTCTTCCCTTTGTCATAATAGCAACTTCGTCATTCATCACCACTTGATGCCCAGTTATTCACTCTTTCTTTCTGTTTAAGTCTGTTGTTAATAATCAGTCAATCGACAAGTTTCTAGTATCATGTTCTACATTCTTCTCCATTAAATCCAAAAAGGAAATAATTATCTGAAGACAAACCCCTGTGATGTCCAGCAGATGTGCTTTCAGTTCTTTTTTTTTTTTTTTTTTTTTTTTGCAGTATGCGGGCCTCTCACTGTTGTGGCCTCTCCCGTTGCGGAGCACAGGCTCCCGACGCGCAGGCCCAGTGGCCATGGCTCATGGGCCCAGCCGCTCCGCGGCATGTGGGATCTTCCCAGACCGGGGCACGAACCCGTGTCCCCTGCATCGGCAGGCGGACTCTCAACCACTGCACCACCAGGGAAGCCCTGCTTTCAGTTCTATTGATATTCTGGGTATCTGGGCACATGTCCTATGGGGTTTCTTAAAGCCATACTAATTAGTCTCTGTTTTTAACTTTGCATTTCTATATAGTATAGAATTATAGGAGGAAAGTGTGTGTGTGTGTGTGTGTGTGTATTCTCATCTGTAGTGCAATATACTAGCAGAATAAAACAACCAAGTATAAATCTATACGTATTCCTCTAGAGAACATCAGACTGAATTTCAACCCCCATCAATTGAAGACCAAAAGACAGTTGTTTTTACAGTATACAAATATAGACTTTATGCTGAAATTACCATTTGAAAAACTGCCATTTGCAACAAGGTCGTCATTTAGAAAAAAAATTCTCTTTCAAGCCTAAGCAATTTACATAGTGCTGCCCTTAATTATATCTCCTTTTGGTTCAGATCTTGAAACCTGAACCAACTGGAATATGCCCAGCCATGAGACAGCTGAGTGATGAACAAACCTACAGAGGGCTGGGTAAAGAAAACAAACAAGCAAACCAAAACAGAGCTCAAGGCTGGAGATGAACCAGTACACTCTTAGGTCATTATTGTCTCTTCACAGATTTAGGTCCCAGTATCTACTTTACTTCACTGAGCACCACTTCTCAGCCATCTTGCAGACAAACAATTGGGAGGCCACATGAGCAGTTTAGGGTGAAGTGTCAGAGTTAGACACACCTAGGTCTGGATCCCAGACAGTCCATTTACTAGCTGGGTAATCTAAAAAAAACCTCTTAACCTCCAGCAGTCTCAGATTCGTCATATGTAAAATGCTGGAGGGCTTCCCTGGTGGCGCAGTGGTTGAGAATCTGCCTGCTAATGCAGGGGACACGGGTTCGAGCCCTGGTCTGGGAAGATCCCACATGCCGCGGAGCAACTAGGCCCGTGAGCCACAACTACTGAGCCCGCGTCTGAAGCCTGTGCTCCCGCAACAAGAGAAGCCACGATAGTGAGAGGCCCGTGCACCGCGATGAAGAGTGGCCCACGCTTGCCGCAACTAGAGAAAGCCCTTGCACAGAAACGAAGACCCAACACAGCAAAAATAAATAAATAAATTAACTCCTACCCCCAACATCTTCTTTAAAAAACACAAACAAACAAAAACCGCATATGCCCTTTTTTTAAAAAAAAAATGCTGGATAACAATAATATCTACTTTTCTATGACCTACGGTGGGAGGCGGCAGGGGAACAGGTTGATGAAGAGCAGACATTAGATGTAGGTTATGGTCCTAGATTTTGTTTCAGGTGGTGGGCTCATAGGTGCTTATGACCTTATTAAAAATCAATAATTAAATAACTAAATAAACAAACACAGGTCCTGAATGAGCCAAGGATTATTTTAATACAATTCTGTGCACCGAGATCTTGATAATAATAATAATAGTAATAACAGTAATAACAATTGTAATATTTATTTTGCAGGGCTGTTGTCGGCTTTAAATAACACGTGGAGTGTTTAGCATATTGGCACATTTTTAACTACTCTTTTATAAAAACAGTTGCAATTAATTATGATGGAGGTGAGTGGCAGTGATGGGTGAGGAGAGGGAACAGAACTTAAAAAGTACGCTGAACGGGACTTCCCTGGTGGCGCAGTGGTTGAGGGTCCGCCTGCCGATGCAGGAGGCACAGGTTCGTGCCCCGGTCCGGGAGGATCCCACGTGCCGCAAGGCGGCTGGGCCCGTGAGCCATAGCCGCTGAACCTGCGCGTCCGGAGCCTGTGCTCCGCAGCGGGAGAGGCTGCAGCGGTGAGAGGCCCGCGTACCGCAAAAAAAAAAAAAAAAAAAAAAAAAAAAGTACTCTGAAGAAATGACGATGTCTCATAAAGAATGGTCCTTTTCTATTTACTAACCTCAAATTTAGGACTTTGAAATTGTATCTAAATGACTACACTCCCTGTCACAACCTAGATAATTAACATTTATTTATTTTAAAGTCGAATCCTATGGGACATATAATTTAGAGTTACTGTACTATTTAAATAGCTGCTTGCTTGTTTTCTATTAAAGCATGATCTTGCCTTCAAGAAGCCCTACATTATTCAGGGTAGAGGGGGAAACAGTACTACAACGTGAAACATTTACAAAACTAGAATGTACCAGAATGTGATATGAATGACAATTCCTGAAAGGAGTCCCTACAAAAGAGAAGGCCTCCTAGAATAAGAAGCTAGCTTCAAGAAGGACAGGATTTGAAGACGCAGTGAAAATTGGGTGAAGCACAATTTCACTTTTGAGCAAGAGAGTTTTCTTTCTATTCTTCCCAGAACCTGGGAGTCATGTCTGCCCCTTACAGCCACTACTTTTTCATTACCGACAAAGGCAATATGCCTAAGGAGAAAGTAAGAACAAGGTAGTGGGTTTGACCCCAGATTTGTATTAAACAATCTCACTTTCTTGCTTCTTAAATACTAATCTAATTTTAAAATAGATTCTAAAATATTGCTTACAGGTAAGGTTGTCAGGGACAGGCACAGAGACAGAAAAGAAGTGCCAGGTATTGGATCAAGTGCAACGCTTGGTTGTATCTGAGGCTCAAATCACAAAAGAATATATGAGCAATTCTGGGAGACTGAATAAAGAGAGACACTGATATAAGGAAGAAAAGGAACATTAAAGATAGTAAGAGACAAAGTTAAAATAGCAAATAATTTTGTCTTTATAGGTTATTAAAATATGGCATAAAATACATAATTTTGATGAGAGAGTATTCATTTCAATTAGCCAAACTAAATAATTTTACTTACTTTAATGAATAATCACCCTAGGAAATACACATTACACTAAAACATAATTAGTGTACATATACAGAAAAGAATAGAAACTATTCTAACATCTGAAATACCACTATAAGAAAAAAGTAAGGATTTGATTGAAACATATAAAATTGTAAAGGATATAGTGTAAACTGATCTAGATAACCAGGTTTCTAATCCCAACACAACCAAGGGCAAAAAGTTTTGATGAAATTTAAAAGTAGTAACCTCAGCAGAGGAAAAAGTACAGAAAAACTACGCAGGATATGAGAATTGCCTCTGAAATCTCCCAGCATGAAAAATCATATAAACAAATTTATTTAAGTAAAATTAGTGTGCTATTTTGAAGAGCAGGTGACATTTAACAAATGTTAACCAATACATATTCATCAAATATTTATTAAGCTCTTGTGGTGAACAAAACAGTCTCTGCTTTTATTGAGCTTATATTCAACTGAGAGAGACAGAGAACAAGCAAGTAAAGGATCAAAAAAAAATCATGTAATTTCAGATTGTGATAAGTGCTATGAAGAAAACAAACCAGGAAACAAGATAGAGAGTGACTGGGGATGTGGTGAGATGGGTGCAGTTTTAGACACTGTGGTCAGAGAAAATTTCTCTAAGGTAATATCTGAGCATAGATCTGAGTGACGAGGAGAAACCAGCCACGAAAACATCTAGGGGTGTAATTTTCCAGGCTACTTAACAGGTATAAATGTCCCATAGTAAGATAGATAGAAAGATGGGGGGTGGATGGGTAGATGGAGAGATTGGATGAATAGATAGATAACTATCCAGAACACTCCACATATATAAAACACAGAACGCTCTACCCAAAAGCAGCAGAACATACATTTTTCTCAGGTGGACACGGAACGCTCCAGGACAGACCATATGTTAGGCCATAACAAGTCTTAGTAAATTCAAAAAGATTGAAAGCATACAAAGTATCTTTTCCGATAATAATGAAAGGAAACTAGAAATCAATAACAAAAGGAAAATTGGAAAATTCACAAATATGTGGAAATTAAACAACACACTCTTGAGCAACCAATAGTTAAAGAAGAAATCACAAGGGAAATTAGAAAATACTTTGAGCTAAATGAAAACAAAACTCCCTATACCAAAACTTATGGGATGCAGTGAGAGCAGTGCTGAGAAAAATTTATAGCTGTAAACGCATACATTAAAAAAGAAGAAAGAGACGCAAGAGGGAAGAGATATGGGAACATATGTATATGTATAACTGATTCACTTTGTTATAAAGCAGGAACTCACACACCATTGTAAAGAAGAAAGATTTCAAATCAGTAACTTAACTTTATACCTTATGGAATTAGAAAAGGAAGGGCAAGCTAAATCCAAAACCAGCAGATAAAAAGAAACAATAAAGATTAGGGGAGAGATAAATAAAATACAGCATAGAAAAACAATAGCAAAAATCAATGAAACCCAAAGTCGATTCTTTGAAAAGATCAATAAAGTTGACAAATCTTTAGCTAGACTACGAAAAAAAGAGAGAAGACTCAAATTACTAAAAATATAGAAAGAATTATAAGAAAATATTATGAACAATTATTTACTAACTCATCAGTTAACCTAGATGAAATGGAAAAATTCCTAGAGACACACAATCTACAAAAACTGAATCATAAATAAACAGAAAATCTGAATAGATCTATAACTAATAAGGAGATTGAATTGGTAATCAAAAACCACCCAACAAAAAAAGGCCTTGGACCAGGTGGTTTCACTGGTAAATTCTACCAAACATTTAAAGAAGAATTAATACCTATCCTTTTCAAACTCTTCCAGAAAACTGGAGAGAAGACTTTCTAACACACTCATTAGGACAGCATAGCTCTGATACCAAAGCAAGACAAAGACACTACAAGGAAAACTGCACACCAATATCCTGATGAGATATTGCAAAAATCCTCAACAAAATTCTAGCAAATTGAATTCAGCTGCATTTTAAGAGGATTAAACACCATGAGCAGGTGGGATTTATTCCTGGAATGCAATGATAGTTGAACACATGAAAAATCAACCAATATAATTAATATGCCACATTAATAAAATGAAGGGGGAAAAACTCATATGAGCATCCCAAATGAGGCAGAAAAAGCATTTGATAAAATTCATAACTCTTTAGGACAAAAACACCCAATAGGGCTTCCCTGGTGGCGCAGTGGTTGAGAGTCCGCCTGCCGATGCAGGGGACACGGGTTCGTGCCCCGGTCCGGGAGGATCCCACATGCCGCGGAGCGGCTGGGCCCGTGAGCCATGGCCGCTGAGCCTGCGCGTCCAGAGCCCGTGCTCCGCAAAGTGAGAGGCCAGCGTACCACAAAAAAAAAAAAAAAAAAAACACCCAATAACCTAGCAATAGAAGGAAACTTCCTCAACATGATAAAGGGCATTTTTAATGCTTGCATTTACAGATATACATTTCTCCCTTAGCACAGCTCTCACTGCATCCCATAAGTTTTGGTATGCAGAGTTTTGTTTTCATTTGGCTCAAAGTATTTTCTAATTTCCCTTGTGATTTCTTCTTTGACCCATAGGTTGCTCAAGTGAGTCTTGTTTAATTTCCACATATTTGTGAGTTTTCCTTTTGTTATTGATTTCTAGTTTCATTTCATTATTATCAGAAAAGATATTTTATATGCTTTCAATCTTTTAAAATTTATGAAGACTTCTTTTATGGCCTAACATATGGGTTATCCTGGAGACTGTTCCACGTCCACTTGAGAAAAATGTGTATCCTGCTGTTGTCATCTATTCTTTTTTTAAATTTATTTTATTGAAGTTTTGTTGGTTTACAGGGTTGTGTTAGTTTCTGCTGTAAAGTAAGTGATTCAGTTATACATATATATATATATATATTCTTTTTCATATATTTTCCATTATGGTTTATCATAGGATATTGAATATAGTTCCCTGTGCTATACAGTAGGCCCTTGTTGTTTATCTATTCTATATAAAATAGTTCACATCTGCTAATCCCAATCATCTATTCTTAATTTATTCTCTATTTTCATAATTATGTTGGATGTTGAAGTATGTCAAATTTTTTTTCTGCATATATTAAAGTCACTATATACGTTTTCCCCTTTGAGCTATTAGTAAGATACAATATATTCATAGTTTTCCTAATATTGACCACCCTTGCTGTCCAGGGAGGAACTCATTTGGTAATGGCATATTTTCTTAAGTACTGCTGAACTACAATTGCCATTGTTTTATTAGCAGTTTTACTTAAATATTGATAAGTGAGTTGGCCCTGTCTTGTCAGGTTTTGAAGACTTTCTTCATAAGTATAATTTGAAGGATTTCCTTTTTTGGCAACAGTAAATTCTATCCAACTTACCTGTTTCTTAAAAAAATTTGAAGAATTAACAGTGAAACCATGTTTTCATGGTTTCATGACCTGGAGATTTTAAAGAGGAAGTTCTTTTATAACTTTTTCGATTGTTTCTATTGTTACTCGTCTGTTTAGATTTGTTTGTTTTGGCTACTATTTAGTATTTTTCACTTATATTTTCAATTTTTTTTCAGGATTTTTAATTTCCTCTATAACGATAGTTACTTTCTCTTTTTCATTTCTAATTTTTTAGAAAGGTACTTGTCCTTTTTTCCTTTTACCTTTATTTTTACTACTACACTAGCCAGTGGTTTATCTGGTTTTGGTTTGTCTTTCTGTTATGCTTCCCTCAAAGAATCTCCCCTTTTTGCAATTGAACTGTATTTCATTCTTCTAAATGTATGGTTTGATTTTGTGAGTTTTTTCTTTTATCTAGTCCATAACTTTGTCTAATGGGTGAACTTATTTTCATTTATATGTTATTTTCATTTATATGTATCGGTATAAGAGATATATTTAGTATTTATTATTTCATTTTAAGTTTTCTGTTATGTACTACCAATTGCTAAATGTATTATCTATTCTTTATTCAGTTTTATAGATGTCTGTATGTTTCTTGCGATAATTTTGAAGGTTTATTAACTGCTTTGAGGGTTTTCTTATTGTTGTTATTGTTTTGCAATTATTATAACTTTATTTACTATTATTAACTCTCCATTTCTTGATTAGCAACTTCAGACTGCAACAGTTATAGAGGACTATGAAAGAAATGATCACAAGTAAATCTCTTCCCACGTCCCTCCCTTCCCCTCCATGCTTGATTTCTATTGTTGTATTACCATTTCCTTTACCTTGTCAAGATTTATAACATTTACATTTCTGTGACCACATTTTCCATAATTGCTTTCTTAATTCTATTTTAAGTTAATTGGGTTTTATCACTAGTCTTTTTATTGTGGTTTCTCTCTTTACTTTTTGATTATTTGGCTTTGATTTTTCTTGTCTTTTCAAAAAGGTCATGTGGGTCCTGGCTTGTTTATGATTGAGATAGTCTACTTGCCTATTTCTTCCCTTTATCTTTGAATGTCAGCTTGACTGAGAAAAACATTCTTGGAGCTCACCTTCCTTTCCTTAGCACTTTTCAGACAATGGATAATTCTTAGAGAAGTCTGAAGCTATCCTGATTTTTTTTCCTGGTAAATAGTATTTGTCTGGATATGTAAAGAATTTTATCTTAATCAGTGAAATGCAAAAATCATTAGGATATATCTCAGTTTAGCTGCTCCTATAACAGGTTTTTTTTCTAGGAACAACATATTCTAGATTAATTCCTTCCTCTAATCAGGAAAATTCTCTTCTACTGGTTTTTAAGTACAATTTCTGATCTATTTATGTTAGTTTCTCCAATTCTAGGACCTCAATTACCTTTATTCTAATTAGCCTCTGTACTTCAAATATCTTACTTTCTCTTTAAATTGCTTTAATTTGTCTTTTTAAAAAATCTGCAGACTCTGTGATTGTCAAGCCTTTCCCCCATTAGTAATTGGTTTTATATTGTATCTGCTCTGTTCTCTGCTGTTTCTAATTTTTTTAATGGCTTTGTAGTGGAGTTGTTTTGGCTTCCAATGTGTTCCTAAACTATGTGTCATAGTTTGCACTCCCCAGAAGCAGATCCAAGAATATGAGTACAAATAATTTATTTGAGAGGTAATTCCAGTAAACACTAATAAAGGGGTGGAGAAGTAAGATATGAAAGGGAAAGAATCCAATAATATTAGCAAGCAAGTAACTGCTGTGGGCAGCTGGAGCTAAAACTTACTAGAGGAAACTCTTTGAGACACGGTAGAACACGTCTCAGAGTTATCCCAACTGGCAGGCAAAGAAGCTGGGGTATTTATTCAACAGCTTTTGTCTGTCACTCGTTATAGGCCATTCTTGGGAGCATTAAGGTTCGACACTTCTCACTTGCCCTGGGCATACTGCTTTGATCAGAAAAATGACCTGGGGCAGAGTATCACAGGTAATCACAGGAATCACGGGTTTATAGAGAAGAGATACATTGAGGGCACGACTGCAGGGATATGGGTAGGATACTAACAGTCAACTCTCTTTTCATCTTTGTGTTGGTGCTTCACCTCATTTTTTATCTTTCCTATTTTTTTTTAGTTTCATAGTGTCATTAAGTATTTCTGCAGCCTCACTGTCCAACACGAGTGACCACTGTTTACAAGTAAGTGACCAATGAAAAATTGAAACATGACTAATAATTGCTTTACAATGGTGTGTTAGTTTCTGCTTTATACCAAAGTGAATCAGCTATACATATACATATATACCCATATCTCCTCCCTCTTGCGTCTCCCTCCCACCCTCCCTATCCCACCCCTCTAGGTGGTCACAAAGCACCCGAGCTGATCTCCCTGAGCTATGCGGCTGCTTCCCACCAGCTTTCTATTTTACATTTGGTAGTGTATATATGTCCATGCCACTCTCTCACTTCGTCCCAGATTACCCTTCCCCCTCCCCGTATCCTCAAGTCCACTGAAACACAACTAATCTTAATTGAGATGTGCTCTCGTGTAAAATGCATGCCAGATTCAAAGTCTTAGTAGATATAAATGTAAAATATCTCCTTAATAATTTTTATATTGATTATATGTTGAAATAATATTTTGGTTATATTGGGTTAATTAAAAGATATTAAAGCTAATTTCATATGCTGTTAAAAATATTTTAAATGTGGCTACCAATTTTTTTTTAATTACATACATTCTCCAAGAATAGATGTTTCATCTCTATCTTGCATGCTAAGTTTCTTGTTTTCTTTTTACTCGGGAGGGTGGGGGATTTAGTGGGTTCAGTCAAATACCATACTATCTTTTTGTTTTTTCACCTGACTTAAGTTGTGCATATCTATCCAGAAATTCTATTTCTGCTCTGTAATGTGGGTACATTCTTTTAACATTCGGGGGGCTTGTTGATTACATGTTTATTTAATATTTTATTTATTTACACTTACGAAAAAGGAAATTTTTACTTCCAGCCAAGACGGATTCACAGGGACCAGATTTACCCTCCTCTGGACGTTCTTTCTGATGCCAGCTGGGTCCTGCAATTCAATTCAATTCAGAGACTAACTACTTGGAGTTAGCAGCAGACTCCACATGTCTAAGGGCTTTAGTCCTACAGGACTGCCCCCACTCCAGATGTCAGTCACAAATACTTCTGACCAACAAGCTATAAACCAGGGGCTCCCATGATCCCCTCCTCAGGCTCCATAATTTGCTAGAATGGCCCACAAAACTCAGGAAAACACTTTACTTGCGTTTCCTGGTTTATTATAAAGGTTACAACCCAGTAAGAATACTAACACATTATTAATTTTATATTAAATATCACTCATCTTATGCCTATATAAGGATAAACTAGTATCTACATATATTTTATGCATTCATGACATACCTTTTTCTTATTTATTTATTTGATATTTCTAGGCTACAAGGTTCATCTGTGAGTTTTTTTTCAAATTGTTGCAAGTGTCAAAAAATTTTTCCAACATACTTTTTGGAAAAAAAAACTTCATATAAGTGGACCTGTGCAGTTCAAACCCATGCTGTTCAAAGATCAACTGTAATTATTTATGAATGGGGGGGCGGGTGTTGTGAATAACAAAAGACACTCCTATACTCCTGTCTCTCAGGAAATACCAAAGATATTAGAAGCTCTGTGCCAAGAACCAGGGGAAAAGACCAAATATAGTTCTTATCATAGTACACCTTCTGACTGAAAAGACTCCAAAGCCAGACAAAATATATGAAACAATAGTCTTCAAGACACTGGGTGTCAGGGGTGGAAGAAAAGGATGGTAATTCCTGAGAGACAGGAAACACATGAAGTGAGTTACAATTATTCCATTACTGTCTGTGGAGAGTTTCCAGGCCCCACTGCAGGGAAGCAGAACTCAGATGGAGCTCAATAATCTCCCTAAGTTGAGGAGACAAAGCTAGGAATGTGGGGAGTCCAAGGCAGCTAGATTCTCAGGGCAGACTAATTGAGAGGAGATAGCTTCAGAGAGAAGACCCTGGAGATCTACAGAGAGACCCCTTGAGTGTTCAGCTTGAGTAGTGATCAGTGCATGCATGGAGGAAATTACCAAAGGCCAGGAAAAGAACCACCCCAGAGTATTAGAGGGGAAAACTCCCAGAACTCATGCAGGACCAGAAATAGTTCCAGTTCCCACAATCCAGAGAGGGAATCCTCATAATTTGTGGGCCAAAATTAGCCCTAGACTAAACACTGCTCTGGTCCTGCCTAGCAAACCTTAAAAATACAGCCCCAAAGGATCAACCTGCTTTCGAGAAACTTAACCTTGTCCCAGAAAAAAGATCAAGAATATTTATAGAGATACAAAAATATCTAGCATACAACAAGGTAAAATTCACAATGTTTGGCATCCAACAAAAAATAACTGGGAATGCAAAGAACCACATAAATATGACCCATAATGAAGAGAAAATTCAATCAATTAAAAAAGACCCATATATGACACAAAGGATAGAATTAGTCAGTAAGAAACTATTATCATAACTGTACTATATATGTTCAGAAGTTAGAAGATGATTGAATATGTTAAATGGAGACATGGAAGATATTTTAAAAGACCCAAATCACACTTCTGGAGATGAAAACTACAATGTCTGAGATGAAAAATTCACTGGATGGTATTTATGGCAAATTAGACATTGCAGAAGATGATTAGTGAACTTGAATTTTTAGCAATTGAAATTATCCAGAAAGAAACAGAGAGAAAGACAAAAAAAAATTGAACTGAACATCAGTGAGATATGGTAAAATTTCAGGTGACCTAATATATGTGTAATTGGAGTCTGCAAGAATGGGGGAAATAGTTAAGAAAAAAAATGGCTCCAAATTCCCCAAATCTGATCAAATAAACCACACAGCAAAGAAACTCAATGAACTCCAAACACAAGAAAAACAAAGAGAATTATACCAAGGTTTATCATAATCAAATTTCCCAAGACTGTTTACAAAGAGCAATTACTAAAAGCATCCAGAGAAGAAGACATATTATGCAGAGAAGAACAAATAATAAGGATGACAACAAATTTCTCATAGGAAACAATGCAAGTCAGAAGCAGTTGAGCAGTATATTTAAAGACCACCCCTCCAAATTATCAAACTAGAATTTTGTAGACAATAAATATATCTTTCAAAATTGAAAGCAAAAGAAAGACTTTTTAAGAAAGAAAGAATTAATCACTAGCAGGATTGTACTACAAGAAATACTAAAGGAAGTTTTTCAGGCAGAGGGAAAATGACATTAGATGGAAAACTACACTAAGGAAGAAACAGCACCAGAAAGGGTAACTATATGGGTAAATAAAACAGACTCTTTTCCTTATAACGAACTGTCTAGAACAAAAATAACAACAATGTATTGTGACACTGATACAACATGTGCAAAGTAAAATGTATAACAACAATAGCACAAAGGTCTGAGGGGGTAAATGGAAACATAATGCTGTAAAGTTCTTTATACTAAACATGAAGTAGCATAATATCACTTAACAGTAGACTCATAAGTTAAAAATGGATACTATGAACTGTAAAGCAGCACCTAAAATAATACAAGGGACTTCCCTGGTGGTCCAGTGGTTAAGACTCCATGCTCCCAGTGCAGCCTACCCAGGTTCGATCCCTGGTCAGGGAACTAGATCCCACATGCATGCCGCAACTAAGAGCCCCATATGCCGCAACTAAGGAGTCCACATGCCACAACTAAGAGCCCTCATGCCACAACTAAAAGAGCCCACGTGCTGCAACTAAAAAAAAAGTCCTTCATGCTGCAACTAAAGATCCCACATGCTGCAACAAAGACCCTGTGTGCCGCAACTAAAACCTGGCACAGCTAAATAAATAAATAATTTTTTTTAAATATAATAATTTATAGCTAACAAGCCAACAAAGGAGATAAAACAGAATTTTATCCAAACATTTAAGGAAACATAACACCAATTATATGCAAACACCCAAATAATTTTAAATAAAGCAGAATAAGAGAAAAGGAGAGCAAAGAACAGATGGACAAAAAGAAAAAAATAGCAAGATGGACCAAATCATATAAATAAATGTAATGGTCTAACCACCCAAAGTAAAAGGCAAAGATTGTTAGGTGTGATTTAGAAAGCAAGACCTAACTATGTACTACCTGCAAGAAACCCACTTTAAACACAAAGACACAAGTAGGTTAAAAGTGAAGGGATGGAAGAAGACGTAACATGCTAACATTAATTAAAACTGGCTATATTAAGATCAGATAGAGGAAATTTTAAAGCAAAGAATATTGCCAGGAATGAAGAAGGTTTTATCCTAACAATAAGGGGATCAATTCAATAAGAGGACAAAAAACGCTAAATGTTCATGCTCCTAATAGAAAAATACAAAATACATGAAACAAAAAAAACCCCAATAGAATTACAAGGAGAAATAAACAAACCCAAAATTAAAATTGGAGCTTTAAATACCCCTCTCTCTATAACTGGTAGAACAAGCAAACAGAAAATCAGGAAAGATACAGAAGACTTGAACAATACAACCAACCAAACTGACTTAACTGACATTTATAAAACGCTCTATCTAAGCGGAGAAGAAAAGAAATTCTTATTGAGTATACATAGAACACTTACTAAGATAGTTCATATTCTGGGTCATAAAGCAAGTCTTGAAAAGTTTAAAAGCTTACAAGTCACACAAAATATGACTTATGGCCACAATCTAAGTAATTTAAAAAATAAAAACAGTATAATCATAAAATACAATAGTATCTGTCAGTTTAAAAAATGAAATACTGATACACTCTACACCATGAATGAATTTCAAAAACATGATGCTATGTGAAAAAAGCCTGTCACAAAAGACCAGGTATTATATGATTCCATTTATATGAAATACCCCAAATAAGCAAATCTATAGAGAAAGAAAGTAGATTAGTGGTTGTCTGAGGTTAGAGAGGCAGAAAGGGGTAGGAGAAGAAATGAAGTGACTGTTAATGGGTACAAGGTCTCTTTGGGGAGTGATGAAAATGTTCTAAAATTAGATTGTGTGGGTGGTTACACAACTCTGTGAGTATATCAAGGCCACTTAATTTTACATTTTAAATGGGTGAAATTTATGGTTTTAAAATTATATATCAACAAAGCTGATAAAAATAATAATATAGAACTATATCTGAGAAATGCACAAATATTTTTAAATTAAATAGCACACTTATAAATAATCCACGGATCAAAAAAATCAAAGGGGAAAGTAGAAAGCACTTTGAATTGGATGAAAATGAAAACACAACATACAACTAGTGCAGTACGAAGAAGGAAATTTATCGCACTAAAACACCTATACTACAAAAGAAGAAAAGTCAAAATGACCTACCTTCCATGCTAAGCAACTAGAGGAAGAAGAGTCAAGGAATCCTAAAGCAAGCAGAAGAAAGGAAATAAAATTCAGAGAAGAAATCAACAAACCAGAAAACAGAAAAAAAAAAGAGAGAGAGAAAAATCCACAAAACCAAAGTTCGATATTTTCTATAGATCTTTTAGAATATCTATAAAATTGATAAAATTCTAATCATACTGATCAGGGGAAAAACAGAGAGAAAACACAAATTTCCAATCAAGAATGAGAGAGTGACATCATTATAGGTTCTACAGATGTGAAAAGGATTGTTAGGGAATATCATGAACAAATTCATGCCAGTAAGAATATAGATGAGATGGACACATTTCTTGGAAGACACAAATAACCAAAACTTGCTAAAGAAGAAGTAGCTAACATGAACAGCCTTATCTCTTTTAAACAGCCCTATATCAAAACAAAAAAACAGCCCTATATCTATTTACACTAGCTAAAAAACCCTTCCCAGAAAAAAATCACAAGCCCAGATGGCTTCATTGTTGAATTCTACCAAATATACAAGGACAAAAATACTATTCTAGAAAAGTTCTTCTAAAAAACTGAATAGAAGGGAATACTTCCCAACTCCTTGTATGAAGTCAGAATTACTGTGTAGTCATAACCAAAGATATTACAAGAAAATAAAATTATAGACATATTTCCTCATAAACATAAATGCAAAATGCTCAAAAAAATGTAAATCAAATCTAGCAATATATAAAAAGGAAAACACATCATGACCAAGTGGGACTTACTGCAGGATGGTAGGATTGATTTAAAATTCAAAAATCAAACAATGTAATTCACCAAATTAATACACTAAAAAAAAAAAAACCCTATATGATCATCTCAAATGATACAGAAAAAGCATTTGATAAAATCCAGCACTGATACTTTGATAAAAATTCTCAGCAAACTAGGAATAAAAGGGAATTTCTTTAAACTGGTAAAAGGCATTTATGAAAAACTAGAGTTAACATCATAATTAATAGTAAAGGACTGAGTGTTTTCCTCTTAAGATCAGGAAGAAGACAATGATGCCCACTAACACCACTTCCATTCAACTTTGCCTGGACTTCTATGTTCTACCCACTACCAAAAATATTAATCGTCCAGATTGAAAACTGATTGAAATTTTTAAAAGCAGAATAGCATCAAAAATATGAAAGGTTTAGAGACAAATCTAACAAAAAGATGTGTAAGACCTGTTCATTGAAAACTACAAAACACTGCTGAGAGAAATTTTATAAAACCCAAGTAAGTGGGGAGATGAAATTTTGTGGTCCAGAGAAGTCAATATGTTAAGCTGTCAATCATTCCCCAATTAATTCAGTCACACTCAAAATCCCAGAAGGCTTTTTTTTTTTTTCTTTTTGGAAAAATTGACAAGCTGGTTCATGGAGATGCCGAGGATCTAGAATAGCCAAAATGCCATTGAAAAAGGATGACAAAGTTGGAGGATTTATACCGCTTGACTTCAAAACTCGTTATAAGGCTACAGTAATGGAGACACTGTGTTATTGGCATCAAGATAGGCAAGCAGATCAATAGAGCAGGAGAGAGTCACCAGAAGTGAATCCATACACGTTGACTTTTGACAAATATGCCAAGGCACTGGGCTGGAAAAATTAAAAAGGTAATCTTTTCAATAAATGATGCTGGAAGTTTGCCTATCTTTGTCCAAAACAAAAACAAACAAAAAACTTTGATCTGTACCTTACACCTTTACAAAGATTAACTCAAAATGGATCACAGACCTAAATGTAAAACATAAAACTAAAAAATTTCTAGAAGAAAATTTCTGTGACCTTAGGTTAGGCAGAGATTTCTTAGACGTAACACCAAAAACATAATTCATAAAAGAAAAACTTAATAAATTGGACATCATCAAAACTAAGAACTTTTGCTCCTCAAAAAATTCTGTTAAGACAACCCACAGAGTGGGAGAAAGTGTCTGCAAATTACATGTCTGTTGAACAACTTGCATCCAGTATATATAAAGAATTTTCAAAATGCAGTAGTAATAAAACAGATACCCTAATTAAAAATGGAAACAATTTAAACAGACACCTCACCAAAGAAGATATGTGGATGACAAACAACTACATAATCAGGTACTCAACATTACCAGTCAATACGGGTATGCAAAATAAAATCCCCAGGACGGAACACTATGCACCTCCAAACTGCTAAAATTAAAAAGACTAATCATATCAAGTGTTGGCAAGGATATGGAGGAAATGAAACTCACATACACTACTGGTGGGAAAGTGAACTGTTATGATCACTTTTGGAAACAGTTTGAAAGTCTCCCCAAAAGTTAAACATATGTCTACCATATGATTCCACAACACTTCTCCTAGGTGATTACCCAAGATCAATGGAAGAATATGGTCATACAAAGACTTGCACATGAATGTTCATAGCAGTTTTATATGTCATAATCTAAAATTGGAAACAATCCAAATGTCCGTCAACAGATAAGTAGATAAATAAACTATTAGTCTATCCATACAATGGAGTACTACCTAGCATACAAAGAAATGAACTATTAATATAGTCAACAACATGGATGAATCTTGAAATAATTATGCTGAGTGAAAGAAGCCAAAGAAAAGTACATGCTGTATGGTTCTATTTATATAAAATTCTAGAAAACGCAAAAGTAATCCATGACAAAAAGCAGATCAAATTTCCTAGGAATGGAGGGAATGAAGGAGAGAATAAATCAGAAAGAGACATAACAAAACTTTTGGAGATAATTATCTTGATTGTGGTGATAGTTTCCTACGTATCAAACTGTACACTTTATCTATAATTTATTATGTCACTTATACCTCAATAAAGCTGTTAAAATGTATTAAAATGAACTGTAAATGATAAATGCCTTCATTACAAATAATGCACGGTTTAAGAAACAGAGGGTTGGACTTGCCTGGTGGCACAGTGGTTAAGAATCCACCTGCCAATGCAGGGGGCATGGGTTCAACCCCTGGTCCGGAAAGATCCCACATGCTGCGGAGCAACTAAGCCCATGTGCCACAACTACTGAGCCCATGCATCACAACCACTGAAGCCTACGCACCTAGAGCCCGTGCTCCACAACAAGAGAAGCCACCACAATAAGAAGCCCGCGCACTGCAGTGAAGAGGAGCCTCCACTCACCGCAACTAGAGAAAGCCTGCGTGCAGCAACGAAGACACAGTGCAACCAAAAATTAAATAAATAAATAAATTTATAAAAAAAAAGAAGAAATAGAGGGTTGAAGCAGTATGTAGTAAAAACAAAAAAAATCATTTGGAATTTCAAAGGTTCTCCTTAAGGCTTAACATAAACCTAGATTTTTTCAAAATTAATTTTTGGTTTGATGAAATGCTACCCCAAGATAAGGCCAAGATTCATTAACCTCAGATGGTCATTTTTCCCCCTCAAGAAAATACACTGCATCGGTGGATTTATAAGCATTTATAGCCATCACAGAGGACTTTAAGAATGCTATATACTGTGACATGTGGAGAAACAAAGTATATCACTAGGTCTGAAGATGAAGATATAACTTTAAAAGTGTGTTTAAATAGAGCATTTAAGGGTGTCAGTAGAGGAAATTAAAAAGAAGAATTAGTATGGAGGCTATGAGATGAGGTGCTTGTTAAAGGCATTTAATACTTCCAGTTTGGCAGAAACATGAGAATCAGTTTGAGCCCAATTATTAGGATAATAATTATAAGATAATGGGGAGGAGATGTATCCTCTTTGACTACAGCCCCCCATAACAGAAATAAAAAATTCCAAAAAGGAAGTTTTCTCCAACTAAGAGTTGAGGATCGGGCTTCCCTGATGGCGCAGTGGTTAACAATCCACCTGTCAATGCAGGGGACACGGGTTCAAGCCCTGGTCCAGGAAGATCCCACATGCTGTGGAGCAATTAAGCCCATGTGCCACAACTACCGAGCCTGTGCTCTAGAGCCCGTGAGCCACAACTACTGAGCCCATGTGCCACAAACTACTGAACCCCACACGCCTAGAGCCCGTGCTCTGCAACGAGAGAAGCCACCACAATGAGAAGACGGCACACCGCAACGAAGAGTAGCCCCCGCACACAGCAACTAGAGAAAGCCCGCGCGCAGCAACGAAGACCCAATGCAGCCAAAAATAAATAAATAAAATAAATAAATTTTTTAAAAAAAGAGTTGAGGATCTTCCTGATGACTGAATGGAGTTGTTTTTGTTTTGTTTTGTTTTTAACTGAAATATATTTGACACATAACATTGTGTAAATTTAAGGTGTACACCATGCTAATTTGATACACTGAATACTGAATGTATAAATACATTTATATATTGAGTGGAGTTTTAAAATAAAGAGAGCAAAGCTGAAGCACCCTGAATCAAACAGCCCGTTTGGTGGTAACATGCAAATTGGGTTGGGTTATAGGCTTGAGATAATAGCTTCTCTACCATGTTCATGATTAACTGGTTGATTTATTAATTATGTATTGAGCATCTACTGTGCACTGACAGTTGGCCAAGTGCTCTTCGAGATTCTGATCTATAATTTTTATCACCTTCTCCTTTCAATTTGTTGCCATAACCAAAGTCATAGATGCCCCTTAGAGATACCAGTCCTCTCAAATGGAAGACCTACCTAAACATCCTCCCTCCTCCTTACTGCCACTCCCAGCATGTTATTTCCTCTTCCTTTTGCAAAACTCCTGCTCCTTGGAGAATCAACCATCTGCTTTTACCTCCTTCTCCCCCTCCCCACAGCAACCATCTGCTGCCCCTCATTCAGGAAAGACTAAGTGCTTGGCTTCAGGCTTCCTCCATCCCAATTCCTACCACCATCCTGAGTCATTTCAACATAAGCTTGAATGACCCATCAGCTAGTCATTCAATTCCCTGAATGCCTCATCATAGGTGACCTACCCTCTTCCACCTCAATAACCCACTTCCAAGTCACGCCTGGATCAATCAGGAACTGCATCATATCATAACCTAATTCATTTATGCCCCCTTCCAAACACAACTCTCTATCCTTCTAGTTCATCCAGTTGGAATATATATTTTTGTCTCTGTCCCTTTCGTTCCTTTCTTCCTTTTTTCTGTCCTCTTCTTTTTTTCTCTTCCTCCCTTTTTTCTTTCTCTTTCTCTTTTTATCTTTTTAATTGATATTACTCCACCTTCTAGCCATCCCCTCTGTTCTGTATCACTTCCTCCTCTGTTCACTTTAAAATTAAATATTGTATTTAGACATCTTACTAAACTCTCACATTATTTCTAATTTTTCTACAGGTTCTTTGGAGTCTCTATGTATGTCATCTGCAAATAATGTCAATTTTTTTCAGATTCCTTATTTTCTAATTCTTGTGGCCTTAATTTATTTTTCTTATCTTACTGTTTTGCCCAGGTGATACAGTAAAATAATAAACAGGTATGATGTACTAGTAGACTTTCTCTGAAAATCTAATCCAAATATTGCCCTTCTCTCAATCTGCAAGGCAAACTCCCCAGTCTAAACCAGCATTATCTTTTGCTTGATTACTTACCTAGCCTCCAAAATGAACTTCCCAATTCTACTCTGTTCTTCTCCATTCCTTCTGCACTTAACACCCAGAGAAATCTTTTGAAAACACAACCTAGATTATGCCTTGCCTTGCCTTAAACCTTTCATTGGTTTATAATTGCACCTAGAATAAAATCCAAAATCTTTACTAGTCTACCTCTTCAAGCCCTTCTTTTCTTACTAGATTTTACCCACAGTACTTTCTTTTATTTCCTAAAGATGACAAAACTTTCTGCCTCAAGTCTTTCTCAGTGGCTGTTCCTTCTGCCTGGAATGATATTTGCCTCACACTTTGCCTAGAGAACTCCCATTCATCCTTCAGGTCTCAGAACACGCCCAGAGAAGCCCTCCCACAACTCCAGAAATTCAGTCAGCTCTCTCTTTTTTAATATTTCATTTAACTCTTCATTTTTTCCTTCAAAGCACTTACTACCTTTTGTAATTACATATATTTATTTGTATGGCTACTTAAAATATGTCTCTCCCATTACTAAAAGCTCTGTGTGTTTACACCATCATCCCTAGCTTATGGCATTTTGCCCGGAAAATAGTGCACTATTAATAAATATTTATTGAATGAATAAACAGATGAATGAGTATATAAAGATGAATAAGACATAACTTTGGCTCAGAAAATGCACTCACAAATCTTTCCTTGAAGTCTCGATGATTTGTTTTCCTTACCAGGACTAAAAATTGCAATAAGGAGCAAGATGACATCCATAATCCTGACTTCATATTCCTTAGTGGGAGGACATTATTAGCTCAGAAATTGACTAATAGAAGCAATTATAGCAGCCTGAATCTAGACCTGATAATGGCAGGAGAAGCAGGATAAATTGGGGCAAGAAACTAAATACAAGGTGTATTCATTTCCCATCCAGATCCAGAAGCTAAGACAGCTAAAATACCCATGATTGGAATGTATTAGCTTGAATTTAGACCTAAAAAATTCAAAACTTATCACATATCCCTTTTCACACATTTGTTGTTTTTCCTCTTAATTTCTTAATACAAGTACATTTAAAATAATGTTAAATCTGAGTGACTATGGGAAAGATCCAGGCTTTTGCCCAAAAGGAAAACAAGTAGCAGCAACTTAGCTTCCAAAGTCAGAAGCAGTCAAGGTTACCTAAGAGAAATGGGGAGTCCCACAAGTTTAGATGCAGATCGAATGACAAAAGTTGGTTCCTTCTTAGAGATTCCACCTTTCTCCCAGCCTTTGAGGATCAGACATCCCTTATCATATTCAAGAACCCCTACACCTGTGCCCTGAATCCCATCCTCTCCTTCTTCCCCTGAGACCTTCACCTTCTATCACCTTGTACCTTCAGCCTTGTTTTCTTTCTACTGGAAATATCCCTTTGAGCTATAAATATGCTTGTTTCTCCTTTCCCTGACTTCATATTATCCTCCGGCTACTATATAATTTATATCTTCCTTTCTCATTAACGCATCTCCACGTTCATACTTCCCTCTCCTTAACCCACTGCAAACTGGCTTCCACTCCACCACTCAAAAGACTTCTCTCTGGAATTACTTCCTATCTGATAAATCCAAAGAGCATTTTCTAATCTTCATCCAGTGGTGTGCCAGTAAATGTTGAACAACTACCCTCTCAGAGCAGGAGTTGAAGAGACTGAATTTGTAACGCATTCCACTTTCGGTGGTGCAAATATATTTGCCATGGCTGATTTTAGCTATCAATTTGGCATCAACTAGCTTGCAAACCTCCCGAAAATTTAAAATATCAGCCCTGTGAGCCATTACAAGCCTGCTGAACCCTCTGTTACAGGGGAATCTGTTGATCACTCCTTCTTACTTCAACTTCCCATTCTCTTGTATTCTGCAACACTGCTGACTTTGAGACTCCTCCTACATTTTTGACCATTTCTTGCTTGTTACGTTCTCGCCTCCTCTTCCTACTCTTGCTTAAGAATTAAGCTTCCCTAAGGTCTGTACTCTGTCCAATGCTGTTTTCTCAACAAACTTTTCTGGTGAAATCAAATAAAGTCTTACAGTTTCAAACATATATCTCTTACACAAAAGCTCTACCCTAACTTTCTGATGGATATCTCTACCTGAAGGTCAGACAGGATCCTCAAACCCAAAATGTCATAATCTTTCCCATAATCTGGCTTCACTATCTCTATGTAAAGCACTGCTTTACCTCTTAAAGAATTCTTAAATTCATCTTTGCCTCTTCATTCCCATCACTTCTGCTATTTCTGAAAGCTGGACTCAACTATAAAGCCATCTACAAGATTCAAAGTTTGTTCAGTGTCCTTCCCTAGTGTCAAATTGTTCAGTGGGTCATCAGACACTGGTAGTATTTCTCAAGATGCCTATTGTGTTTTAAGGGGAATAAAAGGGGTTTTGTGGTCAAGTAAGTTTAAGAATCACTGAATTAAACAGAGCAAAGTGTTGTTTTTACTTTTCATAACCTTTAATATGCTAATGGGCATTATGGATTTCTAAGAGGAATGGAATTTGCAGGGATGTTTAGATATATTAGACCAGCCAAACATTTTTTAAGGTGGGAAGAAGGAATGAGTTAAAACAATATTACCTGAAAAAAAAAAAAAATCAAACTCACAGAAACAGAGAGTAAAGAAGTGGCTGCAAGGGGTTGATGGATGGAGGAAATAGGGAGAGGCTGGTAAAAGTGTACAAACATTCAGTTATAAGATGCGTAAGGCCTGAGGATCTAACATATTACATGGTGACTACAGTTGATGACACTGTATTGCATGATTGAAATTTGTTAGGAGAGTAGAACTTAAATGTTCTCACCACAACAAAAAAACAGTAAATATGTGAGGTGATGAATGTGTTAATTAACCTGATTGGGGGGGGGGGAAATCCTTTCACAATGTATATGTATATCAAATCATATGTTGTATGCTTTAAATATCTTACAATTTTATTTGTCAATTATATCTCAATAAAGTTTAAAAAAATCCACTGTTATCTGGGAGTCGACTTCAATCTCTCTCCCCTATTGCAACAGTCTCGAATAAAGTCCTCCTTTAAAAAAACCCACTCTTACCACCTCGCAATACCTCAGCATTTCTCAGAACACAGTTCAGTGCGACTCTGGTCTACAGAACAAGAGTCAAAAGCCTCAAGAAATACAAAACCCTCCGTGACTTCATCTCTGCCTACCACGCGCACTTCAAATCTCTCTGCTCCCTGCCTCTCATCTTAAACTTCAACACTACATTTTTGTAGTTCGTCATATAAACCATGCTGTTTGACTGCATTCTTTGTGCACGCTGTCCTCTAAGTCCTCTAAGCAGGAGTTTCTCTTCATCACTTTCTTTTTATTTTTTTTTTACAAATTTATTTATTTACTTATTTTTGGCTGCGTTGGGTCTTCATTGCTGTGCACGGGCTTTCTCTAGTTGTGGCGAGCGGGGGCTACCCTTCGTTGTGGTGTGCGGGCTTCTCGTTGCAGTGGCTTCTCTTGTTGAGGAGCACGGGCTCTAGGAGCACAGGCTTCAGTAGTTGTGGCTCGTGGGCTCTACAGCGCAGGCTCACTAGTTGTGGCACGTGGGCTTAGTTGCTCTGAGGCACGTGGGATCTTCCCGGACCAGGGCTCGAACCCGTGTCCCCTGCATTAGCAGGCGGATTCTTAACCACTGCACCACCAGGGAAGCCCTTCATCAGCTCTCTTGTCCAGATAATGTATATTTCAATACTCAGTTCCAGTATCATTTCTTCCAGAAATTCCTTTTTGGTTTTTCCAGCACCTGCCATGTGAGCTAGATGCCTACCTTTGGTGTTGGTACACAATGTACCTCTCTATTATTGTACTCACTGCATTGCTCTATTGAAATATATCTGTTTCCTTCCAGACTGTGAACTCCTTGAAGGCAGGGACCCCATCTTACTCATTTTCACCATCTAACATACATTAAGCATGTCTTTTTATTTTGATATTTTCATCTGGGGCCTCCCTGATCCTGGAGAGACTAACCCTCCCAAGGGCTAGTCAATTCCAAGAGACAGTAAAGGACTCATCTGCAAGCATGCTTTTCATATGCAAACCAACCAATCCCAATCCCATACCCTTAAGTACATCCTTAAAGAGTTCTTAGGCTCCAGGCAACTATTCCCTTGCCCTCATCACCCCCAGGCCAAGTAACAGACAACTAGAGATAGTCCCTCTACCCTAGAGCCTGCTAAAGTTATTCAAACTAGCTAATCCTAAAGCCTGCTTACCCCACCTCCTCAGTTCCTTCCGCAGAAACTACAATCAAGGCTCTTGCCTGCGTTTGCTCTTCACTCCCTCTGCCTCTTGACCAACTCTGGTACTTCCCACGTGGCCCTTCCTGGCACGTTGTGCGGTGCCACCTGAGCCTAGGGGTGTGTGAGTTTAAATTTCTTCCTTCATGACAATCTTGTCCATGTCTGTGTGTCTTACCATACCTGATTAAAACAAATCCCGAGTACCTTGTAAGACTCTGTCACATGGCAGATATTCAACAGACGTTTATTCAATTAATTAATCAGTTAATTCGTTCACTGTCGGCAAGAAGAAAAAAACTGCCACCCTGAGTTGGCTGCTAGTTCTTCCACCACTTTAAAATCTAACCCTTAAATTTAGGAATAGTGAGGACAGTCCATAAATTAAGGCAATGTTAACACTGAGATGGTCTAGTTAAAATTCTGTCTGGGGGATGGCAGGAGAATCCCCTCCTAGCCCTAAGAGCCCATCATTTCTGTATGAGAAGCATGAGTGCATAAAGATGCTGCTGAAGGTCGTCCAAAAACACTCCGGCTCCTTTAAGCAGATGTGGAAGGAGACCATGCCCTTCATTTCCAGTTAAGCCTGGACACTGAATCAGTTATGAGTCATTGTGTTGCAGGTACCAGAAAATTCCACCTCAAACTGACTTAAAAAGTAATAACTCACTGTCATACAATGGATAAGTGTGGAGGCAGATGGTTGCCCTTTTAAGGTTAAAAACAACTAAAACATAAAATTCTTTCAAGAAAACATATAGATGCCATAAAACAATATTAAATGGGAGAAAAAAGAACACACGAACACAGGCTTCAGGACAAGGGTTACATGAGGTCAGGGAAGGTCGGGGATGAGATGGGGAGGAGGTCATATGGTTAAGATTCAGATTATTTGTCAAGGTCGTAACATTTGTTTTGCATAGTGAGTTTGAGGGTGCTTGTTACATAATTGAAAACAATAAATTACACAAACAAGCACACTTAGTTGGAAGCAGAGCTAGAACTAGAACAAAAATTTTTTTATCCTACTCCAGAGTTCTAGGTCACTCCTGCAAAAAAAGAAAAGCTGTTGCCACTGGGGTGCAGGCTCTGTAACAGCGAGAAGGTTCAGGGAGACATAACCTTCTGTGCTCAGGCAGGCACAAAGTCAGGGGCCTCACCCTTTGCTAAGAAAGGTTTCGCACTGAAGAATTTGAGATAAAATAAATAAGCCTATTTCTCTCTTTTTGAATAGAGAACAAATTTAAAGAATAGCCATTCCTAAATACAAGAGATTGATGAGATAAAATCAATCAACCAAGAACAACTATCAATTAGTGAGGTGCTCCTTTCATTGTTAACTGAGAATTTGCAAATGCTGAATAATTAACTTTGGCCTCAATAGTTAACACAATTTAGTCATAGGAGGGCTATCAGATTAAGCAGCTAAATCTTAGGTCCCATTTTGATGAGTCAGACCCGTAACAGGTAAGCCTGTCTCTTCTTTTATTGAATTAATCTCAAATGAACAGGACCTTGAAATAATATATCATGTGATATGTGAGGTTTACAGGCACTAGAAAAAAACAAAAGCATTTCAATATGTTCACCCTAACTCTTCATTGATGTTGTTGGGGATTGGGTGGAAGTGAAGGTAAAAACTAAGTGTGAGCCTCACAGGAAATTTTTTTTCTCCCTCAGACCACATTTACAATTTTCTCCTAATGGTTGGTCAAGTGTCTGACCAAAGCTGTGATTCCTCAGGCAAAGTAAAGTGAAGCTCGATTATGTTTTGTGAATTTGATCAATACCAAGAGACAAACTAAATCACACAAGGAAAAAGAACTCTCAGAAACAGCTGTTTTACACTCTGTACCTTCTTCCCCCACTCTCCCCCTGCCTCACAGGTTTATTCTTGAGGAAAATGTGTCTCAAATTTCCATTTACTCGTTTTCTCTATATGTAAGGCTTAAAAATAAGTTTGCTGATAGTACGGTGAGTTGACACAGTGTGGAACTTAAATATTTACCAGTAAATGATATCATCAAACATTGCAAAAGTCAGAGCACGCTTGTTTCTTTTTTGATCATGGTCAGCTTAACCACAGAGAGACAAAAGCCAGTGTGATGGTTGTCTCTGGCCTGCCTCACCAAGTTGTCCTGAATGTTCTAGAAATTGCTGAACAATCACCCTGTAGTTGTTTCCTTTTAGTCCTGTACAATTGGCCATGTCTACTAGTGTCATAGTGGTTCTCTCCTGGTCTAGGACCTTGAATTCCAGGCTGGAAGTCTGAACACAAATCAGAAGAGAAGAAAGTTTTTGAACAAAGGTAGATTTGTGATTTGGAGGGCAGCTCATCTGACAGGAGAATGGGGAGACACAAGTTAGGCAGTTATTGTAACATTCTTTAGAGACAGTAATGGTGTCCTGAGCTTCATAAGTCAAGATGAGTAGGTTAGAAGGTAGGGGACAGGGAATGATGAATTCAGTACCAAAGATGTTGAATTTAAGTTATTAAGAGGACATCAAATTTCAGCATATAGTAGGAAATGCAGAAGTGATACTGTGGAAGCTAACATTAGGACTTAACCAAGGTGATAGTAGCCATCACCGAGGCTGTGAGAAAGACACCAGGTAGATCTGAAGGGTGAGTACCTGATCTCAGTGACTTAGGAAATTATAATAATTGCACAGATACTGGTAGAATCCCCTCCCTCACTATGCTTAGAGGCTTTATCACCCAGAGTCCTTCACAAACACATACACACACACACATGCACACGCACATGCACACTCTAGGGTTCTCAAGGCTTTAGGGGAAGAAGAAGATGTATCTTACATCAGGGAGTAAAGACTTTTCCCCTACACTCTTAGGTTCTGTGGTTGGGCCTGAGAATTAAACTGACAAAGATAGGTTAGGGGGAGAAAAGCATACACATTCTATTTGATGTTAATGTTTCTAGATGTATACAGAGGTCTTCATATAAAAGAAATGAAGACCCAAAGAAGTGGATAATCCTGAGAGCTTACATACCATGTTAACAAAGAGTGAGAAAAACTGGAGATGTGATAAGACAAAGGAAAAGGGGGCTGGGACTAGGGGTGGTAAACTGTGGGAAAGTGACTAGGAAGTAAATGGGGTAAAGTAATGAACAGTAAGGGTTATGGAGTAAGGTTTCTTAATACTTTCATCTCAACATCTATTTCCTGTCTTGGGTGATAAGAGTGTTCTCCTCTTTCTGCTACAGGGAGGGCATCTTTTTCACAGGAAATTTATGCCTTGCTTTTAGGGAGAAAGGAGGAGGGCAGAGAGCCTTTCCTGCATCTGCCATCATGCCTTCAGCTCAAAATACTCAATATGCCAAAGCCGCACATTGTGGGGCAGCATGTTCTGACCCTCTTTATTTGCCATTCTTGGCTTAGCAAATTTTGTAAAATACAAGATAAACAAGATTTTAGCACACATGTATGAAGTATACCACAATATAAAACAGACACATACTGAAACTAAAATGATTTTGTTACTATGTTTATAGCATTTATTTCAGCATTGCAGCATCCTACCAAACTCGAATTTACTAAGCACTTCAGGAGTTGAGAAAATGAAACAGAAACCCAACTCTCAGTGATCATTTTTCAAAGTAAGGGAAATTAGATATAGACATAAGTAATGAACACTAGTAAGTATAAGACAGGGTAGAAAGTCATGTAATAAGACAGGGATGCAAAATACTATTCCAGACTTGGGGGGTGGGACAGGTGACAAGACTCAGGTGCTTAGGACAGCTCCATGACGGACAAGACAACCAAACTGGTCCTTGAAGCACAGCAGGACTTTCAATGTGGAGATAAAGGAGATGGCTGTCACCAATAAGAGGGGCAATGACACGGAGCTGGGAAAATGTAGCTTGTGTGTAGATAAAAGCAAGTGTTTGGTTTGAGCCAAGGGCAGGATTTATTGAAGGGAGTAGAGGACTTTATAATTGGAAATGTTGGTTCAGGTCAGATCGTGACAGCCTCAAAGGTCATGCACTAAGGACTTTGGACTTGATTCTGAAGCCAGGGGAGAGCTTCTGAAGGCTCGGGGGTGGGGAGGGGAGGGGGAGACATGGTGTGATCATGGTGACACTGGGTGAGATGGAAAGAGGAGGACAACCTGGAGGCGAGTAAAAATGAGGCTCCATCAAATTAAGATGCAGGGATTATATGTTATAATAGAGGGTCCGTGTCCACATTTCACAATGTCACGGTGCCCTATTTAAAATGGTTATGTTCTCAAACTAGGATAGAGAGGCAAGTTTCTCTGTCTTAATATGGATTTCAGCCTAAGGATATTTTCTAAAGGTCAAATTACTCACAGAAATAAAGCATCTGTTTGGAATAACTGCTAAAACACGGGACACCATGGAAGAATCACACAGGGCAGTGTCAGCTGTTTTCAATGAGTACAGATAACAACTTTTGAACCTTCAGAGACTCCTTTGATCCACAAGTAAAGTGACATTCAGGTTTATTTTAAGTGTTACCACTCTGTTCATAAGAATGGTAGCCAAGAGAGGAAAACAATCGAAACTGATCTTCCTTCAATACCACAATCAACGGTAAATGATGTTAACTGGATAGGTTTACGGTTCTATGTAAGTATTTTTTGAGGCCAAAGACTGAGGTAATATCAGGCAACACAGCCTAAGGCTTTTAAGTGTATTCCAGTGTTGGCTGTTGAAACTTTGATTGATTAAACGTGATGCGTCCAACTAATCCTTGATATATTTATGAGTAATGGAGAGAAATGAGACTTTGTCCTTCACACTGGCAGTCTCTTCATTCATTAAATCATTCACCTTTGTTCTTTTGCCCTTCCTGGCACTTGTAATCATATATAGAGAGAAATATTAACCACATAAAAACATACAAGTAAATACAGGTTTAGAAACAGCAGTAAGTATTCTGAAAGGGTAAGAACCAGGCACTGTGAGAATGAGGGGATGGATGGATATAGGTGATCAGAGAAAGATTCTGGCAGGAAGAGGTATTTAAACTGAAGTAGACATTAGCCAGGAAAAGAAGGGCAGCATTTCACAGGAAGACAGAATCTCAAGTCTAGTTAACTGTAATAATTTACAACGAAATTACGTGACCCCAGTATACATTCTATTGGACCTAGAGGTACAACATAAAAATATTATAGATCATCTAACAATATGTGAAAATGTCACTCATTAATTTTAAATAGCAATTTGCAATACTATGGTTATAAACTATTTGGCTTGGGGCAATATATTTCCATGTCTTATGAAATTATTAATTCTCATTAAATGCTAATGATCCTTACTGTGAAGATTAGAGCTAATTACGTACTCCTTTCACCAACAGTAATTTATTAGCTAGTCATGATGAATCTGGTAAATGTTTCTGTGTTAGTTGGCCAAAGTAAGTTTTATGGACCAGATACCAACACCACAAAGCACATACATAAACAAATACTTAGAAAAATAAATACTGCCATCGTCAGATAATAAAGTTGGAAAACAGATGGACAACAGGACTAAACGTTATGATATATGAAATAATTATCCAACTAACATTAGTCAGGTGACCATACATGCTGTTTCCATGGTTACAGGCACTGGTGTTAACAGGACAGTGTGGTGAGCAGGTTTACCTCATCACCCTGTCAAAATCAAAACTGAAAACAATTGAGGTCTTTAGAGCTGGATTTCTTGACTAAAACACTAACAATAGGTAAAACTGCTCTTACAGATTCATTTCTTTCAATTTGGAACAAATTGAAGCCATGTAAGAGCATAGCGCTAACTCAAGAGTTTGGCAATAAATTTAAATTGTTAAAGTTAAGCTTTGAACATTTCAAATATGTTGTAGATTTAAAATTCTGAGGATTACATGGGATTACACATATCATAGTATAAATTAAGTTTCATGGTAAATAAAAATATGACATTTATCCAAGAAAGGTACTATATTTTCATTTGCAAACTTTTGTATATTTTATTATAGCTTACATGGTATGCATTACAATTAACAGTTGCCACTTTTTTTAGGAGACCCTGTTATAGAACACACCTAATTTTTTTTAAAATGTAGAAAATTCATCACTTATTATAAAAAGATAGACTTTGGCTTTAAAAAATGTATTTTCTCATATCATTTAAAAATAAATCTATTCAGGGGACTTCCCTGGTGGTCCAGTGGTAAAGAATCCACCTTACAATGCAGGGGATGCGGGTTCTATCCCTGGTCAGGGAACTAAGATCCCACATGCCGCAGGGCAACTAAGGCCACGCACCACAACTATGAGGCCACGCACCACAACTACGAGGCCTCGCACCTCAACTAGAGAAAACCCGTGCACCACAACTAGAGAGAAGCCCACGCACCGTAAGGAAAGATCCCACATGCTGCAACTAAGAAAGACCCGACACAGCCAAAAATAAATAAAATAAATAAATAATGAAAACAAACAAAAAAACCTTAAAAGATAAATCTATTCATAAGAATTAAGTGTAATAGAATGGACAAACAACAATGTCCTATTGTACAGCACAGGGAACTATATTCAATATCCTATAATAAACCATAATGGAAAAGAAAAAGTAAATTAAAAGAAAGAAAAAAAATTAAGTGTATATATAATTCTTCTGATATATATGTATATATCAACTAACTCAATCATATTCAAATACACCAATTTTAAAGTTACAAGTATGCTATAAACATATAACATATGTCATTTCCTAACACGGGGCGGAAGCCCTTTGGAAACTCTCCCCAGCGTGTACTGAATGCCTTCCTCACTGAGCACAGTCTGATTTCCTGTAGGAAGATTTTTGCCTAATCTTTCTTCTGCTCCACACGGTGCATTTTTAGAGATCTCCAAATGCTGTAAACAGTCAATTAAATAAAACAAAATTTAATTAAACCTATGCGTGAAAAATTGAAAGGAGTGTCTTAGAGCAGACCTTGCTCTATTGTCAAAGGCAGTTCTATGGGGAAGCATATCAGGCACAGTGTTTTGAGCCACTGGAAATTAGTATTACAATGAATCAACCATGTAACATAAAAAAGAATTTCCCATCACCCTCGGGGAGATGGATCAAGACAGACTGAAGGGGCAGCAAGATAGTCACATTAATTCTAGGAGAAGAGTTTGATGAATGAAATGCAGGAATAAGTGAGTTGGTATTTCCTATTCTTTCTTTTTTTTTTTTTTAATGAGAGTATAGTTGCTTTACAGTGTTGTGCAGTATTTCTTATTCTTTCAATTACGAAAGTCACAAGGATTCCCCAGGAAGAACAAGGAGCTACAATGTTATTAACACACTTCACAAAACTATAATTGTGATTATAATTTCTTCCTGGTAAAGACCTAGAGATAGAGCTAGGGAAAAGTTCTCACTTGGTATACAGGCAATGACACTCTTTTTTTCTATGTATACTACTACAACTAAATTAGGGAGTACATCTGCTTAAAGGGAAGGCAATTTAGAATTGAACTAAACTCAAACTGTGTAATTTCTTCATTAGTGAACAGGGATATCACTCTTTATCTCTCACAGTGTTGAGGAGATTCTATGATGTGATGTATATAAAGTCCTTAGCACAGTGCCTGGCATACAGTAGGAGCTCAGTAAGTGTGCATGTATATGTCATCATGACCAAGAGCATCATCAAATGAACCCCATCATCTTTGCCATCACACTCTTTATATTCAGGATATTTTATTCACAAAATTGGACAATGTTAGTATTACAGAAATATTCCAGAATCCAAACCCAACATTCATCCCTAAACTAAATTACATTTTAACCTCCCTCTATTATAGAAAGCATGAAGCTAAACCAGCTTTAACACAGTTCCACCTCTTCCATGGCAGAGTTTCAGAAATTTTTTCCAAATAAGTATTAATAATATTTTAAATTCAGAAAAATCAAGTCCTGCCTTAGTTCCTAAATAACGGGGTTTTTCCTATTAATCACCAGATAATTTTAGAGCTGAAAGTGAAATGATCTAGACAAGACACTCATGGTAAAAAGCACAGAATGGTTAAGAGGCGTTGCCTATGACTCTGAATTCAGCACAGGACGGGACTGGCAGAGGTCTCCTGACCAAATGCCAGACTATCTCCATCACCACAGATGCATCCAGTACATATCCAGCTACACCAAAGAGCTTCCCACTTATCAATTAAATAGCATACTACCAAGGACCATACAGGCTTTCCTTCTTAACAGATACTTTTACACAAAGCACTGAGTCCTCTGAGTTTCTAACAAACCAAATAGACTAAAAACACTAACTTAGGTATCACAGTTGAAATAATATTGCCTACAAAAGAGTTAAAAAGTGTTTTTATGTGTAAACACTACAAAGTCACTAAGTATATTTGAAGCATGTAAATTATACACATTGTGTGGGAATACTTACTTTAACATTCATTTGTTTTACTGAGAATTCTTAGTGCTAGTTCAACTTATTGACTCAGATTCCAAAAGGACACTTGTAGGACAAAATTGTCTTTTTCACCAATGACCTAGTTTATTCTTCAAAAGAATTTAAAATAAATATTGTGATGTTTATCCAAGACAATCATTCCCACACTCATCTTCCAGCATCTAAAATACCTGCCCTCCTTTTCCTAAAGTAAATTTACTTTTAGAGAAAGAGTTTTGATAACAGATTTTTTTTCTAGCCTGGAATTTGATAAGTTTATCGATTTAAGATAAAAATTCAAACTCCAATTTCACTATCTGGCTATAAAATTGAATGCCATTCTGGGACAATATAAGTGTCAATATTATTAACTTTATTTGTACCTTCTCCAGTTCTTTTTTCTTTATACGTAAATGAAAAGAATTCCTTTGATTTACAACGTCTGTGTCAGCAATCAGCTTCCCTCTGTAAAGGAGTCTATCACATTTTGTCATGTTACTTCTTTGAGTAAACTCTGACTTCAAAATCTATCCCATCCATATCAGAAGCTTCAGTGTAGGATCTTTCCTGTTCTCGTTTGTTTCTTTGTGCTCTCTCTCTTTTAAACCTGTTTATCTTGCTTAAATGGAAAACATCAGTGAATCCATCTAAGCTCAAAGGAGAAGAATAGCAGTTATAAAACCTCTGCCATAACTATGATTATTCTACAGCCCTTCTTCAATTTCCAGGATCAAAAAATAACAATAAACTTCAGATTTTCTAAATTTCTTTCACATGTCATTTTTTAAAAACAAACACAAAGCCAGGAAAGTTACTATTTTGGTTCTTATTATGAAGAAGAAACCGGGAAAGTTACTATTTTGGTTCTTATTATGAAGAAGAAAATAGAACTAAGCAGAGTAAAAAACAAACAAAGTCAAAGAAACCAATGAAACAAGAAAAGGATGAAGAAAACAATAAAGTCTAACATTTCCAAAGAAGATTCACCCCGAGATATTTTTCTTAGTTTCATCCTCAGTTATGTCAAAGTTTAGAACAATACGGTTATTTTTTGAAGCAACAATTTGATTTTTTGTTTTCATACTAAGCTGTGTTTTATGGAAAAGCAGATAATAAAACAAAAACTAATTGTTAATTTTTTAAAATTGCAGTTAGTGTTGAAACTTTACAAGGAGTAAAGCTGAAATTTCCCACTCTGGAATCTCACCCCATAGTGATACCACTCCCATCTTTCTGGCTTTCTTCTAGTTTATATTACTGTATCTCAAAATAACCCCTTTATTCTGCTATTTCTTGATTTTTGTTTGCTGTTCATACTGTCCTCTGATTTCTTCCTACAGAAAATGAATTTCACACCTACCTACCCCCACCAAACCAACCAACCATCTTCCCTCCTCCCAATGCAGTTATAGCACAATCAGTCAACCTTCTATGACTCATTTTCAGAACGATGCATCTACATAGCGAAACCACACAAGGTTCTAGAGTGTAACTTTTCCCCAGCTATTTCCTTTGCTTGGTTTTCTCTGTATCTGCCTCTGAATCATCCATACACTCTCCTGAACAAACTGCCAATCTTCTGAAGGGTTGGGGAGAGGTGGCTGACCTGCTCTGGGAGTCCAATTAATGTCTCTCAAATAATTCTGCAAATGTTGGTGCCACTCTGGGCCCCTTCTCTCAGAGATTCCTGCTTCCTACAAATTCCTGTGGCTTTCTGGAGCTCTGCTGAGAGAAGCTGGCTCTCCACCAACAGTCTTGGGTTTCCACCTTATTCACACTGCTAAATCAGGTATCACTCCCCTGCTTTTGCAATCTTTGTTGATATCTGTTGTCATTTCCTCCTATCCTCTTTGTTCTTGTGGGTTTGTTCCTTTTTAATAGTTTAATATCCTTTGAGTGTGGTTTTCAGAGGGAACACAAATAAATGCATCTGTCCGAACCACCATGATTAACCAGAAGGATTTGTTGTGATTATTTGTAAAGCATGATTTTCTATGTTTTTTTTTTAACATAACCAAACCCATTTCTCTTTTGTCCACTTCCAGTTGTCTGCCTCTAAGTCTGATTAACTAATTGGGATGGATTTTTTTTTTTTTTTATAACGTTTTTGCCATTCTTTTGCCATTTTCCCCACTTGATGGCACCCTTCTCCAAGATCCATTATCTTCATGTTTCTTTTCCTTTCTCTCTCTCTCTCTATCTCAACAAGAAATTTGACCTTAGGGGCAGGAGAGAAACACACAAACTTATTCATACTAGGGTGTAAATGATTGACATCATTAAAAAGTGCTTCCCAGGATTTTAATACAATGAAAAATTCTAAATTGAAGTTAAGGTACACTGGAATTTCCAAAGATGTATTTTGGAAACTCTCTCTGGGAACAGGAATATGTTGGGAGAAAAGTAGAGTCGAGTAAAAAATGAGAGAGAAGGGGAAGAGAAAATGAAGTAGGAGGGACTAACAGAGGAGATAAGATTGGTGATAATGTCCAATTTCAAGAGATAATTTAATAACTTTTTTCCTAGATATGCAGATTTGGAAGAAACCAGAATAAATATATTAAGAAAACAAAGACACTCTCGTGAGATAACACTCAGGAAAGTTCTTTGGAAAATACAAAGCACTATAAAAATATTAAAAGGTATCAAATTCAATAAGTATTTACTATTGTGGAACTTCCAGAAACATGCCCTTATTTATGTACAGCATCCAAGTCAAATACCATAAATTACTACAAATTTCCATTCATTTATATACACCTACTAGCTTTTCTATTTTCTCCCAGTGGCCTTTATGCAAAAGTCTTTGCCTTCTAAAAATGACTCCATGAAGCAATTTCGTTATGATGGATAATTAAGGTCTCTGTTACCTTATGGAGGCCACTGAAATTTCTTCTTGAACTTTTCTATGGAATTAATTTTCCTACACTTGCTCAGTTTCGCAAATTTCCTAAACTGTTCAGTTTACAGGAAGAAGTCAAATCATTTCAAGGTCCATAAAACCAAACGAACAGCAGGCAGTGGTTAATTAGTCTGAAGGAATCTTAGCAGCTACAAATCTATTAGTAGCTGGACACAGGGACTTCCACCAGTGGTTTTTCCCAGTATTTCAAATATGAAAACTCTGTTTGAATGCCAAAACACCTCCACGCCTGAAATACATATGACCAAAAAACCCCACAAAAATTAGTAATGCTTTTGAGTGCATCTGTATTTTCCTAATCATAACAGCATCTGTATACATTTGAGAATTAGCACACAGACAAGAGTCGGTGAGCATAGAGACCAAGGGGCCTCAGTAATTTTGACCCACAAGTAGGCAACCATTGACCTACAGCTTACCCTGCCCGTGTTTTTTGTCTTCCAGTAGAGAATAATTAATTTCTCACTTAAAACGAGAGGAAATGAGAGAAATTCAGACACAGCTGTGGTAAGTTTCTACCTTATTGGTTCCTCTTCTTAAATCTGGGAATTGATTCTTCTTTTTTTTTTTCCGGTACGCGGGCCTCTCACTGCTATGGCCTCTCCCGTTGCGGAGCACAGGCTCCGGACGCGCAGGTTCAGCGGCCATGGCTCACGGGTCCAGCCGCTCCACGGCATGTGGGATCTTCCCAGACCAGGACACAAACCCGTGTCTCCTGCATCGGCAGGCGGACTCTCAACCACTGCGCCACCAGGGAAGCCCTCTTTTTTTTTTTTAATGTGGACCATTTTTTAAGTCTTTATTGAATTTGTTACAATATTGTTTCTGTTTTGTTTTGGGTTTTTTTTGTTTTGTTTTGTTTTGTTTTTGGCTGAGAGGCACGTGGGATCTTAGCTCCCCGACCAGGGATCAAACCCGCACCCCCTGCATCGGAAGGCGAAGTCTTAACCACTGGACAGCCAGGGAAGTCCCCACTGATTCGTTTTTAATCCAAATTATCTCCCGTTAGAAAATACAGCTTTGAAAGTTGTTGAATCTTTTAAAAGTCCTAATTGTAAAGCATTTACTGTCTGTGACAGTGGTTCTCAACAGTATCAGATTTAACAAACGTTTTCTATAACGAAGATCCTTAATGTCCCCCTTCATAGCCTACTTTATCTAGGACTGAAATAAACTAGTCCAAACAGCAATTTATTACTTCTCATGATTCTGTGGGTTCGCAGGGCAGTTCTTCTGCTTGGTGTGGTGTCATGTGGGGCTCAAGACAGCTCAGAGGTCAAAATGGTCTCACTCACACAACGGGCAGTTGGTGCTGGCTACTGGCTGGAAGCTCAGCTGGGCAGATTGGCCAAGGCCACACCTCTCTTCCAGGTGGGCCCCTCCAAGTGAGGGCTGGGGCCTCTTCATAGCATGGCAGCTGGGTTCTAAAAACCTGGCTATTTCATTAGATCTTTTAGTGTAGTCATATCTGAGCATTTACATATTGAATACATATTTTGTGAATTATTTTCTTTTATTCCTCTGCTTAATTACAGTTGGGGTGCTATTTTCATTTTTTAAAACATTGTGCCTGTAGTTAGATTCCATTATCTAAGAATTTCATTTGAGGGTATGTGATAGATGATGCTTCCAAAGATGGCCACAACAATCTCATCTCATGGGTTCTTTGACAATATAACCTCACCACTCCAACATCAAGAGATGGTTTCCCCTTTCCTTGAATTTGGGCAGACCCCATGACCTGGTTTGACCAATAGAATCCAGCAAGAAGATGCTGTGTAACTTTGGGGGGCTTGGCTTAAGAGGTTTGCAGTGTCTGCCTTTGCTCCAGGAAACAAGTGATTTCCTTGATTTTGCAGTAACTACACGACTGACTATATTAATACCCTGTTCAACTAACTGTGTACATCAGAGCCGGGACTAAGGTGAGGGGAGGGAGGTACTCATCTTCTTTTTACTTTTTTTTTTTTTTTTTTTTTTTTTTGCGGTACGCAGGCTTCTCACTGTTGTGGCCTCTCCTGTTGCGGAGCACAGGCTCCGGACGCACAGGCTCAGCGGCCATGGCTCACGGGCCCAGCTGCTCCGCGGCATGTGGGATCTTCCTGGACCGGGGCATGAACCCGTGTCCCCTGCATCAGCAGGCAGACTCTCAACCACTGCACCACCAGGGAAGCCCTTGGGCACAAAATTTAAAGGGCTCCTTTAATGTAAACTCAGTAATCAAGATCAACAATATTCTGATGCAATCTTTTAAAACATAAAATTAATGGATACCAAGGGGAAGGGGGAGGGATGAACTGGAAGACTGGGATTGACACATATACACTATTGATACTATGTGTAAAATAGATTACTAATGAGACCCTACTGTAGAGCACAGGGAACTCTACTCAATGCTCTGTGGTGACCTAAATGGGAAGGAAATCCAAAAAAGAGGGGATTTATGTATATGTACGGCTGATTCACTTGGTTGTACAGCAGAAACTAACACAACATTGTAAAGCAACTATACTCCAAAAAAAAATTAATTAAAAAAATATCAAATTAATGCCAAAAAAATCTATGATGAACAAAGTAACAAAACTTGAAAGACAGGACATACAGAGTAAGTTTTCCAGTAATTCTGACACAATATCTTTATATCATTTAAGCTTCCCTGTCCATAATGACTTTTCCTAAATTATGAGTCTTTTTTGTGTAGCTTCTGATAAAACTCTTCAGTATTACTTTATACTGAAGGGCTACTGATTTACACTTGTATTAAAGTACTACTGACATATTTGTAGTAGGATATTGCTCAGTGTGTCTTTATTTCTTTTTTTTTTTTCTATTGAGTTGACATAGAATACTATGTTAGTTTCAGGTGTACTACATACTGATTTGACATGTGCAGTACATTATGAAATGATCATCCAGAGAAGTCCAGTAACCTATCCCCACACTAAGTTATTACAGTATCATTGACCATACTCCTTAGTTCAGTGTATCCTTTTAAACTCTAGCAGGACTCAGGAATATTTTTCATTGTGCAGAACTGAATCGAGCTTGGAGGGACACCAAGCACACCTGGCCCCCTCCTCTAAGGGCCAGTGGTACCTCACATATCAAATCATCGTGTCAATCCAAAATGCCCCACGTTTCCAAACCCACTGACAGCCTAGGGGCTGTCCTGAGTGAAAACTTGGAGATGATCATCAGGGTATGAGTGAAACAAATAACAGGCTGTATGTAAGCATCTTTTGAAAACCGTCTTGGTTACACACCGAAGGTTGATGTGAACTTTAATTAAGTCACACGTGAAGGCTCTCTAGGGTTTTTAAAAATTAAAGAGCCTTTAGGATACGATATTGCACGTCCTGCTTTAAAAACTAGACAATGATAAAAGCTTCAAGCTGAAGCAAACACACGCTAATCACACTGTTATTCATCTCTTTCGTCTAGCCACAAATGAGGCCATGAAGGGTTGTTATGTTTTATTTAGGCATGTCTTTCCCTATCTTGTTCCAAAATTCAGGCTTTTTGATTTTGGTAGTGTGTCATGCATCTCAACAAATTTTCCTTTGCGTTTATTCACAACAATATAGGCACACCTTGTTTGACTGTGCTTTGCCTCACTGTGCTTCACAGATATATTGCATTTTTTTTTTTTTTACAAAGTGAAGGTTTGTGGCAACTCTGCATCAAGCAAGTCTATCGGCGTCATTTTTCCAACAGCATTTGCTCACTTCGTGTCTCTGTGTCACATATCGGTAACTCTCACAATATTTCAGATTTTTTCATTACTATTATATTTGCTGTGGTGATCCGTGATCACTGATCTGTGAGGTTACCATTATACTTGTTTTAGCATTTTTCAGCAGTATTTTAAAATTAAGGTGGGTACATTGTTTTTTTAGACATAATGCTATTGCACACTTAACAGACTACAGTATAGTGTAAACGTAACTTTTATAGGCACTGGGAAACCAAAAACTTCATGTGACTCGCTTTACGGCAGCAGTCTAGAACCAAACCCACAACATCTCCGACATATGCCCATAATCAACTTTTCATTCCCCAAAGTCCCTTTGTAGGGGAAACAGAATAAGATTTAGGCGAAGAAATGTCCCAAACTCCCATACATTAAAAAAAGCTCCTAAAACTTATGGATTTTGCTGTGGTTATCAACTAGGAAAGTGCATATAAATTCTAGGGTGTTTTTGTTTTGTTTTGTTTTGGCAATGGCAAAATCTAATAAGTATTAAGTCAGAGTAACTGAAAACAATTTCAGGTGCACCTCTAAGATTTTCCCTCCACCTTAATGGTGGGCTACTTAACTCCATTTAAAGGTACATGCTTTTGACCACATCACATCTTAACCCCATGTCCCAAACATTTAATCATACATTTAATTTAACTAACAGTTATAATCACAACACTCTGAGCACTCTTAATTGTAAATAGATGTCTTAGATTATTAAAACGAAGAGTCTTTACTAAAAAACATCCCTGTGTTCTTGGTTATTTGGAAAATTAAGAATAGGGCTGGTGTTCCCAGGGCCATCAACCATAATACGCTGCAGACCCGTAGATCACTCTGTAGGTTCCTTTGGGTTCTATAGGATTTTGTGAGTCTTCCAAAACTTGTTCCAGCCACAAAGACGACAGTTAACTTAACTAATAAATAACTTGAACTGTCCATTTTTTCCTGTTGTCCTACAAGATCTTACATTAGAATTCAAAGACATTAAAGAATAAGGCAGGGGCTTCCCTGGTGGCGCAGTGGTTGAGAGTCCACCTGCCGATGCAGGGGACATGGGTTCATGCCCCGGTGCGGGAAGATCCCACATGCCGCCGAGCGGCTGGGCCCGTGAACCATGGCCGCTGAGCCTGCGCGTCCGGAGCCTGTGCTCCGCAACGGGAGAGGCCGCAGCAGTGACAGGCCCGCGTACCGCAAAAAAAAAAAAATAATAAGGCAGATACTACAAATCGCTTGCCTTCTGAAATTACTAAAACATGAAGTTTTCAGATGGCCTATAAAAATCTGATGGCTTATCTTATAAAATGCTGTAACAGTGGGAGAGAAATACCAAATAAACTGCCCAATCCCCCCCGTGTTGTTTTGTAAATAGAATAAGTCCCCAGTGAGACTTTTTTAACCTAATTATTGATTTATGATCTCAAAACTATTTCATTAGGAAGCTTTCCTTCCCATTTTGGCAGTCTATTTTTGGCACAAGAATCTAGGCCAAATACAAAGTTTATTGAATAATCTCTGGAATGAAAACTGTTGAAAATTCCCTATAAATATACTCTGAGTTTAGAGCATTAAAATGGTATTAAAAGCTCAGTCTACAATACAAAGTAAGTTATTATACGCTCCAATAAAATATATGTCTTTAAGGCAAATTTACAGGACTGTAGCCTACATCCTGCAGTATAGTCAAAATTATGTTTCATCTGAAGCATGAAATTTGGTGAGTACCAAATTCATCTTGCTGTGTGCTCCGTGAATACACTCCTTGTTTATCAGCCATCACTAACATTTATTAACTATCTTCAAAATACAGTCCTTTCTCTCAAGAAGTTTAAGATATGGGTAAAAGTATAGAAGATGATATAAAGCCATTGCTATAGTGTGAACATTTGTATAGAAATTCCAAAATGGAAAACTAGAAAAGTATTTAAAATATTTTCTAAGTTCGGTAAATGCCTTCTTGCATTCCTTCAGGCATTACAGAACATACTAAAAATACAAAATAATGAGGCATCATCCACAGAGCAGCAAAGAGACACCTGTGAGAAGAGGTCATCTGACTCGGAAACTAAGTCCGCCTCAGAGCCCTTCACTTACATGGGCTCCTTCCAAGATCCAGTAACCAATTTTATATTTGTAATTTTGTATTCTTCTCCTTTAGTGGACCTAAGGACATGGGGAGGGGGAAGGGTAAGCTAGAACAAAGTGAGAGAGTAGCACTGACATATATACACTACCAAATGTAAAACAGATAGCTAGTGGGAAGCAGCCGCATAACACAGGGAGATCAGTTCCGTGCTGTGACCACCTAGAGGAGTGGGATGGGGAGGGTGGGAGGGAGATGCAAGAGGGAGGAGATATGGGGATGTATGTATATGTATAGCTGATTCACTTTGTTATACAGCAGAAACTAACACAACATTGTAAAGCGATTATACTCCAAAAAAGATGTTAAAAAAAAAAAAAAGCCTCCGAAACTGCATAAACTGCAGACCCCACAAAACCTGGATCTGTGCCAGCGAGAGAATAAACAATATGTGATTTCCATGTGAGTAGGATAGTTGGCTGAGGTAATTTCAAAACACTGTAACCAGAGAGATAGAACAGGTTCCTGGATGATAGAACTCAATCCTATTAAAATGTCAAGTCTCTCAAAATCAAATTGAGCATTTAATGCAAGTGCAATAAATATTCCAACAGCATTTAGAAAGCATAACAAGACTTTGGGAAAATCTGGGAAACATCTGGAAAAAAATAAGAATCACCAATAAATTTTTGGAAAAGACAAATAATTGAATGTGAGATGCAGAGTTGAGGGGAAAATCACTGCTTTTCCAGATACAAAACATATTATAAACCCTCAACAATTTAAACCACGTGGTACTACTGTAAAAAAATGTACACACTGAACAAAACAAACATTAGGATGTCTAAAAAATTAATAAATGATAAAAGAGGTACACAAATTCAATAGGAGAGGGAAGAAGTGTTAGGAAAATGGTGATGGTACAATTGGTTAGATCTTTGGGAGTGAAAATCCATTTAGATCTTAATCTTATACCATTCTCTCAGCCAAACTAAATAGATGAAGTAGTGAAATATTTTTTAAAAAGATCAAACTAGAGAAAAATTACAAGAAAATAAACCTTAATATTTATCAACCTTACGGAGGAATGGTTTTTTAAAGCTTAGAAACAATGAAATGTTATAAAATAAAATACTGACAGAACTAACAATATGAAAATTAAAAATATCTGTACACATACACAAAACATTATAAATGAAAGGCAAGCAAGCTATGGGGATAAAATAGTTTCAGCAAGTATGCAAGATTAATATCAACTGTATATAAAGAGCTGGTACAAATCTATAAGAAAAGCACCAAGATCCCAAAAGATAAATATGCAAAAATCATGCACAGTCTGGCAGTTCCTTAAAAGTTCAAACATGGAGTGACCATATGACCCGGCAATTGCATGCCTAGGTATATGCCCAAGAGGAGTGAGAATATATATCCACACTTGTACATTAATGTTCAAAGAAGCATTATTCACGACAATCAAAAAGTAGAAATAGGGCTTCCCTGGTGGCGCAGCGGTTGAGAGTCCTCCTGCCGATGCAGGGCACACGGGTTCGTGTCCCGGTCTGGGAAGATCCCACATGCCGCGCAGCGGCTGGCCCCGTGAGCCATGGCTGCTGAGCCTGCGCGTCCGGAGCCTGTGCTCCGCAACGGGAGAGGCCACAACAGTGAGAGGCCCACGTACCGCAAAATAAAAGTAGAAATAACCCAAATAACCATCAACTGATGAATGGAAATAAAATGTGTGAAATCCATATGATAGAATATTATTGGGCAATGAGAAAGAATGAAGTACCTGCTACAACATGGTTGAAGTTTGAAAACTTATGCTAAGAGAAAGAAGCCAGCCACAAAAGACCAATGTGTGATTATATGAAACACCGTATTCTATGAAATGTTCATATGATTCGATGAGATATCCAGAACAAGCAGAAACAGGGAGACAGAAAGTAGAGATGAGTGGTTGCCCAGGTCTGGGCAGGTTTCAGGGGATGTGAGAAGTGACTGCTAATGGGTACCAGGCTCCTCACTGGAGTCATGAAAATGCTCTAAAATTAACTATGGTGATGACTGCACAGCTCTGTGAATATACTGAAAATCACTGAACTATACACTATAACTGGGTTAACTGTATGGTATGTGAATTGTATCAATATACAGTACATTTATTCAATATGCAATATAGATAGTATATTCTATCACTATACTGTATACTATAGCAATATACATTACAAATAGCTTTATTATAGCAATCTGTTACTTTTTAAAAGCATGCACAGTCAAATCACAGAAGAGAGAGCAAGTTCACAAACATGAGGAAATTACCAACATCCCTAGTAATCAAAGAAATACAGACCAAAGCAATAAGGAGACACTATTCTTAGCAATAAAAATAATAGGGGGATAGTTTTTAAATGATAATTCTCACTGCTGCCAGAAGGATGGCAAAACAGATATTCTCATGTATTGTTAGTGAGAGTGCAAAGTGGCACAGCCCTTTTTTTAAAATTAATTAATTAATTTGTTTATTTTTGGCTGTGTTGGGTCTTCATTGCCGTGTGTGGGTTTGGGTTTTCTCTAGTTGCGGCGAGCAGGGGCTACTCTTCGTTGTGGTGTGCGGGCTTCTCATTGCAGTGGCTTCTCTTGTTGCAGAGCACGGGCTCTAGGCGAGCAGGCTTCAGTAGTTGTGGCACACGGGCTCAGTACTTGTGGCTCGCGGGCTCTAGAGCACAGGCTCGGTAGTTGTGGCACATGGGCTTAGTTGCTCCGCAGCATGTGGGATCTTCCCAGACCAGGGATCAAACCCGTGTCCCCTGCATTGGCAGGTGGATTCTTAACCACTGCACCACCAGGGAAGTCTGGCACAGCCCTTTTTAAAGGTAGTTCAGCAATATACATCAAGAACTCCAAATATAGTAATACTCTGCCTCAGCAGTGTTGATTATAAAAACACCTACAAAATTCATCTTCCATATGAGGGGGAAATCATCATATACAAAGATTCACATTTCTGTATTATGTATGACAGTGAAGAAATGAAACATCTTAAATGTTCAGTAATAGTGAAATAGTTAAGTGTTTGTGGTATACACACTAAATGGAATATTATGCAGCCACTAAAAATATATCACATACTTGTCTGGGAAAATTATTATTACATGACATCAAGAGAAAAGTGGCAGCACAAAAATGTATATACAATATGATTACAACTAAGCTAAACTTTTTCTCCTTTTTTTGTATTTTTAAATTATCTTTAATAAAGCATGTTTATAAATTTTAACAAATATCAAAAAGAAAAGACAAAACAGCAACAATAACTACAATGCAAGGGACTACATGATGCTTGGCTTATGGATGCTATAATGAGCACCAGAAATTCAGAGAAGGGTTTCAAACTCAACGTTTCAATGTCTCATCTGCAGGTGACTTTGAGTTTCAAGGTTTTTCTTCCTCCAACAAAATCATTCAATGAACTCATTTATAGACCCCTCGGCCCTGGCACGTACAAACAAAAGCCAATAAATATGGGATAATGTACACCTCAATCCATTTTATGAGATATGATTATTTTCCCTTCAGTCCTAACTCTGCTCTACAACTATATTTACAATAAACATTCACTCAAACTACTTCCAATCTAGATTTGTTAAATATGTTTTTAAAGAAAAGATAGGGGGCTTCCCTGGTAGCGCAGTGGTTGAGAGTCTGCCTGCCAATGCAGGTGACGTGGGCTCGAGCCCCGGACCGGGAGGATCCCACATGCCGCAGAGCAACTAAGCCCGTGCGCCACAACTACTGAGCCTGTGCTCTAGAGCCCGTGCTCCACAACGAGAGAAGCCACCGCAATGAGAAGCCCGCGCACTGCAACGAAGACCCAACACAGCCAAAAATAAATAAATTTAAAAAAAAAGAAAAGATAGTATATAACCTGCTTTAAATTGCCACAAATAGAACCAAATATGGCAACATCTTTAAGGAAAACTACTCACAATCAAAATAGAATACATTTTATTCTTTAAAAAAAAATCCAGGTGGCAACATTCTGTATACAGTAGGTAATTTCATGTTATTTAATTTCAGAAACTTGGACTATTTCTTTGAAACAGAAAATGAAACATTCATATAATTTTCATCATTGGTAATTTGGCACACAAAACTCTTCCCCCAAAAGGTAGATTATGGATAATAAAGGAGGAAGGAGGACAGGATTTTAATAAAAAGTTGCAATTTATAAACTGTAATCATATAATTAAACAGAGTACAAGCCTTCAGAAATTTTGAGTTTTCAAACACTGAACGTTTAATGAGGAATCAATACTATCTATGAAGTACCTTTGCCCTCCATCCACTTTCCTCCATCCACTCATCTCCTTCCTAACAAAAATCAATATAATCAAAATGCTGTACAACTTTCCTCAAGACTACTTATTTTATTGAAGTAAAAAACTAAGTGAATACACTTGAGCTTCAAATTTAAGAAAACAAAACTTGTGAGCTGCTTTATTCTACCTTGGCTCAGCCAATCAGAACCCAATGTTGCCTTGGAAACCCTCATGCTTATTAGCAAAATAACTCTGTTGCTCGATTCTTAAAGCGTTAAATATCCACTTAGAAATCATTTAAAAATCTATTGATAAACAGTCAACATTTCAGAGAACAACAACAACAAGAACACAAAAATTTATTATCTGGGTTGCTTTCCCCTAATCATTATACGAGTACTCTACGAGATTAAGAGAACCATTTCACCCTGTTCTTATATCCATTTCTTGTTTGCCCAAAACTTTGAAAATATAAAGAGAGAAAATGTATATAGTCTGATTTTGTCTGTGTATACTGCATACCATATATTTCATTTCATCACATACAAATGTGTTTGCTAGATTCAATTACATTTAGTTATTTTGTATTGTCCTTGGTGTATGTGAGGAAAATTTTAGAAACAAAACCTTTAACCAGATAAGAATAAAACTGCAATGAATTACGAAGTAGACACTATATTGGCCATATTCTCTGACTAGAGCACTAGAAACACAAATTAATAAAATTAATTTTGGGGAAAAAAACACTTGAAAAAAATGTAACCTCTCCTATATAACTTTTAAGTCAAAAAGCAAACCATAATTACAGATTACCTATAAAATAATGAAAATAAGAACACTTCTCTGGTAAGTATGGCTCTAATTGATTTCTTTTTTTTTTTTTTTTTCGCTACGCGGGCCTCTCACTGTTGTGGCCTCTCCCATCGCGGAGCACAGGCTCCGGACGCACAGGCTCAGCGGCCATGGCTCACGGGCCCAGCCGCTCCGCGGCATGTGGGATCCTCCCGGACCGGGGCACGAACCCGCGTCCCCGGCATCGGCAGGCGGACTCTCAACCACTGCGCCACCAGGGAAGCCCGATTTCATTATTTTTTTTTAAATAAAAATATACAAACCAGCCTGTAACTAAAAGAGGAGAAAAGAAAAAGAACAAAACCAGAAATGACTTAAGGAAGACAAGAAATAATTAATAAATATAAAAGGGAAAATTAGAAAAACACAACAAAGCAAAACAAACAAACAAGAAACCCTGGACTTACATACTGGCTGTTGTGCCCCCTCCTCCCAAGGCCCCCTTCAGATCCAAGGCTATTGCTGAGAATATTGGCTGCTGCCGCCTCACAGCTGAATCCATCCTCTGAAATTACCCGCAGCCAAAGGAATTTGCCTCGCATAAGTTATGTCCCTTCATCAAGGGAGGCCCACATACAATGACTGGTCAGCGCAAGGATACAAATGCCTAGCCCTGTGCCTTGATCTGGCACATCCATGAAAGGCTATTGCAGCCTCAGTGCTCTGCGTGGAAGCAGCTGAGGCTGCCATTGCAACCACAGTTCAACTTCTCCTTCTGCTTAAAGCTATTTCCCTTGCCCCACAAAGGAGTTGTTCCTGAGAGAAGTCCTCAATAACTCCTAAATGCAAATCTCACAGTCTCTCTTCCTAAGGTCATCCGATCAATCAGCAACAGCTGGTGCTGGAAGTGGTCCTGGGAAGGAGGCTTTAACATGAGATTCTGGAGCTGGATCACCCACTGGCCAGCTGGCATTGAAGACACATCACTGGTGGAGGATGGGGCACTGATAGCCTCTGGCATGAGGTGGTGTTACAATTATTAAAATGTGCATGGCAGGAAGGGGGGTTGCATACTGGTGACAGGGAATGCACTGGTGAGTGCAGTATCTCAGGAGTCTGAGAGACGAGAAAGTAGTCATTAGAAGGCTGTTGCTGGGAATTCCCTGGTGGTCCAGTGGTTAGGACTCCGTGCTTCCACTGCAGGGGGCAAGGGTTTGATCCCTGGTCAGGGAACTAAGATCTCTCAAGCAGTGTGGCCAAAAAAAAAGGCTGCTGCTGAGGACAAGGGATGCACCAGAGAAAGTCACTGAAAGACTGGAAGACTGAGGTTAATTAATCATCAGTTAGAGGTGAGTGTGAAGTTAGACAGCCTCTTTGGCACCATTTAAAGAGACTCTCATCTCCTATGGGTGGAGACCAGAAAAGACTGAGGCTCAAGCCAGGGCTCAATTATTATAGGAGTAGCTGAGCTTCAGAAGAGGCTGAATGCACAGGCTTGGCCAATCTGCTACTTAAGAACAGGGCCCATTAGGAAGGAGTTGACCCTAAGGCATGTGATGGGGACACCTTGACTCCCACATTCTCCCCAGCCCCTGGGCTTGCAGAAGTGGCCCACTTCACCCTGTGAAAGGCCAGCACTCCCTCCTTGCTTGAAGATGATGCAGAGTCCTTTGCCTTGCAAGAACAAAGGCATTTCCCTCAGACCCAACCTCACCTCCCTTCTGGCCCTCAGACAAATAAGTAGGGTTAAGTCTACTTAACCTACATAGCCCAGCCTGCTAAGGGAGAGAAGAGATTATGCCCCTCAAAGGAGCCTCGGGACCAAGCTCGCATGTACCATCAGAAGCCAAGAGAGTGTTTGGATCAAAGGGTGTTGGATCAAAGTGAGTGGAAGACAAAGATGGATAAAGGAAAGGTGATCAATATGGACAACCCTATGACACAGGATTTAACCCTTACAAGCATCCTGGAAGATAACGTCAACACATGCTGGGATGGCTCTGAGAAGCTTGTAGGAAACATGTCTGCATTCGGTGAAGAGGGAATGCCAGAACTGCCACAGCAGACAGGAAAATAAAGACCCCAAAGGTTCAGAGGAACGTTCTAGAGAGGATATACTATGTCAGGTCAGCAAACTCACCCAGGGGACCCTCCTTAATAAAGGGAAAGCACTGGGATGAGAGGCACCAATATCACAGTCAAGGTCAAGGTCAGTGTGGCTGTCTTCTGTGGGCTGGGCTGACATTGGGAATGCTCTTACAGAACTGGGCTCCACGATAGCAATTGGGGTGTTAGAGTCTTGGATTGGTGGAGGGCAGGCTGTGGGCAATTACTGTAATCACTGGCAAGGTTAGACTGAAGGTGTGGGGGAGGGTGGGTGTCTGACCGACTGAGATATGGAGATGCTTCACAGAACATAACATCCTTAGGGACAAGATGGATAAACAGCCAATAGGCATAGTGCTCAAACTACACATCAAAAGACATCAAGGATGAGATCCAGGGACTGAGGGCAGTCACCCCAATAAAAAATTACTACACTCTGCCTAGTTTCTGGATCTGAGCCATTCCTCGGGCTGGGAACCCACTGATTGAAGGTTGGCTGGGTCCCAGGAGGAAGAATCCTGACACTCATGGTATTTACGATGAAGATTCTCCCAGTCCTTCCCTCAAGGGAACATATAATCATTTACTCCAGTACAGTGGGTGTGGAACCTGGAGAGTGCTAGCAGGCATTGGCTATTTTCTTAGTGATGGGAAGTGTGAGATGCAATACTTTGCCAGTTACTTTTGGAAGGGATGCTCCCAACCACAGGATTCCTTATAACTTCACCAATATGGTGGGGCTGGGACCAGATGCCTGGCACTTCGGTACTCTTCCACGTGGCCTCTTTCTCCAAATGATATCCCATCATTCAGGGCCTCTCCATGGGGCCTCTCTCTCAATCTGACTGCAACCACATGAGACCCTGACATCAATCAAGGCATTGCTCAGCTGAGTCCATGGAGTCAAGAGAGAGAATAAAAGGACTGTTTTAAGCCACTGAGTTTTAGAGTGGTTTATTACACAACAATAGAGAACTAAAACAAGAACTTAGTACCTGAAAATGGTGTCTGCCTTGACGACACACTAAAACATGTGGCATTAGCTTTGGGACCAAGATGGAGCTCCTTGAAGAGATCAAAGTGAAGGCCTGAAAGACAGCGATGAAATTGCTATTGGAGACTGAAGGAAAGGGGAACCTGAGTATTATGACATCATAACAGCATGTTGTGCAAACACATGCATGACACACACCATGGTGAAACTGTCACCTGCAGTCAGGTGGGAAACAGAAAAGGTACCTAAGGAACTATGAGTCTGGCTGAGGCTACTTATAGGCAGACTGTTGAAAGCACCAACTGTTTTTGTTTTGTTTTGTTTTTGTTTTTAGCTGCCTATGAAAAGTACATGGGAAGTAAGATTAAAAAAAAAAGGAAGTATATAGTTTTTGAGCAGATTTAGAGAAAATATAAAGCAACCAGGATATACTGGGTTTTAAAGCAATGCTCAAGGTAAGAAATGGACTCAGAGGGGGAAAAAATCAAATCTAGGACATGGAAAGTAAAATATGCCTCAGTGTCAAGTTCAGATTAAGGGTGGGACTGTGAGACACTTTGGCGAAACCTCAGGAAGATTTTAGGTGATGCGTCATAAAGCCTCTCAGCTGAACAAAGAGCCTTCTAAGAATCCTCCGGGCGTGCCTCATACGTCCTCTCACCCAGACAACAGGGCTTCTAGGAACGAATCCTAAGGAAGTTGTCCCAGAGGAACTTCACATGCCAGTTTCAGAAAGAAGTGTAGCTGTGGCTTGTACCCAATGGAGTTGATTGTGATTCGATACCAAAAAAAAAAAGCACAATGTTTTAAATGAACTGAATCCATTTGGACTGAAAGGGATAGAGTCAGTTCATAATGAAAAGGGGTCTTGGGACCCTCAAAGCAGGCTAAGAAAGCTGCTTAGCTTCTAAGAGGGGCCACTTACTATGGAAAGGAAGGATGACTCAGGGCAGAGCCAAGAGGCTTGGGGGCTATTCCTACAGATCAGGCCTGGTCTAAAAGGACTGGGAACGTGTGCCCTGCTAGGGGCTATTCCTACAGATCAGGCCTGGTCTAAAAGGACTGGGAACGTGTGCCCTGCTGGGGGCTATTCCTACAGATCAGGCCTGGTCTAAAAGGACTGGGAACGTGTGCCCTGCTGGGGGCTATTCCTACAGATCAGGCCTGGTCTAAAAGGACTGGGAACGTGTGCCCTGCTAGGGGCTATTCCTACAGATCAGGCCTGGTCTAAAAGGACTGGGAACGTGTGCCCTGCTGGGGGCTATTCCTACAGATCAGGCCTGGTCTAAAAGGACTGGGAACGTGTGCCCTGCTGGGGGCTATTCCTACAGATCAGGCCTGGTCTAAAAGGACTGGGAACGTGTGCCCTGCTAGGGGCTATTCCTACAGATCAGGCCTGGTCTAAAAGGACTGGGAACGTGTGCCCTGCTGGGGGCTATTCCTACAGATCAGGCCTGGTCTAAAAGGACTGGGAACGTGTGCCCTGCTGGGGGCTATTCCTACAGATCAGGCCTGGTCTAAAAGGACTGGGAACGTGTGCCCTGCTGGGGGCTATTCCTACAGATCAGGCCTGGTCTAAAAGGACTGGGAACGTGTGCCCTGCTGGGGGCTATTCCTACAGATCAGGCCTGGTCTAAAAGGACTGGGAACGTGTGCCCTGCTGGGGGCTATTCCTACAGATCAGGCCTGGTCTAAAAGGACTGGGAACGTGTGCCCTGCTGGGGGCTATTCCTACAGATCAGGCCTGGTCTAAAAGGACTGGGAACGTGTGCCCTGCTAGGGGCTATTCCTACAGATCAGGCCTGGTCTAAAAGGACTGGGAACGTGTGCCCTGCTGGGGGCTATTCCTACAGATCAGGCCTGGTCTAAAAGGACTGGGAACGTGTGCCCTGATGGATTTCAGAAGCACTATGGACCATGACTGCAATGCGCCTACCGTTCCCCGCTTGTGGCTATCCCAGTTTTCCTGTTCCTCCCTCATCATTGTTGGGTGAATGTTGAGCAAGTAACTTCTCTCTTTAATTTACAGTTCTTTAGAGCAAGAAGAACCTCCTAAGGAGCTACATCCAAGGAAACACACCTGAGACGATCCATCAATGCCTACACCTGATTTAGATGATGAGATCCTAGATTCAAGTTGATACCATTATGGGATGAGACTTGTGATCTTGGGAAAAGGGACGAGTTGCATTTTGTGTGAGGGAGGAATGTGAATTGTGGCCAGAAGGTGGACAGTGGCAGCTATTCTTCAAGGACAGCCCTGAATAATTCTGCCCCTCCCTGCATGTGCCTACTGCTACTCCCATCTGAGACAAAACTTCTGTCCCATTGATCTGGGTTGGGGCCTGTGACTGCTTTCATTAACAGAACGCAAGGAGGTGATATTCTGGGACTTTGGAACCTAAGCATTAAGAAGGCCAAGCAGGGCTTCCCTGGTGGCGCAGTGGTTGAGAGTCCGCCTGCCGATGCAGGGGACACGGGTTCGTGCCCCAGTCCGGGAGGATCCCACATGCCGCGGAGCGGCTGGGCCTGTGAGCCATGGCCGCTGAGCCTGCGCGTCCGGAGCCTGTGCTCCACAACAGGAGAGGCCACAACAGTGAGAGGCCCGCGTGCCGCAAAAAAAAAAAAAAGAAGGCCAAGCAGCTTCCAGTTCTTCCCTCTTTGACCCTTAAGACAACATGTAAGAAGTTCTGGCTATCTTGCTGGATGGAGTGGCCACATGGAGGAGCACTGAGGCATCTGGACATCCAGCCCAGCCCCATTTGACTGCAAAAGATTCCACACAGCACCAGTAGAGGAGACCCCCAGATGAGCCCAGGCAAACCACAAAAAATGAATTATAACTAAATGATAATAACTAAGTTTGGGGGTAGTTTGTTATGCAGAGACAGATAACAAAACAGTCAGGGTAAGGAGGCCTGGGGAAGGGAGATGTGGACAAGCCAGTGGTAGTGGACGTGAAACGTGAAGTTCTTTGTACTGTATGTTAGTTCCCACAAGAGAGCAACCACCAAGGAAGAGACACTCACGGAACGCCTCAGCCAGTTCACATCAGCCAGCAGCTATCATCCACCATCCCAGTGGTGATTCAGTGAGCTCCTGAATGGAACAGCTGTGGTGCTAGGAATGAGGCTATGGAAGGGACCAACAGCATGGGCCGCCATTCACCAAGGCTGAGACAGTTGCTGTCACTGCTGAATGTTCATTCCGCCAAAAACAGAGACTAACACCAAGCAGCCCTCAATATGGCAACCGGTCAAGGACACCATCTGGTCACCTGATGGCAGGATGGACCCCCTGCACCCTGACTGGGGCAGTGACTCCTGACTCTGATACATGCTCCAGGTAGAGGCTTCCCCCTTTGACACCCATACAACCTAAACTACGCCACTATCGAAGGACTGGTGCTTCATCAGTGACTTGGGGCCACACATAACATTACATCAAGCCACTTTCTTCAAAGAAGGTTGCAGCAGTGGACATATGACCACGGGATCAACTTATCCTTTCACTTACTGCATCACTCAGAAGCTGCTGGCCTGAAAGAGCAGTGAGATGGCCACTTAAAAACATAACTGAGCCAAAGTCAAAGCCAGCTTGGAGGTGATACCCTGGATAGCTGCTCCTTGGGACATGGTATACACCCCAAATCAATGACCATTATATGGTACTGTGTCAACAGTACATAGAATACATGGGAACCAAGGTTTGGATGTAGGCATGGAACATGTTACCATCACTTCCAGTAACCTACTTAAGAAATTTGTATCCACAATTCTAGGCAGAATGCTTCCACCAAGGGACACAGCAAGACTGTCCATAAACTTAAAGCATGGCTGCCTCCAAGTCATTTCCGGCTATTTTTGCCAAGAGACCAGCAGGCAAGGAAAGTAATTATCAATCTGTAAAGAGTACTCATCAGGGGGTGAAAGGACTGCTCCTTCCCTGTGAGGACAGGAAAGAATACACTGACAGCCCGGTGACTCATTGTGGTGTTTCTTGGGATGCCTCTCTCCAATTTTGATGGTAAATAGAGAACTGCAGAATTGACAGCCAATGAAGGGCATGAGGAGCATGAGTTCAGACCCCTCAAGGGTGAGAGTCAAGATCAATCCATCAGATAAGCTTCCAAGACCAGAAGAGATGACAGCAGAGGGTAAAGACGGAGATGATGAGGGTCAATCACAGCCTCAAGACCAGCTGCAATGGCCAGAGCCATAATTCATCCCACTAACCTTCCTCTTGTGAATTTCCCAGAAAAAGAGACTATCCAGCATTGTGGAGAAGATGTTCCCAGATGGGATGAACTTACGATATGAAGAAAGTGAATCCAATCAGTAGAGGGGGTCAACTATAGTGGACCCTCAGCACCAAGGACATATTTCTTCTGTTGCTGGTAGTGTTGGCTGTTGACAGCTCATAGCTTCATCACTCTTCAGGAATTGCCCGTGGCCAAAGAAAGATGCTTTGCCCAAGGCTCTGACCCCTCCCCATGGATTGTCCACATCCAGTGACTGCTTGATATGGAGACACAGAGGCCTTTGTATTGATTTGGGGTATCTCTGAAAGGCCTTCTCAGTTCCAGAGTTCCTTGTGGTATTGGTTAGGGTCTCTGCTGTAACTGAATCTCATTTTAACTCTTCCCTCAGCCCAATCTCATTTTTCCTTAGCACACTTCACCTCTTGTACCCAAATCTCAGCATCTCAGTATGTTTCCCTGGGAACCTGATTTGCTGCAACTTGCTAAATAAATCCAAGTTTTTATTAATGTAGACAGTCATCTCTACCAGATAATTCCACGTTTTTGTTTTCCAACAAAATCCAGCCAAGTTCTCCCTGACTTCAGGCTATACTACAAAGCTACAGTAATCAAGACAGTATGGTACTGGCACAAAAACAGAAAGATAGATCAATGGAACAGGATAGAAAGCCCAGAGATAAACCCACGCACATATGGTCACCTTATCTTTGATAAAGGAGGCAGGAATGTACAGTGGAGAAAGGACAGCCTCTTCAATAAGTGGTGCTGGGAAAACTGGACAGCTACATGTAAAAGTATGAGATTAGATCACTCTCTAATGCCATACACAAAAATAAGCTCAAAATGGATTAAAGACCTAAATGTAAGGCCAGAAACTATCAAACTCTTAGTGGAAAACATAGGCAGAACACTCTATGACATAAATTACAGCAAGATCCTTTTTACCCACCTCCTAGAGAAATGGAAATAAAAACAAAAATAAACAAATGGGACCTAATGAAACTTCAAAGCTTTTGCACAGCAAAGGAAACCATAAACAAGACGAAAAGACAACGCTCAGAATGGGAGAAAGTGTTTGCAAATGAGGCAACTGACAAAGGATTAATCTCCAAAATTTATAAGCAGCTCATGCAGCTCAATAACAAAAAAACAAACAACCCAATCCAAAAATGGGCAGAAGACCTAAACAGACACTTCTCCAAAGAAGATATACAGACTTCCAACAAACACATGAAAGAATGCTCAACATCATTAATCATTAGAGAAATGCAAATCAAAACTACAATGAGATATCATCTCACACCAGTCAGAATGGCCATGATGAAAAAATCTAGAAACAATAAATGCTGGAGAGGGTGTGGAGAAAAGGGAACACTCTTGCACTGTTGGTGGGAATGTAAATTGATACAGCCACTGTGGAGAACAGTATGGAGGTTCCTTAAAAAACTACAAATAGAACTACCATATGACCCAGCAATCCCACTACTGGGCATATACCCTGAGAAAAACAAAATTCAAAAAGAGTCATGTACCAAAATGTGCATTGCAGCTCTATTTACAATAGCCAGGACATGGAAACAACCTAAGTGCCCATCATCGGATGAATGGATAAAGAAGATGTGGCACATATATACAATGGAATATTACTCAGCCATAAAGAGAAACGAAATTGAGCTATTTGTAATGAGGTGGATAGACCTAGAGTCTGTCATACAGAGTGAAGTAAGTCAGAAAGAGAAAGACAAATACCATATGCTAACACATATATATGGAATTTAAGGGAAAAAATGTCATGAAGAACCTAGGGGTAAGACAGGAATAAAGACACAGACCTACTAGAAAATGAGTTGAAGATATGGGGAGGAGGAAGGGTAAGCTGTGACAAAGCGAGAGAGAGGCATGGACATTTATACACTACCAAATGTAAGGTAGATAGCTAGTGGGAAGCAGCCGCATAGCACAGGGCTATCAGCTCGGTGCTTTGTGACTGCCTGGAGGGGTGGGATAGGGAGGGTGGGAGGGAGGGAGACGAAAGAGGGAAGAGATATGGCAACATATGTATATGTATAACTGATTCACTTTGTTATAAAGCAGAAACTAACACACAATTGTAAAGCAATTATACTCCAATAAAGATGTTAAAAAAAAAAAAGTCTAGCCAAGTTCAAGAGTACTCATTATTTTGGGTCCTCCCCAATTCTTGCAAGTGTTAGCCTAAAATTTTTGCCAATCTGGTGCCTGCGAAGTGGTAAGTCATTCCATATATAATTTACATTCTCCTGATTACTAATGAAATTTAGCATCTTTTCATTTGCTCAGAGGCCACTTGGATTTTCTGTTCACATCTACTGCCCATTTTTCTATTAGGTATTTTTCTCCTCCTCTTCTTCCTCCACTTCCTCCCTCTTTTTAAAAATAATCTATATATGATCCAGTGTCCATTTTATGAATTACAACTCTTGGCTTTCCATTTAATTTCTTTAAGAGTGTCTTTGGATGAATATAACCTCTTAATTTTGAGGTAATCAAACTTATCAACCTTTACCTTTGTAATGAGTGGGACTTTTTTTCTTTTTTTTGTCTTGCTCAAGATAGTCCCTATCCTGAGGTCGTGAAGATATTTATCCGTATTATCTTCTAAAAGCATTATTGTTTCATTTTTCACACTTAAGTCTGTGATTCACTTGGAATTGACTTTTTTGTGTGTGGTGTGAGGTAAGGATCCAATTTTCGTTCTTTCCATATAGATAACCAATTGTTCCCATACCATATATTGGAAATGCAGTCCTTTCCCTACTGTTCTGCAGGGCTACCTTATTTTTTTAAATAGACTTTATTTTTTAGAGCAGTTTTATATTTGTAAAAAAACTGAGAAGATAATGCAGAGAACTCACATACCCCACATTCAGTATCCCCTGTTATTAACACCTTACATTAATATAGTACATTTGTTACAATTCATAAACCAACATTGGCACATTATTATTACTGAAGTCCACAGGTTATTCAGATTTCCTTAGTTTTTGCCTAATGTCTTTATCCCATCCAGCATACCACATCACATTTACTTGTCTTGTCTCCTTAGATTCCTCTTGGCTGTGACGATTTCTCAAACATCTCTTGTTTTTGAGGACCTTGACAGTTTTAAGGAGTACTGGTCAAGTATTCTGTAGGATGACCTTCCATTGACATTGATCTGATGTTTTCATCATGAATAGACTGGGATTATGGGTTTGGAAGAGGAAGAGCACAGAGGTAAAGTGTCACTATATAAGGGTACCAACTATCAATGTGACTTGTCACTACTGAGGTCCTTGTTCCCCTGGCTGAGGCAGTGTTTGTTGGGTTTCTCCACTATAATGCTCTTCTTTCCTCACCCCCACCCCCGGGGAACTTTCCATATTGTACTCGTTGGAAGAAAATCACTCTGCACAGCACACACTTAAGGAGTGGGGAGTTATGCTCCCCCCGCCACCCCTCCCTGAGCACCTACCTTATTAAAAAATTAAATGTCCTTAAGTATGTTTCTTAAATAAGTAGGCCACTGGAAACAATTGCATCAATATCCTATTTTCTTATATGTTTTATAATAGGCCTTATAAAACAAGGGGAAACAAATCCCCTAAATATAATTTCTAAGATTGTGGTAAAAATATACATTACATAAATTTGACCATCTTAATCCTTTTAAATGTACAGTTCATAGCGTTAAGTACATTCAGGTTGTTGTGCAACCAATCTCCAGAACTCTTTTCATCTTGCAAAACTGAAACTCTATACCCATTAAACGGCACTTCTACATTCCCCTGCTTCCCCCAGCCTCTGGCAGCCACCATCCATCCTCCTTTCTGTTTCTGAATTTGACTATTCTAGGTACCGCATATGAGTGTCATCATACAGTATTTGTATTTTTGTGACAAACTTATTTCACTTAACATAATGTCATCGAGGTTCATCCATGTTGTAGTGATGTCAGAATGGCCTTCCTTTTCAAGGCAAAATAATATTCCATTGTATGTATGTTCCACGTTTTGCTTATCCATTCATCTGTCAATGGACATTTGGGTTGCTTCCACATTTTAGCTACTGCAAATAATTCTACTATGAACATGGGTGTACAAATATCTCTTTGACACCCTGCTTTCAATCCTTTTGGGCATGTACCCAGAAGCAGAATTGTTGAATTTTATATTAATTCTTTTTTTTTTTTTTTTTTTTTTGCGGTACGCGGGCCTCTCACTGCTGTGGCCTCTCCATTGCGGAGCACAGGCTCCGGACACGCAGGCTCAGCGGCCATGGCTCACGGGCCCAGCTGCTCCACGGCATGTGGGATCTTCCCGGACCGGGTCATGAACCCGTGTCCCCTGCATTGGCAGGCAGACTCCCAACCACTGTGCCACTAGGGAAGCCCAGTAATTCTATTTTTAATTTTTTGAAGAACCACCATACTATTTTCCATAGTGGCTGTACCATCTTATGTTCCCACCAGCAATGCACAAAGCTTTCAGTTTCTCCACATCCTCACCAACACTTGTTATTTTCTGCTTGTTGTTGTTGTCTTTCAGGATAGCCAACCTCATGTATATGCTATAATATCTATTGTGGTTTTGATTTGCATTTCCCTAATGGTTAGTGATGTTGAGCTTTTTCTCATGCACTTATTGGCTGTTTGTATGTCTTCTTTAAAGACATTTCTACTCAAATCCTTTGTCCATTTTTAAATTGTTTTTTTTGTTTTTTTGTAGTGGTTGAGGTGTAGGAGTTCTGTATATATTCTATACATATATATATGATATTAAATCTTTATCAGATATATTATTTGCAAATATTTTGTTCCATTCTGTGGGCTGCCTTTTCACTCTACTGACAGTGCCCTTTGTTTGCAAAGAAGGTTTTAATTCTGATGTAGTTCAATTAATCTATTTTCATTCTTGTTGTTTGTGCTTTTGGTGTCACATCCAAGAAATATAACCACATCCAATGTCATGAAGATTTCCCCCTATGTGTTCTTCTAAGAGTTGTATAATTTTAGATCTTACACTTAGGTATTTGATTTACTTTGAGTTGCTTTTTATATGTGGTGTAAAGTAGGGGCCCAACTTCATTCTTTTGCATGTGGATATCCAGTTTTCTTCACACCATTTATTGAAAAGACTGTCTTTTCCACATTAAACGGTCTGGGCACTCGTTGAGAATCATTGACCATACCCACAAAGGCTTATAACTGAGTTCCCTATTCTCCCTCAATGTTAATTTTAAGAGAGAAAAAATTTTCAAAATTTTATATACAGTATGAGTTCAGGTATTATTTTTATGTTATAAAAAATGTTATTTAACAAATAAAAATAATACATGTTCATTACAGATAATAAAGAACTTACTTATAGAAAGTAAAGTATAAAAAAGACAAAAATCACTGATAATCTTATTTTGGTGTAATCTTATTTTGGTATAGATCTATAAATATTTCTTGATGGTATTCACCATCAAGAAATATTTGTAGCTCATCTATGTAAGTAATTCAGTCTCATTACAAAATTGGGATCATGCTTTTTGATAGTTTTGAATCTAGCTTCTTATACCTAATGCAATATTTTAACATTGTCCAAAGGCTTTTTTTCCTGAAACACATTTTGTAAATGGCTGTATAGTATTCCAATGTTTAAATAACATACCATAGTTTATTTCACCATTTCCACTAGTGTTGCATATTTTATCTTGTTTGTAATTTCTCACTATTATAAATAATGTTGCAGTAAACATCACTGTACTTAAATTTGTACATATACTTATTATTATAACCTTAGGCATACACTACTTTAATAATAACAATGAAGAATTTTGCTAGAAGAAAGTAAAAACTTTGCTCTAGATTCTTATATGTTGACTCTTTCTAGAATGGCTTTCCTCAGTGGTATTCAAAACTGACTTTCCACAACTTTAAACATAGCTTTTTATCACAGAGATTAGATTTTCCTTTATAGTTATACATACTTTCAAAATAACAGGACCACTATTTGTGTTCCTCCAATGGTGGACTCCAGATTAAAATTCTTTTTTTTTTTTCAGATTAAAATTCTTAAGATTTTAGAATATATTATTTGGGAAACCAAGGAGTCATCATCTCTTACTATACCTTTTGATCTCAAATCTCACCTTGGTTTTAAAGTTTAAAATGTATTTTCAAAACTAAAAAATTAATTTTAATGCCAAAATTTCTAGAAGGTTGTTTTTGTTTAATGTTTTTTAATGGGTGGGGGTAGAAGTGCATTTTATTTGCTTATAGACAAAAGTAAACACTTCAAATAAATAGTAAATTTTTCATATTTTCTGGCTTAATAGCACAAATTTATTCGTCCCAAGTCTATCATAGATGATTAAGTCAGAAGTGAGTAGGCATGGAAAACTGATTTCTCATTTCCATTATTTTTCCCAATCTTTATGTGTAAATACTTATCAGATAGGGTTTGGAAGCAAATTTATTTTTGAGTCCTGATCTATGACAACTTAAAATTCACATTTCAACCTAATAATCCATATGTTTACAATTTAAAAGTTACATTTTGGTGACTGGGATAAACACAAGAGGAGGTTTCTGGGATGCTAACATTATTTTACATATTGACCAAGATATTGATTACAAAGGTGTGTTTATTTTGTAAAAATTTCTTCAGTTGTACTCCTAATGATTTGTGCACGTTTCGGTATGTATTTAAGCTTAATAAAGTGTTTCTTTTAAAATTATATTTTAAGAGTTTTCTTAAGGATATGAGTCTACATTTTGTAGTTTAAATACTGAACAATGAAAATTCGAGTGGCTTCTCTTAAAAATTTAAGCTATGAAAACAGTTTAAAACTGAGCTGTGTACCACGATTTTACAGATATAGTTTATTCTCACATCATTCTTGTAAGTTCAACAATTATTTTAAAAAGAGTGGATATATGTATAACTGACTCACTTTGCTGTACAGCAGAAACACATTTTAAATCAACTATACTCTAATAAAAATTAATTTTAAAAACCATAAATACATGTAAAATAACACACACACAATTTTCAATATGCAAAAACACAGACTGCATGGACACCACCAAAGGGGCTCAACATGAAGCACTTTAAATGAAGTGCTGCAGCTGATAAAATTAACATTCTTAATTATTTAAAAGGTTTCAACTTCTTAAACTATTTTCTAGTTAAATGCATTATGGCTTCTTCTACCACCAATTTACCCCTGCTCTGCTGGTTGTAGCAATTAGTTGAACATTTCAGGCATCACCTCCACCAAAATTCAGAGAAATAAAATTAAAATTCATGTTGGCATTACTCATTAGGATATATATTATGAATGCAGAAAAAAGGTAGTTGTGTTTCTCTGGCAGCTTAACATCTTATTCCCCCTTAACCTTGTATCATATGACATCAGATACAGGTGTCAACAAATGAACACAGAAACGTATTAGCCATGTGGTCTCCTCCCAACCTCCATTATCTAAAGAAATGCTACAATATAAAAAACACTTTAAATTATTATTTTAAATCACATGACTATTACCTTCTCTAACAAGTTTGCATAAACCACAGCACTTGATTCACCTTTTACTGCATTACTTCAGTGAGTTTCCCTCTGATTTTATATATGAAGTTTAAGTATACAACTGTTTATCAGGAACATATTTACATGCTCAGATGCTCAGCAAAGCCTTTTAAATGCTCTTCAGCCTTTAACTAATGTCCTAAATGATCTCAACATATTCTGGGCTTGGTTGGTACTACAGACCCAAGAAACTAGGAACAAAATAACGCTCCCCAGAAATAGCATTTATTACAACATCTATACCCAATACACATTGTACAAAGCCAACACACCCATAAATAATCAAGCAATTAAAAAAAATGTTTCCCACCTATCTTATCTGTATGCAACAGCCTAGCATAAAGAAGTTCACTAAGTACCTGCCCACATCATAAAATCAACTACTTACATTACATTCTCATGTAATCCTGTCTTTATGTTCTGGCCTCTAAATCCCATTAATCTCCCAAATAGGGTGAAGTAGAACATACTTAGAAATTTAGGATCAAGTTTAAAACTACCACCTAGGCATCTGTCAAGTGCAGATACTGGTATTCTCTCACAAAGGGGTCCTAAAATAGGGGTCTGTCTGGGCTCCCCAACTGCCAAATATCAGCCTGGGGTCCAAGAATCCCTAGACACCAGATTAGCCCCCATTGCTTGGCTTGAACCAATTCTTCTTTCTCTTTCTCTTCCATATTTTCTCTGGGCTATTCCAACCTGCCTTTATTTCTAATCTTGTCTTCTCTACACAAATGCTATCAAACTGTTTTCCAAAGACATGTTCCAGAGTTCATGTTCCCACACAGTTTTCATTTCAATAAAATGAAGCAGCACATGACTTAATGCCCTTTCGTATTCCATGAATGTTCAGTGGGGTTTTTTCTTTCCTTCGTGAGATTTGGAACAAAATATTAATGAAACTTCAGAAAAACCAATGGAAGTATCACCTTTGGTTTTAAATTAACGAATCAATCGAGTAGCTCTATTTTAGAGGAGAGAACTTCTGGGTAGGTAGTACAGGAGTGAGAAGCGTGGGCTCTGAAGCCTGAAACTCGAGTTTAAATCTGCACTGTGCTAGGCACTAACTGCGACCAGGCAAATCACTCAACTGCACGGAGCCTCAGTTGGCTCACCAATACAATGGAAACAATAGGACCTCCCTGGGAGAGTTGTTGCACGGATCTCACACTTTCATCCAGGAAAGCACTTAGAATCGTGCCTAGCAAGTAGTAAGCACTCAAAAAGTGTTAGCCTTTATTAATATGCTAACGTGGGGGAAAACATAAAGCAGAGCATACTTGCAGGAATAAGACATACCACTTTTCTCCAGAACGTCTTTCAAATTAATCTATGGCCAAGACTAATTATTATGGTGAAACTGATTACGTCACCAAGGCAGCATATATTTAGAGAACAAAGTACAAGGTAACGATTTGGGAGAGTTTTGCATTTTTTGTGAAATAAATGGTAATATGCTTATAGAATGTCGAAGCAAAATATGTTAGCAGTTTCACTTTAATCTTTCTCATAATTTGGGTTTTTTTTAAGTGTAACAATGATACAGTTGTAAAAAAAGTTTTCTCCCTTTCTGAATATATGGGACATTTTGCAGGTTTACTCTATTCTCTATTAAATTCTAAAACTTTAGTAGAAAAAGTAAACTATAACATACAAATGCTCTTACAATAGTGTCCACACAAAGGCTTTATGACAAACATTGCTTAGTTTACCAATGCGAGGGTTAGTCTAAGTTAAATTATGGGAATATTTGTTTACGCTGACGGGGAACAGACGAAATGCTGCACAATTCAACATTAGTTTAAAAAAAAAAAACCCAACAGATAAAAAACCTGGAGCGTTTTAAGTCAACGTACAGCTTGAACTTGACACTAAATACATACATTCAGTCGACCTCTGACATCGCAGGGGTCCTGAAGCAGAACCAGGCCAGCTCGGGCCGCGCCTGGAGACGGGGCGGCGAGTTCGAGGCCGGAACGCGGTGGCCGCCCGGCCTCTGCGCGCTCTGGGCGCCGCTGACTGACCAGGGCCCGCGGGAGCCCGGCCAGGCGGGGCTGGGAGCTGTGGGACGGGGGTTTCGGGAAAGAGCGAGGGGGAAGAGGGCCGGAGTTTAGGAACCCAGGGAGTGGAAGAGAAAGGATGCGGGGGCCTTAAGGAGCTGGACCCACACGCCTGTTCGGGGCGGCAGGAAGCGCCCACCCGGCCGCCGGGGTTGGAGGAGGGGCCTCAGCGCGCCCGGAAGCTGGAGAGCCACCCCCTGCCGGACCGCAAAGTGAGATCCGCGGTTTCTCTTCTCCGGACCCTCGAAATCCACGCCTGCGTTGCCCGGAGGCCTCAACTCCATGATTTATGCAAAACTACCGGGCACCCGCCTGTAAAAGGGGTGAGCGTCCCTGGGTGGGCTCGAACCACCAACCTTTCGGTTAACAGCCGAACGCGCTAACCGATTGCGCCACAGAGACTCTGATGGGGCAGCGTTCTCCAGCCATAACCTTTATGAAGAATAATAAAGATAGCGTGTGACTGTTCGTTTCTTTTCTTCTCCCTGATGCCTATCATTAAAATCAGATTTTTCCACTTAACATTTCTAACCCTTTAACTCTATTTTCCACCTTTAAAGCATATTGGAAAACTATAAAATACAGCAAGATCAAGCAGAATTTCAGATTGCAACGTGTATTAAAATACTGCTGTTCCCCCCCACCTCCCCACCCCTCCCATTTGGAACGTTTTGTTTCAGGGAGATAACTATTTATTATGTTTGTTTTATAGGGAAATAAAAATTTTAATCTTTAATCTTGTGAGTTGAGAAACTTTCCTTTTATTTCAAACTCTTTGTCCAGTACTTTGCTCACTCATCTTCATAATTTACTTGCGTAGCATTCCCAAGGTCATCTGAATTGTATTTGCCTTGTTTATTTTTATTTTCAGGTATTATTAAATACATATATGCACTTCCTATTTGTTGTGTACTAACCTATAGTACAATTACTTGTCACTAACATTTTGTTACTTGTAAAGGACATTGGGGGAAAAGCTACAGTCACATTCTTTCATCCCTGTACGCTGTAGTTCATTGCTAAATCCGCTCTTGTTTTTTCCTTGGAATTAGCCTGTACACCCACATTTGAGCCATGCCACTTAAAACGTACATTTCATGGGATATATATAACCCAATTTGAGGAAAGAGAAGTTAGAGAAGAAAAGAAGTATGATTTATGACTAACACCTGAAAATCCCTAACACAGAAACACCTCTGGCAAACGTTACATCCCTGTAAATACCCTACATGAAAATCTTACCCTTTGTGTGAATAGTTACTGATGCCTTTTGAGGTACTCTTCAAAACTCCAGGAACTTTTTTCTCCTATTCCCGCCTCAGAGAACTGCTAGTTTCCACTTGACAACTCTGTACTTAAACTTTTAAGTTACTAAATTGCTCTGTCCAGAATCCCTTGAGAAAGAATTCGTATCATGATTTATAGAAGTTGTATGCGACCTGCCTTAGTCCAGTCAACATTTTGAGTTCCTGTTGCTTGTTAAGACAACTTAAATTGGCTTTGGAACCAATTAGTGGAGTTCCTTGAAAGCGCTGAGATATCAAACAGCTGTGAATTCATACCAAGCTGTACCACTCTGGTCTCAAAAAACTTTTAGAAGTGCACTTAAAAATTTTTAATTTGAAAAAAAAATCTAGGAAGCACTTATAAAGAATATATAATGAGTCTGATTTCGTTATATGATGCTACGTTCATTCTTAATGTTTTATGTACCTGTTAATGTGAGCTAAAACTATTAGGCACTGGTTTTTCTTCTCTGAATACCAAAAGAGTATTCTCTCCTCTGCTACTGTGCTTGTGACTATTCAGGTAGAACAGACTGCAACTAGTACCTCACCACCCCTTCATTCAATATTTACTCTGCCGCTTAGAATATTAGGAACAGTTCTACTCATGTGACTATCTTAAGCTCCAATCTCTTTTCCTCACTTCAGTCATCATACTAACATTTTAACTTCTAAAAAAGAGAGATGTTGAGAAACAGCTGATGAGAAAAAAATAATTCAGAAAGAAATAATTAGCTCATTGTATGCTAAAATTTTTTTCTATGTGAGGATCATTGTTTGTTTAAAATTCAGCCTGGTTCTGTAGTTGTTAATATTCTTAAGAAAATAAATTGTTCTGTCCATGGTTCATTAGCTTTGCCTTTTGGTCTCTCCATTTGTAAATACTTCAAAAGAACATATAAATATTAAACATATTGAATGGAATATCAACATTTCACTCCAATTACGTATATCAAATGCAGCTTTTATGCAAAATGCCCATTTACAAAAATAAAAGCATGTGTTGTCATCTAAATCTTTGTGATTGTCTCATTTTAGGCCTTAATATCTATGCCCAATTTTTAAAGACAAATTAAGCCCACTGCATTAACTTTATTATTTATTTATTTTTGGCTGCATTGGGTCTTCGTTGTGGGCTTTCTCTAGTTGCAGGGAGCAGGGACTTCTCTTCATTGTGGTGCCCAGGCTTCTCACTGTGGTGGCTTCTCTTTGTTGCGGAGCACGGGCTCTAGGCGCGCGGGCTTCAGTAGTTGTGCCTCGCGGGCTCTAGAGCACAGACTCAGTAGTTGTGGTGCACAAGCTTAGTTGCCCTGCCAGCATGTGGGATCTTCCCGGAGCAGGGATAGAATCCGTGTCCCCTGCATTGGCAGGTGAATTCTTAACCACCACATCACCAGGGAAGCCCTGGATTAACTTTAGAAACATACATCATTTTTCCTGAAATTTCAGGGTAACCCACAACAAATGATTCTTAAAGCTTCATTAATACTCAGGTCTTTATAATTGCTAAAAGTGAAAAGGACTGGGCATCTTGCCCCCTTTTTGTATATCATACACAATGAACTGCAACTTTAAATTTTCCAAGAATGTGCCCTATCAAAGAAGCTGACCTCTGCAGATTAATGGGCCTGTACATTTTATTTCCTTCTTAGAGAGGAAAAAAAGAGAGAAGAACATCTTGCAAATGGGATCCACCTGTCTTGACATCCAAGGCAAGATGGACTACACTGATTTATAGACCTTCCTGGAAGCATGAATCCAAGGCTATCAGAAGATGTGCCTCCAGCTTCAAACCAACAGAAGAGGCAACTCACAGGATTTCCATTAACACAATTGTGCGTGACCTTAATTCTTTTCAATTCCTGTATTTCAAAAGGATTGAGTTGTTAAAAATGAAAAATCCGGGCTTCCCTGGTGGCGCAGTGGTTGAGAGTCCGCCTGCCGATGCAGGGGACGCGGGTTCGTGCCCCGGTCTGGGAGGATCCCACGTGCCGCGGAGCGGCTGGGCCCGTGGGCCGTGGCCGCTGGGCCTGCGCATCCGGAGCCTGTGCTCCGCGACGGGAGAGGCCACGGCGGTGAGAGGCCCGCGTACCGCAAAAAAAAAAAAAAAAAAAAAAATGAAAAATCCAGTTAGAATGTAAAAAGAAATCAATGAGTTAGAGAAATCATCTCAATAAATGGAAGATTGTGGCACCAGGAAATCAGTTAAAAGAGCATGCTGGGGACTTCCCTGGTGGTCCAGGGGGTAAGATTCCACGCTCCCAATGCAGGGGACCCAGGCTCAATCCCTGGTCGGGGAGCTAGATCCTGTGTGCATGCCGCAACTAAGAGTCCACATGCTGCAACTAAAGATCCCACATGTCGCAGCTAAGACCTGGCGCACCAATATTAATTAATTTTAAAAAGAGAGAGAATGCTGAACCAGGAGTCTCTAAGAGCAAGAGAAGAACTATGAGACCAATTTTCAAAACTAACTGAAGTCACATTTTAAAACTGATGTATAGTAAAGGGGAGTCAAATCCTTCCAACCAGGCTCAAGCTTAAATGATATTTCCTACTCACTAAAAGTATCATCTCATTCAAAATTGTTGACTAAGGGTCAGTTATCAATTTAGCAGGCCAGTAGCAGCATGACACAGAGCAGTATCCATAGAGCATACTTCTCCCATAGTTGACCATTAAATTGGGTCTACACATAAAATAAGAAAATTGAGACAGGTATATTAGAATATCATATCTTTTTTCCCATCATTTTAAAAATTGTGTCAGCTGGGAAATTTTGTGAAATTATTCAGACAGTAATCTCCATTTTATTTTATTTTATTTTATTTTATTTTTTTTTTTTTTTTTTTTGCGATACGCGGGCCTCTCACTGTTGCGGCCTCTCCCGTTGCGGAGCACAGGCTCCGGACGCGCAGGCTCAGCGGCCATGGCTCACGGGCCCAGCTGCTCTGCGGCATGTGGGATCTTCCTGGACCGGGGCGCGAACCCGTGTCCCCTGCATCGGCAGGCAGACTCTCAACCACTGCACCACCAGGGAAGCCCTCCATTTTATTTTTAATTAAACAGACATGGTATATGAGAAAAGGCAAACTAAGGCAGAAATAATATACTGATATTCTATTCTAATGGGTTCAATCAAAATTATTATTTTTTTTTTTTTAAACATCTTTATTGGGGTATAATTGCTTTACAATGGTGTGTTAGTTTCTGCTTTACAACAAAGTGAATCAGCTATACATATACATATGTTCCCATATGTCTTCCCTCTTGCGTCTCCCTCCCTCCCACCAATCAAAATTATTAAAAATTATAGGTTTTTTTCTTCATGAACCTCTCTTTTGGAGGTAGAAATCATTTTCGATGGTTTTACCAAATAATCCAGAATGAAAATATTAATCATTGCTTATCTCCGTAGTGAAAAAGTATGATTTGCTAACAATATCGATAATTTCAACTGTGTCCAGACCAATAGAATCCTTGATCCAGCTAGAAATGGTGGGGAGTGGAGGGTCTGGGAGCAGCACAGATTTCCACTTTCTTCAGTAGCATGGGAAAACTGCTCCAGGAAGACCCTATGGGTATCTCAGAAACTTTCATGGGTTCTACCTCTCAGTCCGCCTCTTGACCACACCACCATCCACGAGGTAGCCACAGCCTTTTATTTTCCATGATGTGTTCGTGTTCACAGGAGCAGTTGGAGGCAAGTTTTTTGCTATCCTGTCTATACAGTGAATGCACTGACAAATTCCCAGTCCTGCCTTTCTGAACTCACCCATTAGAAATTAACAGGGCTTCCCTGGTGGCGCAGTGGTTGGGAGTCCGCCTGCCGATGCAGGGGACGCAGGTTCGTGCCCCGGTTCGGGAGGATCCCACGTGCCGCGGAGCGGCTGGGCCCGTGAGCCATGGCCGCTGAGCCTGTGCTCCGCAACGGGAGAGGCCACAACAGTGAGAGGCGCAGACGCCAAAGGGCGATTCCATTCGAACTCAGAGACCGTAGAATTAATAATAGCTGCCCCGCCTTAGTCATAGACCCTATTGGAAAATAACACATTATATTTCTTTCGCTTCCAAATTGTCGTACAGATGCTATCTAAATTTTTCAAAGATCAGTCGTTCTGTTTAAAATAAATGAAAGAAAAATAACATCTTAAATCAATCAGAGGTATAATTTAGATGAAACCAGAGGATCCAAACCTGCGGTCACTAAGGCCAAGATGCTTTATTCAGGAGAAACACCAGTCACTGGCAGAGCACTTCTTCCAGGGAGTCCCACTGAAGGCAGAGTGAAAAGTAAAACCACTGCCCCATTTCCACAGTTCCAATAAAATTTCAGGTATGGGGAATGCGTACAGACCAAAGCCCTGGGAATAGCCTCCTCCTTGCAGCTACTTCCTGTAAATGGATAGGAAACCTTGAATTAAAGTCAACCAAATCACTGAGGAGATGGTACCTGGTAAAGAGCTGGTAGTCAATGAACTGTTCACTCAATGAATAGTTAACCATAGCATCGTTAAAATTTTTGAAGGCATATAAACGTTACCTTAGGTAATTTTTTATTAAAAAAATAAAGCAAGCTCAAGTAAATCCATATTTGAAAGGTTTGGTAGTGTTACAACATGATTCATCCTAGAACATTGTAAATAACAAGTGCTCTTGTATAAAGTATGATCCCACCAAAGGATGTTCTTGAAATATGAGAGATCACGAATAAAGCACTAGCCCAGTGCCCTGTGTTTATGATGTAGAGTAAAAGTTATCTTTTCCCTGTGGCCCTTTAAGGACACTATCACTCTTCCAGCAGCCCAAGTTGAAATCCTGACAACATCGCAGGGGAAATGGGTTCGAGCCTTGGTCCGGGAAGATCCCACATGCTGCAGAGCAAATAAACCCATGCGCCACAACTACTACTGAGCCTGAGCTCTAGAGCCCACCAGCTACAAATACTGAGCCCGCATGCCACAACTAATGAAGCCTGCACACCTAGAGTCCGTGCTGTGCAACGAGAAGCCAGTGCACTGCAACTAAGAGTAGCCCCCGCTCGCCGCAACCAGAGAAAGCCCCTGCGCAGCAACGAAGACCCAGCGCAACCAAAGATAAAAATAAATAAATAAATAAAAATTTAAAAAGATAAAGGCTTTTCTTATATTGGGTCAGTCACAAAGTCATAGATTCTACGTTTGCAACATCTCTAAACTTTGACTTTGTCTCCTCCTTTCCACTAAATACTTTTTTAAATTTTTATTTATTTATTTTTGGCTGTGCTGGGTCTTCGTTGCTGCGCAGGGGCTTTCTCTGGTTGCGGCGAGCGGGGGCTACTCTTCGTTGCAGTGCACTGGCTTCTCGTTGCACAGCACGGACTCTAGGTGTGCAGGCTTCATTAGTTGTGGCATGCGGGCTCAGTATTTGTAGCTGGTGGGCTCTAGAGCTCAGGCTCAGTAGTTGTGGTGCACGGGTTTATTTGCTCTGCAGCATGTGGGATCTTCCCGGACCAAGGCTCGAACCCGTGTCCCCTGCATTGGCAGGCGGATTCTTAACCACTGTACCACCAAGGAAGTCCCTTCACTACCTAATATTAATCCAATACATTCCATGTTCCAATTTCCCTACATAAAACGTAAGCTCCAATAAATGTGTACCAAAAATAATAACATTTAATGAGCATTTACTGTCAGATACATGCATTATATTTATCTTTCATCTATTCTGTAAGATGGATACTATTGTTATACCCATTCTATGGATAAAGAAACTAAGGCTTATAATGGTTTAAAATTTAAACCCCAAGCCTATTTAAACTTTAAATAACTTGCCCAAGGTACCACCTGCTGTTCCTTGTTGCTGTACCTTTTTTTGTTTCCACTCATCCCTGTACTTAGAATATCCTTCGTTCCTCATCTTGCCTATTAAAGCCTTACTTCTCCTTCAAGCTCATATAGTGGCCTCATCCTATGAAACCTTTCTTGATCCCTCCAACTAGATAAAATCTTTCCCTCTTGTAAACCATCTAGCACTTTTTCCTTGGCCAAACCTCACATTATATTGTGGCCATGTTTGCACCTATTTAATCTCCGTTCTAACCTATATACTCCTTGAGGTCAGAAATGTTATCCATCTTTATACCTCCCACAGCACTTGACTTAGTCATGCTAAATAAATGTACTGCATAATTGAAATAATAGTGAAAGTGAAAGAGCTATCTATATTCAATATTTGTTCTAAAATATTAGTGGAGTTTACAGGTTCCTAATATGAAGCTGACTAAAAAATTAGTACTAGAGATTATCAAAGGAAGCAACAGGAATCCCAAGCTGATCAAAGAAGAGACTAATAAGAATCCAAATCGACTGTCTCTAGAAAAACTTTACCATTTTTTTTAAGTTTAAAATACTGCTATTTCTAAAGGTGATTTTGGCTGAAGTGCTTTAAGGCTGAAGTTAAGGCTGAAGTGCTTTTCTAGACTTATTCATTTAACAAACACATATATAAGACTTTGTTTCAGGCACTGTTCCAAGGCCTTTGCAAATATTTACTCATTCAAATTTTATAACAACCTTGTGAAGTAGGTTCCATTATTATCATCCCTGTTTTACAGGTAGAGAAACTAAGAAGTTAGGTAACTTACCCAAAATCACACAGCTAGTAAGTGACAGAGAGAGCTCAAATCCAGGCATCCTTTTCCAGACAACTCACTTAACTGCCAGTCTATCCTGCCTCTTTTTTTTTTTTTTTTTAGTGCACAGTAATTCTTGAGTACTGTACAATAGACATTTTTAAAAATAATTTGGAGACTTTAAAAATCTTCCACTAGTTTAAAGCTTTTTTAAACATGATTTCAGACCTAAAAGTTGCAAGAATAGTACAAAGAATTCAACCAAATTTCCCAAATGTTAGTATCTTACTACACTGACTTTATCCTTTTCTCTTTCTTTCTCTCAATATTTAATTTTTTCTGATCTGTTTAAGAGTAAATTGCAGATGTAATAGCCCCTAAATACTTTAGTGTGTTTCCTAAAGTTAAGGAATTCTATTACATAACCACAGAACAATGATCAAAATTAGGACCTTAACATTGATACGGCACTATTAGGGTTAGAACTTAATCTGTAGATCTTATTCCAATTTCACCAGTTGTTCCAATAAGGTCCTTTATTGCAAAAGAAAATTTAAGATCGTAATCTGCATGTCATTGTCCTGTCTTTCAGTTTTCTTTAATCTGTAACAGTTCCTGAGTCTGTGTCTCTTTCTGTCTCTTACATACCATAACCATGTTACATACCATAACATTTCAGCAGAGTACAGGCCAGTTATGTTGCAAAATGTCCTTAAATGTCAGGTTGTCTGGTGTTTCCTGATGACTAGATTCAGGTTAGGTGCTTTTGCTCCCTCTAACACATGTAGCATACTGGATACTGTAACATCAATCTGAAATAATGGTAAAATGAAAAAAAAAATGAGGCTAGAAGAAGCACAGAGAGATGAGTGATGTCGATCATGAGTTTGGCAGAAACAGAACTTCTCAGGATTCCTCAACATCATATGTAGAGTCTCAACTATTTAAACAGGAATATTCTTGAAATATTAATTTAAATTTTATTTTAAAGTCCCCTAACTGTACCTCTTCTTTGTTTGTTTCAGTTATATGTTCACTGAATCACTATGACCTGACACTTGATCTCCTGAGAAATAGCCACCAGAAAGTGGAACAACCGTTGCCTATGATTTTTGGATGGGATGAAGCCCTCAGTGAATGGTCATTGAGTTTTGTGGTTCAAAAATAAAATCCTTGGGCTTCCCTGGTGGCGCAGTGGTTGAGAGTCCGTCTGCCGATGCAGGGGACGCGGGTTCGTGCCCCGGTCCGGGAAGGTCCCACATGCCGCGAAGCGGCTGGGCCCGTGAGCCATGGCTGCTGAGCCTGCTTGTCCGGAGCCTGTGCTCCACAACGGGAGAGGCCACAAGAGTGAGAGGCCTGCGTACCGCAAAAAATAAATAAATAAATAAAATAAAATCCTTTATCACTTGGTTATGAAGAATCAAGTCTTCCTCACCTCTTAACCTCTTGGTGAACAGATACATCTGAATTTCTGAAACTAAACTAAGACTCACATGGAGCTGCTGGGGTTTATCAGAGTTTGGACAAGTGTGCCTCTTGTCCTGGACTGGCTGCCACAAAACAGTTTGTATTAGTTGGGGCTCTTCAGAGAAACAGAACCAATAGGACATATATACATATACAGAAAGAGATTTATTCTGAAGTGTTGCCTCCTGAGGTTATGGAAGCTAAGAAGAACCACGATCTGCCATCTAGAAGCTGGAGGCCCAGTCCATGCCCAAAGGGCTGAGAACCAGGGGAACCAATGATATAAGTCCCAGTCCTGCCCAAGAAAAGGAGCACCAAAGTCTGAGGGCGGAAGAAGAAGGATGTCCCAGTTCAAAGAGAAAGGTCCTTCCTCTGCCTTTTGCTTTAGTCAGGCCCCCAATGGATTGGATGATGCCCACCCACACTGGTGAGGGGGATCTTCTTTACTCAGTCTACTGATTCAAATGCTAATCTCCTCTAGAAACACCCTCACAGACACATCCAGAAATAATGTTTTACCAGCATTTTGGGCATCCTTTCGCCCAGTCAAGTTGACACATAAAATTCACCATCACACGGTTCTTAAGCATGACCAATAAAACATAGGGAGCAGAGATTTTTCAAAGATTTAGCACTGTCTAAACAATCACAAAAATCCTTTCAGAGATAATAGGGCATCTATGCACAATTCAACAAGGGATCTCAACAGAAACATTGTGCCAAGGGTTCCCCTTTGTCAAGACCAGGAAAGAGTTTGTGATCTGTTTACTTAGAGGGAAAAAATCCAACTTTCTTTATGAGCTAAAGAACCAAATACAACTGTCTACAGCAGTTCAAGAGAATTCTTTCCCCATCACGTGAGCTTCACCTTACTACCATATTTTTTTTACCTAGGGAATGTTTTTTAAACTTTTTTTTCCTATTAAGATTGCCAGTAGGCTTCCCTGGTGGCACAGTGGTTGAGAGTCTGCCTGCCGATGCAGGGGACACGGGTTCGTGCCCCGGTCCAGGAAGATCCCATATGCCGCGCAGCGGCTGGGCCCGTGAGCCATGGCCGCTGAGCCTGCACGTCCGGAGCCTGTGCTCCGCAGCGGGAGAGGCCACAACAGTGAGATGACAGCGTACCGCAAAAAAAAAAAAAAGATTGCCAGTCACAGAAATAGAAAGACTAAAATTGAATCAACAGATTCTATTGCCTGAGTGAGAGATTTTTCATTTCTGAGAATTCTTACATTTAGAATAGAGACATTTAAAATCGTTTGTCTAAGTTCACAAGGCATAACAAATACATATTTCTTTAAAATTAATAATTTGAAGGCTTTTGCTTGAAGTTGTACACTAGGTTTTAAATTAACATTAAGCATTCTAACAATAAGAAATTGAAGGTCTCAGTTCATAACTGACTTTTTAACTGCTTCATAGAATACACAGAGAAATTGCCAAAGCCCATATCATCAACGTAAAAGTAGAATTATATAAAAGGTTCACGCAGGTGAGCATTTAAATTTAGATTTATGCATATAATTTAGTTATTTTAGATGGGAGACTTTGATGCAAAGGCTTCTTTTTCATTAAGGTATGAAAGAAAATCCAAACTGACAAATCTCTTGAATTATCAAGTAATTTGAGAATAAGATTGTCTTCAATGTAATTCACTATACAGTTCTGGAATTGCAGTTGCAGTACTGGCATGAGGATAGACATAGAGATCATGGAATAGAATTGAAAGCCCAGATACCTGTAACCAACTGATTCTCAACAAGTGTGCCAAGGCAATTCAACAGGGAAAGAACAGTCTTCAACAAATGGTTCTGGGACAACAACGTATCCACACGCAAAAGAATGAAGTTGGATCCCTAACTCACGCCATATACAAAAATTAACTCAAAATGGATCAAAGACCTAAATGTAAGAACTAAAATCATAAAACTACTAGAAAAAACCGTAGGCCTTAATTTTCATGACCTTGGATTGGGCAACAATTTCTTTAAAAAAAAAAATACAAGCACAAGTAAAAAAAGAAAAAAATAGATAAATTGGATGTCATCAAAATTGAAAACTTTTGTGCTTTAAAGTTCCCTGTCAAGAAAATGAGGGGGAAAAAACCCCACAGAATGAGAGAAAATATTTGCAAATTATATATCAGATAAGAGTCTAACATCCAGAATATATCAATATAAAAACTCTTACACTGCAATAATGAAAAGAAAAATAACCCAATTTAAAAATGGGCAAAGGATTTGTAGACATACCTTGGAAGAAGATACACAAATGGCCAACAGACACATGAAAAACTGCTCAATATCGTTAGTCATTAGGGAAATGTAAATCAAAGCACAATGAGATATCACTTCACATCTGCAAGGATGCAATAATAAAAAAAAAAGGACAATAACAAGTGTCGACCAGGAGGTGCAGAAACTGGAACACTTCTACATTGCTGGTGAGAACGTAGAGTGATACTGCTACTTTGGAAAACAGTTTGATGGGTCCTCAAAATGTTAAACATAGGGCTTCCCTGGTGGCGCAGTGGTTGAGAGTCCACCTGCCAATGCAGGGGACACGGGTTCATGCCCTGGTCTGGGAAGATCCCACATGCCGCGGAGCGGCGGGGCCTGTGAGCCATGGCTGCTGAGCCTGCGCGTCCAGAGCCTGTGCTCCGCAACGGGAGAGGCCACAACAGTGAGAGGCCCGCGTACCGCAAAAAACAAACAGAATGTTAAACATAGAGTCACCATGTGACCCAGCAATTTTACTCCTAAGCAGTTGAAAACATAGGGCCACACAAAAACTCATACAATAATGTTCACAGCAGCATTATTCACAATAGCTCAAGATGGAAACAACCTAATCCATTAACTGATGATTTGACAAGCAAAATGTGCTATGTCCAATTCATGGAATATGATTTAACCATAAAAAGGAATAAAGTATTGACACATGCTATGAGATGAATGAACCTTGAAAACTTCATGCTGTTTTTTGTTTTTTGTTTCGTTTTGATTTGTTTTTTCATGCAAAGATAAAGAAGCCAGACTCAAAGACCACATATTATATGGTTCCATTTGTATGAAATGTCCAGAATAAGCAAATCTACAGAGAAAGCAGAAGCCAAGGACTGGAGAATGGGGGATTGGAGGATGACTGCTAATGGGCATGGGATTTCTTTGAGGAATGATTAAAATATTCTGGGATTAGATAGTGATGATGGTTGCACACTCTGTAAATACCCTTAATTGTACACTTTAAAGGAGTGAATTTTATGGTATGCAAATTATATCTCAATTAAAATAAATAAAAACAGGAAACATAACTGTGCCTTTGAATTGTTTACTAGTGTAGAAATGAAGGCACAGAGAATTAGCAAAATTGCCCAAAGTTAGCAGTGGAACCTGCATTCTGATTTGCAAATCTGTGTATTCTAATCTACTGTTCACTGTGACTAGCAGGGTCTAACCCAACTCCCATGTTGGAACTGTCACCTGGTTTCCGGTTAATTACTGAAATTTGATGACAAATCTGGCAGGAAACATTTCCTCACCTACTCACTCTGTAAAATGCAGTGGCTTGATATCTAAATCTACCTCTGTATTATCAGTTTATTTAGGATCAAATTTTAAATCAGTACACAGTGACTGAAAACCTTGCACATGCCCAGTCCCATGCACGTTTCTGGAAATGCAGAACTCAAGGTCAGAAAGTCAGGGAATTAGAGATATAGATTGAGAAATCAAGTGTCTGGTGGTGCTGGTTTAAGTCCTAAGATGGGAGGAAATTGCTGGGGAAGAGCAAGCAGAGGAGAGAGGAACTAGAACGGAACCCAGGGAACAGATGTTTCAGAGCCCTCAGAGATCAGCCTGCCAGTGACAGGCACTGATAAGAAGTGGTTAGTGAATGATAGAGGCAGGAGAAAGCTACCCTACCTGATAGGAAACCTTGTATCTTATCACATTACATTGTTATTATCTGTTTACATGACCGTCTCCCTTGCTGTTCCCTGAGCTCCTTGGGTTTCTGCCTCCCTCTACTGCAGAAAAGTATTTCAATAAGTCACCAAGACCCTCCAAATTGTCAGACTCCATGGACTTTCACCACTCCTTCTTACTTTATCACTGTATTGTATTTGATACTGTAAACAGACCATTACCTTATTTTTTCTTAAAATGTGGGCATAAAAATGGTGCTCCCGTCCTGGGGGCCCAGAATGGGCGGCTCCTGGACATAAGGCTGAGTTGGTGCTGCAGAGAACCCTCCTTGGACGTGTGCCATTCACCTCTCCCGAGCCCCTCACCCTCCCAACTCCACCGTCTCCACTGCAGCACGAAGATCAGTCAGAGTTCTTTGTGATGCTGCCCCTATGAAGCTCTACCCAGGGGATCCCACCACAGGAAACAGTTAGACCCAGACGTCCATAGAACAGAATGGTAAGAGTAGAGTTCTGGCTTCATCCAAACACACTGCCTTGTACAAGCTTCGTGACCCCTCTCCTGGTCCTATCCGCTTTGCAGGAGCCTCTTCCTCCGTTGACTGTCTGAACTCTGGCATGCTTCCTCCCTAATCTCATGGTGCCAACCCCAATCTCTATATAAACAACTTATCAATTTACATTTCTCTTCCAGATCTGCTCCTGAGGTCCAACACCATATATCCATCTTGTCCTTAAGAAACCTCTCAAATTCAACATGCCAAGAAAAGGAACTCTTTCTCCCAAGACATGTTTTTCTTACATTTCTATTATCATGTACCCTTTAACCCAACCTGCAATCTAGGAATCATCCTATCCCTTTCCCTCTCCCCAAACCGATTGATAAGGTAATCCGATCCATTCTACCTCCACAAGGTATCTTAGATCCAACAGCATTCTCACTAGTGTGCCGCATGTTACAGCCTAATCACTGCTTCCATAAACTGATGCCATTAACTCCCTACCTCCCATCGTGCCTTTACTCCATACAAGCCTCCAATTCACTGAAAGAGTGATCTTTCGAAAACACAAAACTGAATATTTAATTTACTAAATGAAAACGTTTCAATAACCTATACCATGGTTCCCACACTATGCACAAGTCACCCTTGGGCACCGCAGTGAACTCAGGTTTGCTGTAGGCTATTTAATTTTTTTGAGGGAAACGCAGCAACATCTATCAGACACCACACACACTACCACTATTATGGCATTTGGAACGAACTACTCAATGAATGGAACTGTTATGTCTCTTGGCCTAGGGCATCATGAAAAAATTAGAGAGACACTAAGGGTGCAGTGAACTGAGAAAGTTTGGGTACCTATGACCTACCAAATGTCTTCAAACCCTCTAGCATGACATAAACTGGTACCCACCTCTCCAGCTTCATCTCTCTCATCACGCCTTGTCTTCTTCCCTAGTCCTACTCTTCAATCCAGCAGACAAACTTGCATCTCTCCAGACATGTCCTTTCTGCCATCCTGAGTGGTCAGACTCTGGCTCTAAGAGAGTAGAGACATGGTCTACCCAGGGTTTAGGGGTGAGACCGGATACCCTTAAGAGAACACAAGATGAAGTAAACAAACCAAGGAAGTCACTCCACAACCCCTACACTGGGTGGATTCTGTATGAGTTGGATAATCTGAAGTTAAAAAAAAAATTGGTTGACTATTCTTCAGAGTTTCACATGTATTTGTCAGGCCAAGGAAAGGGGAGGGACCAGTGCCGTGGTCCTCATCTTCTCCCCCTTTTCTATAGAGGTCTGTATTTTTCTAGGGCAGAAGGCAAAGAGGCAACCAACAAAGCAACAGTAAGACTGTCTTTGTTAATGGCCGTACCACCCCTTCCTTCCCTGAAAAGGGGCCTAGCACCTGAGTTATATAAATGACTGCTCTTTTCTCTGTGCCCCACTTTATCTCACTTTATCACAGCACCTCTAATATTTTTGCACTTACCTGTTCACCTGTCTTCTCCGCTTGACTATAAACTTGTGGAGGGCCAAGACTATGCCTGATTTGGTTCTGTATTCTCCTCACCTAGCAGAGTGCCTGATACATAGTAAGTGATGAATGGATAGTTGATGAATAAATTTCAAAGAGGGTGTGGGTGAGCCCCACGAGAAGCTCAAGCAAGTTAGAAAATAAAGTGTCCATTAGACTGAAAAGTCCAAAAGTCACTGATGATAGCAGTTAAAGATGTTTCTAGAGAGTGACAGGGACAAACTGGTTTGCACATGCTGAGGTGCAAACTAGGAGACGTGGCAGTGCTTACTAAGTAAAAACCACTCCTGCATTTCCTCCTTGCTATACAGAACTTCAGTTTTCTTTAGGCATCGAGAAGATTCCCTTTGATGTGGAAACACGGGCCCAGTTCCTAAACTATATCAAAATTCTGACTGATGAGATGTAAGAGGAAATCCTTTGGTGGGGTGTTTTTGGAAAATATTTTACCTCCTTTACAAGGCTAAGGCTGATGAAGAATAAACTTTCTGCCTGCCTTCCCACCTTTGCACCCATGGTGAAGATGTGATACTTGAAGTGTAGCAGCCATTCTACAACCATGAGGTAAAGGTCAAGCGAATTTCAGAGCTGTGACATCACTGAACCCCTGAGAAAATATTAGCAACTCTTTACCTACGGACTTCTTGTCACGTTAAAAACAAAAACAACAACAAAAAAAAACAACCTTCTGTTTCAGCTGGGTTTTCTATTACATTCTAATTTATACAGGAAGAAAGAAAAGAGAGACAAGTGAGTATAGACCCCTCTTTTTAGTAAACATAGTACAAATAATACAGATTAGCAGCTAAAAGACAGTTGTTTTCAGTTGTCTTTGGAAATGAGGCTGGAAATGCAAGTGTAATGAGGGTACAGGGGCCTCTAATGCCAGAGAACAGACTTGGACTGTAATTCTGTTGGCATTAGGGAGTCATAAAAGGTTTCTGAGTAAAGTTTTAGAACTTCCAGAAGGTTACTTTGGCATAATTAGCAGGATCCATATGTGCCCAAAGAGTAATGCATCTCATGGCATTTCCATTTGACATGATTGTATTGGCATCGCCCACCAATGCATATGGCAGGAGTTCATACAACGTGGGAACGCCCCTCACTCAGCTCACACATGAGTAAGCGAAATAATAACCACGTTGCTTCCCCATGCTTGTTGGCCTAATACTAACAAACATAAAGTCTCAAAGCAAATGAAATATTACATCATTTCAGTGCTGCCATAATATGAATAGTCCCTGGGAAAGTTACAAGCAAACAAAACTTCTGTTAATGAAAAGTAGCAATGGTAGAAATATACATTGTATGAACTCCTGCCATGTAGAATGAGAACATGAGACCACATATATACTTCCAAAATACCAATTCCTGATACTCAATCTGCACCAAAAAAATTAGACGTGCCAAAATAACATCTTGCATGCCAGGCCTGAGACTGATTTTTCAAAAGTGTTTCTATAATGGTGTGGAAGGTTTTTAATTTACTTCCTTTTAAAAGCATTTTTAATGATTACATCATATAAGAATAAATGCTCTTATGCTTATTCATAGTTTCAAACATGTTTCTCTCTTCTCACTAAATGTACTCAGAAAACAAATAAGCGTACAACAGAGAAACACCAAACTAGGGAAATCTCTGTGATGTGAACATCATATAACAAACACAGTAGAGGAAAAATACTAAGGAATGGTGTTTACTTTGTCATCATATATGTGAACACCATCCTACAAAGATTATTACTAAGAAAAAGAAAAGTGTCATTGTTTGTCTTTTGCACTGGGAATTGATGTTAGAGATTTTTTTTAAATAAATTTGTTTATTTATTTTTGGCTGTGTTGGGTCTTTGCTGCTGCGCTACGCACAGGCTTTCTCTAGTTGCTCGAGCGGGGGCTACTCCTCGTTGTGGTGCGCGGGCTTCTCACTGCAGTGGCTTCTCTTGTTGCGGAGCCCAGGCTCTAGCCCAGGCTCTACTTCAGTAGCTGTGGCACACGGGCTTAGTTGCTCTGCAGCATGTGGGATCTTCCCAGACCAGGGATCGAACGCATGCCCCCTGCATTGGCAGGCAGATTCTTAACCACTGCACCACCAGGGAAGTTCCAAAGATTTTTAAATAAATTATAACAATCTTTTTTAAAATACATTTATTTATTACTTACTTATTTTTGTCTGCGTTAGGTCTTTGTTGCTCCTCGCGGGCTTTCTTTTTTTTTTGTTTTAGTTGCAGCGAGCAGGGGCTACCCTTCATTGCTGTGCGCAGGCCTCTCATTGCGGTGGCTTCTCTTGTTGTGGAGCACAGACTCTAGGTGCACGGGCTTCAGTAGTTGTGACTCGCGGGTTCTAGAGCGCAGGCTCAGTAGTTGTGGCACACGGGCTTAGTTGCTACGCGGTATGTGGGATCTTCCCGGACCAGGGCTCAAACCCGTGTCCCCTGCATTAGCAGGCGGATTCTTAACCGCTGCACCACCAGGGAAGTCCAATTATAATAATCTTATGATAAAGTACAAACAACAAAAAGGTTAACATCCTGCCATAGGTGGCTCTGATCTTTTTATAAAGAATTGATACCCCCTTTGGATTCCTTCCTATTCCCCTCCTTCCTTTTCTCCAAAAGGAAATCACTTTTGAAGTCAATATATATCCTTCCTGGTAATGGCACTACACTTTTACTTCACATGTGTATATCCGTATCCTTTACTTACATTATTCATGTGGAAATTGAATTCTTTATATGCTATTTACACATTCTGAATATTAATCCTTTGTCAAGTTCATGTCTTGGAAATATTGTCTCCATTTGTCCTTTTATGATGTCTTTTGTTATACATATATGATTTATTTTAACACAATTCAATTTATCCTTTCCTCTATGGATTGTGCCTTTTAATGTTTTAAGAAATCCTTCCCTACACCAAGGTCATAAAGATATTCTCCTGTATTTCCTTCCAATATTTTTAAAGTTTTGTTTTTCTTATTTAGGTTTTTGGTCTATCTGAAATTTAATTAGTGTGTAGAGTAAGGAAGGGATCTAATTTTATTTTTGTCCATATGAATGTTTGTTTTTAAATGAGAAAAAATAAAGAAGGAATTAATCCCTCCTTACAAACTAAACTCTTCAACATCAGATACCATGTCTGATTTATACCCTTCTCCCCAATACACTGCCTCGATGGGCTTTGAACATTACTAGTACTATATATCTAGATATCTAAATATATGATACTCTTTTCTAGCCCCACTTGCTTATATACAAAGTTGTCCATCTAAAATAAACTGAGTTGTGCCTTAATTTATCTCCTTTGAGCAGGAAATAACATCTTAATAGTATTAACTTGGTATTAAGTACTGAATCATTCCAATTAAAATGAAGGGTAATAATAACTTTCTATCTTTGCCTATTTTTAGAAATCTTGTCTGGAAAAAAGAAAATCTACCTACCCTTCCAGTGAGACTCATTTTATTTGTTCATCTACCAGGAGAAAAGCATAACAAAGCAGCAGGAGCCTGGATTAAAACCTATTTTTAAAAGACATAAAGTCAACTATTTGAGTCAGAGAAAAACACATGCAAAACTCAATTTGATAAACATATCATGAGGATAGCAATTCACAGATTTAGGCTCTTAATAAGGCCTAGTTCCATTGGTTTAGTTCTTGCAAGACCTACTTCCTTTCTCCTTTCTTTCATAAAGAAATAGTCTGAAAGTAAGATATGAACATAACCTAACTTTAATCAAAGCAATAAATGAAAACCAAGGAAGGTAATTTTTAAAAAGAACCATTCTAAGATTCTTTCAAAGAATACTAACCTGAGACTTTTTTTTTAAAAGATTCTCCTTGTAAAAGTTTGAAATCTTTTCAAATAAATTCCAAGAGCATTAGAATCACATACGGGAGGAGCACTTGTATTTTCTTCTGGAGGATATGGTTCTGACAGACCTCTAGAGGAGGTGAAACTGGCCAGAAGATTTGGGAATAAAGTGAAGTGTAGTTGGTAATAAATATACTGGGAAGCAAAATCAGTTTATTTTCAAATATTGTACGGAGACTAACCTTTCTACCATGACTAAAAGACGAACTCAGGTCAGAAAATGATGTCACTGCTTTAAGATTTGTATTGACTGAAGCTCTTCACTTGAAATAGCTTCTTTCAGCTGGTTCTTTAACAGAACCAAGGCAAATTCTGCCCAACTCCCCCTTAGCCTCCCCCCCCAAAAAAAGCAAAAACAAACCCCGACACTCTCTACTACTAAGATAGAGCACAATCAGGAAATATCACCTTCTGCTCTTCTAACGTAGCAACATATTTCCCACTGTTTCACTGAAGAGCGCTTAGAGACCTTGAACCTCAAAATCATAATGCGTCTAGAGAAACTATCCGAGAACCACAATTGGGGGGTGTTATGTATTCAAAAGCATCGGTCTCTTTTGAAAGAGTTCACCCTCTTTTTTTAAAAGATCAAAGTCAACTATGAGTGTAAAAGGAAAAGTCATTTTCAAAAAGGTCTGGCCTTAAAAACATAAGTATCTTAGTGCTTGGGGTTCCCTCTGCTCAAAAGAAAACAAGAAAAAGTGATTAATATTGCTGTCTTCTCTGCACGCTTCTCTTAAAATGGTCTTTGGAAGTCCCTTGGGAAAATGAGATCCACCTATCCGAAGTATGCCACGCTCACGATCCCTGCAAAAACGATATTCTAAGCTTAAAATATATAAAAAGGTATTCACTTCTGCGTAAGCCCTGAGCCGCCTCCTGGGCGGTGACGCCTGGCTGGTGGGACGGCGCCGCGCGAGTCCGGGCGCAGAGCCGCGGGGGACGAGGGCGCAGGGTGAGCGCACGACTAATTAAAGGAGCTGTTTGGGTTCTAAATAAAACCTGTCTCTACCAAACCCACTCGCTACCTAGCCTCACCGTCCCTACCACCCCCGCTCCCCGGCACGCAGAAAACATCAAGTGAGACGGGCGGGGGAGCGCGAGCCCAGAAAGGCAACTGAGAAGAGAAGCGCCTGTGACACAAAATGGAGAAGGAGGAACCGAGAGGGGAAAGGAAAGAAGGAAAAGCGGGGGAAGGAGGTTGTTAATCAGAAAAGCAAAGGGGCGATGGGGTAGAGATTACAGGGAGGAGAGCCGAGGAGGGGGGCGTTGAAGGACTAGAAACACAAAGTAGACGAAGTAAGAGACAGAGGAAAGAAAGACGTCCTAGAGGCCGAGGCTCCATTTTCAGCAGCGCCATTTCGCTTTTCCTTTCGCCGCGTTTTGTTTGGTTTTGTTTGCAGCCGGTGGACGGGCGCCAGCGCAATTCTGCAGCTTCAGCAGCTTTGGTCCGACAGATGGGGAGGGACGCAGGGCCCGGGCGCTGGCGCGGCCCCCTCCCCGTCCTGGACGTTCCGCGCATCTCCCGCCCGCGCTGCTCTTGGCGGCACGGCGGCCCCCCCACTCGGTCCCCGGCCCGTAGGGGAGACGGCCCCGGGGCCCGCGGCGACACCCCCGGGGCAGGCACATAGAGCCCTCCAATTCGCCCGCGGCGTTGGTGGTGGGCGCGTGCCGCAAAGGGATGGAGGAATCGAGAAGCGTCGAAGAAAGAAAACGAAAAAGACAAACTCTACCCGAGGGGAGGAGGGGAGGGCGCACCCTGGGCGGGGGAGGGAGGCCCGAAAATAGACCTTTCCCGGGTAACTGGGGGCCCGGCCCGCCTTCGGCCCCGAGGTGAGCAGCCCGCAGAGCACCTCCACCTGCGCCCGGCGGCGGGAGTGGCGCGGCCCCGTTCGCGCACTCGCGCCCCGGCTGCGTCCCCGGCCAACCCGGAGCCCTGCTGCCCGAAGCGGCGCCGGGCCCAGGCCTCCAGGCCTCTCCCGGGCGCAGCCGGAAGAACGGCCAAGGTCGGGCTCGGCCGGGAACCTCAGGCGGGCCCGGAGGGAAAGACGGGCCAGCGCCAGCCTCGGGGCGCCCGTCTGAGAGGCGGCACGGGACGCCGGTCTGTGGGGTGCGAGTCCCAGGGATTTACGGTGCGGGCGGTGCCTCGAAGCTCCTTCGGGGTTAAATTCTGGAGCAATGGGAGGCGGTTCAGGAAACAGAAAATCCGGTTTTCTCACCCCCGACCCTCAACTGATCGTTTCCGTCGACTGAGTGTCCGTTGTAAGAGTGTCCAACGCGCCCTGGGTACCTTTACTTCGTACTCCTCTCCTTTTTTTCTTCACTTGCACTTGACATTGTCTTTCGCTCAGAGTGACGTCCTTGCCGGCGCTAGAGGAGCCCCCGGCTCCCCGGCGCCCGCACCCCACCGCTAGGTACGCGGCACTCGCCGCCCCCGAGCCTCTAGGGACGAGTCGTGGGGAGACGCCGGGCAGGAAGTCCGTGCGTCGGGGGCTGCGGCCGGTCTCGGCCCAGCTCCCCGCGCGGACCCGTGCAAGGGCGGCCGCGGCCAAGGAGGCACAGCGGCCAGAGCCGCCGTCGGGTTCCGCTCCGTGCTGCGCGGCGAGCCAGCACAGCCGCCTCCTGCCTCCAGGGCCCTCCTTCCTTCCCGGTGCAGAGATGTGGTGGCTTGAGGCTGGAAGCCAGGGCTTCTACAGGCCGGCGCAGCGGAGCCCGTAAAAGGTGTGGACTTGGGATCACCGCAGTGGTAACCGAACCCCGCAATGTCCGGGGGCGTTTCGGTTAGCGCTTCCTTGGCTTTGCACCTAGAAAAGAAACGTCTTCAGTCCTGTGCGCCCCGGCTCACTGCGTCCTCCTTTCGTGGTCAACTCTAACAACACAGCACTGTGCGTGCCACCGGCCCCTGGAGTGCTCGGATAACTCAGACCCCGCAGTAAATCAGACGCGCCACCCAAACTTGGCGCCTTCGAAAATCTTGTTCGGGCGGCGGGGTCCTGGAATCCACTCGCTCCGCCAGCCACGCACGCGCAGGCCCACCTGCCGCTCTGCCTTGGACCTCGTAACTCGGCTCTTCTATCGCCACTACTACATTAATCGGCCTTTAAAATTTGAAATAACATTTAGGTTATTTCCAACAGTTGCTCCTTTATATAAATAGTTTTTCAGATTACAGATTTCCACAAGGAAAACATGTCTTTCTCAAACGGGGGGGGGGCGGGGGGGAACCACCCAGTTTCTTGTATTCTTCAGTTAGAAAAGTTGCATTAAAATGCAGATTTCGAATTACTTCAGGGTTAAACTCTTTTCCCAAAGAGAAAGCTCGATGGCTAACCTCAAACTTTAATCTTGACATCTTTAGTTATGGTGATCTCCTTGTTTTTTGTGATTTTGAAACACAAGGAGATCGATGCTAAAGTCAAAAATTCAAATTCAGAGGGCTGTCTATGATGGTTTTAGAATATTCCACAAAATTAAGAAGTAAAGAATATTAACAAGCTATAAGGCCTAGTTCACAAATCACACTGCAGCTTCGGTTCTGAAACAGATAAAAAGGACGGCAGGAGATTTTAAAAATTAAAGTATTCACAGTCTGGTATAGACACTTGTCATTTGACAATATATGAAATTTAAATTGAGCATTGTCCATAAGTCTCATGCTTATATTATGTTTCTTGGATTTACTCAAGTTTTTTGTGCTTCCCTCTTTTGTGGGAAAGCTTACATATAATGCACTATGTTTCTTTTAATTTAATCATCATTTTTCTCTTTTTAAGTGCAAACTCAAAAGCCATTTAGAAAAGGATATTTTATGACAGACAAATACAAGGGCAAATAAAACTTAAGTACCTTTCTCATCTCTCAAGGATCACTTTCTTCAGAAATAAAAGTTGGAAGTAGTAGCTTGGCAGGTACTCTATCCACTCTTAAATCTAGCCTCTGAATGCAACTGATTAGGTATTAAGGCCTACTTTTTTTTTTTTTAACATTGCAAAGCATTTATTAAACTCTTAAGAGAAACTTGGGTTTCTTTTCCTAAGTCCATGAACTGATTAATTTTCAGTGTAGAATAAAGATCACTGTGTTAAGGTACCCCACTTCCAGCATTTCATGTGTTAAATAGTGCAAAGCAGTATGCAATTCAAAAAGAAAAGCATCTCTGTTTGATAGATTTACCCTGTAAAAGAAGGCATACAACCACTGTCTTAGAATTAAAAGAAGAGGCAAATTTTAAGTAGAACTCTTATGTTTGAATCAAAATCCATTTAGAAAGATAGTTAGTTACCTTCAGAGCAAATTTTTGGCAAGATAGTTCTTAGGAATACAAAAAACTAAGTCAGAAATGTCCAATATATGGTAGTCAACTTATACAATTTTTACAAAACTCCATTATTATTTTTAACATTACCTATTCATCTCTTTGTCTTTCAAAATCTTAATATTGGTAATTTATTGAAGACTTTTAAGGCACTTCTTTATGTTTAGAATTGCCTGCTGTGTTACATCATAAGTCATAATTGCTTCAACCCACTGAAATAAGTGTATTTAAAATGTTCCTTAATTGTTTTATGAATGCCTCAAGTTTCAAATATCTGCAATTTTTACATTTTGAGGTACATTTTTTTAGTGCTAGAATTGTTATATGTTAGCACATGGAATACATTCAAGTATTTCATTCTAATAGGATAAAAATGTAAATGCCTAAAATAAGGTACGTACAGTCACAGGAAGCAGCAAAGCAAATAACCTCATTTTTCTATAATTCTATTGTCGTTTTAAGAACATTCAATTAAAAACATAAAGTAAGTTATTTGCTAAGACCTTATTTTTGTACTAAAATATTAAAAAGTTTACTAAGACCTTATTTTTGTACTAAAATATTAAAAAGTAATACAGTTTATATTCTCTAGCAATCCCTTCCCAATCCATTGCTTTATTAACTACTCTTCCGATTATGTCCACTGGATACCAAGCATGATCAAACACTTAGATAATGAAATGAAATGAAATTTTTAAATTTCCCTTTTAAAAGTCTGATATTGTTTCTTAATTGTTTTATGAGAAATAGATACAGTTAAAAGATTTTAACAATTTTAAACCTAAAACTAAGATAAACACTTGCACTCATTTATCAAATATACAGAATTTATTGAAGTCCAAGGTCATCTGAGCAATGAATGTGTTGAAAATAAATATTGAAATACAGTAAGTTCAAAAGTTATAATTCTTTACATTAACTGGGAATTTAAGAATAGTGTTCTTTTTATTTAATATGTCTTGCTTTAGGAGGGCTGTATATGATACAGAATATCCTAAGAAAAGTGTGTGTAGTGCTGGTGGTGGTTGGAGGGCTGGTGGTGGGAGTTATTGAGGTAATCTTACTGCTTTTTTTAAATCTACATTTGTTTGAAAACATTTTTGTTTTCAGCTAAATATTTGGCAATGGGTTCAATGCCTCAGAAAATTTCTCAGATAATTATAAAGACCTAAAAATAACAGAGTAAAAGAATGTTGATCAGCTAAAATGCTATAGTTTTCATGTCACAAATAAAAATTGTATGTAAGCCATTGATCTTAAGTGGTATTAATGAAAATTCTACAAATAATACAGAAAAGTTGCGTAGTTGTGTTACTGAATTAAAAATTATTACTACAATAAATGGAATATTTTATTAAAGTCAGTGATCTTTTCAGTGGTTTTAACACATTTTAATATATTGTTTTAAATTCTTCACTTTACTATAGTACAAGTCTTCTGAATAGAATTGTTTTTAAACATATAGAATACCCAGCTGATTTCATACATTGGGAATAATAAGAAACTACTAGAATTCTTGGTTACTAACAATGATAAATGCAATGATAACAGAATTTCATAAATCAATTATATGCTCCATTTGAAGATTACAAAACATAATTAACTTACTTGACATTAACACAAACAATGTTTTGTTTCTTCACAGAACAGGCTATGAGCTGTTTTCAATTATTTCAATGAAATGCTGTCCTCTAAAATTAACAAATGAATGAACATTTGCATACTGTACATTGTACTGTAGACAATTTAGAGTGGGGCTACCCAATTGTTTTTCTAATGATATTTTGCCTCTTACATAATTTATTTTCCACTGAGGAACTAGTGATTACCTAATTATTTTTTTAACTAACTAACTTGGTGAAAAAAACCTCCTAAAGTAAGGTATTATTCTTATGAACGCTGTGAAATAAAATTAATCATTTGAAATGGCATCTAGAGATTGTGATTTTGCATAAAAGAGTTATGTGTACCTTGTGCCATGCTCTCCCTTACAAGAACGAAGGAAAAATAGAAACACATATGTAAATGATTAAAATAAACAGTTTCTGGTTATATAAAACAAAGGAGAGTTTTATGCGAAGAAGGGGTTTGTGCAGAATTCCTGCCTGCCTTAGTCACAGGTGGAGTAGGCAACTTGCTACTTGGTACAATTTCAAGGGCAATTGCAAGGAGTGTATCCTCCCTAAATATTTCCATTACCCTTTATTGATGCCTTCAAATTTTTAGCTTAGATGTTAGAACGTCGGTAAAATTCAAGTACTACTGAGAAAACTCACATTCTCAGCTGTTACCAGTAATTTATACCTTTGAATGCGTGTCAGAGCTAATGTTGGTGGAAGGAAGAGAAAGTTTCATGACATTGAGTAATTAATATGAATGGAGAGAACTTGAGGAGGTGGAAGGGGCAGAGAGAGGGCTAAGGATGGGAAATTGTTGAGGAACAGAGACAAACTTTTTTGTGCACAATTTTGCCTGGTCAAAAGTAACTGACGTGATAAAGACCCATTTAAAATGAGTAATTAATGATCTATAATCCATTTTATACCATTCCTTATATCTAAGCAATTAAGTTATCAGTGTAAGTTATAATGCGGAAAAAATGAATTAATTAGAGACTTCAGGTGCAAACGACTTGAATGTAAAATGCTCAGATCATTAAAGTCACGTGTATAAAATAGAAAGTGAAATATTGGTTGGATTATGTATTTGACAACCAGATAATTTATCTGTCCACATAAATTAACTAGATGATTGCTAAATTTCAGCTTTACTGTGAGCTGTATTCATATATATCATGACAAAATACAGTCCCAAATCATTTTTGTAAGTTTTAGATTTTTTTCTTTGTATTGGTTATATTAATGACGATTTCCGTAGTGTGTAGAAATTAGAACACATGACAATTCAAAATCAATTGTTAACAAAGCCAAACAATCATGTAATGGTTTGGTTATTTCATACGTAAACCAGACTCAGATTTTTTTCTTTTTTTTCTAACAAACTGGTTCCAATCATTCAAGATTCTATCCTAAAAGCGGTATTTAGCAGTTTTCAGACAATTTCCAAGCAAATGAAGATTAACGAATCATCAGTAATTAAGTTTCGCTTCCTAATTTAAAGTAAAACATGAATTGTTGGTCAAAATGCTAATGACATAAAAGTGAAATTCATGAATATCCCTTGTTCTTAAATATTGAACAAATATCAACTAATCACTGAATTAGCCAACACCAAAAACTATTGAAATTCAATAACTTATCTGTGATCAAAGATGTATTTCAACAATCTAACTCTTCTTTAAGTTTAAACAACTGGAAACCATTTCTCAATGGTGCAGCCTTTCTTAATATTAATTCAAGAGACTTGGAGACATGTTGCTGATATTGGAAGCTGATATGTGCTGATTCGTGAGGGAATTGTTTAGCTTGTACCCTGGTCTCTGATGAAGGGAGACACACTTTCAGACACATGCAGGCATTGCAGACCCCAGACTTTTTTCCTAGCTGGTTATCTGCTTCCTGAGACCAATCTGAATAGCCGGTGAGTGTCTCCTTCCCAACCTGACTTGATTTTGGTTTCCTATTTTGTGATTGCAAGCTGAATATTTTTCACTCCCATACTCCTAACTTGGGCTTGACAGCTAAACTGTGTTTTGAGCCTACTTTCTTAGTGTTTGTCTTTGAAAATATCTTGATCTCTTTCTCTGATCCCCGCCTACCCATCCCAGCGAATGGGAGACACGAACACAGTGGCTGCGCAAGCAGTCAGTGCTCTTTGTTCTGGTAGCCTGACCACCCCACCACCTGCCCTTCACGAAGAACAGGGACCTGTCATCTGTGGACTGGGCTTCCCTCGCAGCTATGCCTGATGTCAAATGGTCCAGGAATGAGTAACCGTGTGCTCCCAGAGTTGTTCTAGGGTTTCTTTCCATTTCTTCTACCAACTAGATCAGTGAGTAGTATTTTTTGTTTGTTGGTTGCCAAAGATGACCTTCCACCAGGTTTATCTGAAAACCTGGCCAATTAGCCCATCTTCAGTTCAAAGGAATAGAGGAACTATCACCAGTACCCACATTGGCTCAGTGCTGGGCCAGCCCCAGCAGTGACTGGGTACTTGTCTTCTTAGAACTAGACCTCCAGGTATGGAAGATGGAGAATATGAAGGCCTTGAGCAAGGCCTCGTGTTCCTGGCCTCATCTTGGCCTTCATGCTGAAAGCCTGTGGACAACACCATGGCTCTGTCTGTCCTGGTGTTGGATCCCCTCATCCTGGGCCGTTGCCTTTGTTCTGCCCTGTGACAATTTTGACCAAATCCCAGCACACCTGCGAAGCATCTACACCAGCAATGTAATCATAGGGAGCCAAAGCCAGATAGTGTTCTTGCAGAAAATGAAATAAACGTTGGTGCTTTAATTTATCACATTTCCTGCAACACAGCTCTTTCCGTTTTTACTGACACCCAACTACCTCTCTCTAGGATTCTGACGTAAACAAATGGATGGTAGGGTCTAACCCTACTACTGAGTCTTTTACTTCCTTGAAGAGTTGCTTTGGTCGTCTTATTCCCAGACATACTTCGTTATAATTAACTCAAGTATAGGGATTGCGAACCTACTTGTGGTTTTTTTTTTTTTAATCTACTTTTCTAACATGTTATTTCATTATTCCTCATAGTAAGTTTATGAGGACAGTATTATTAAACTTATTTTACCAGAAATGCAAGCATATTTTCTTAGCTCATATAACAACTCACATTTAACCAAACCTTATACAAGTATATGAAGTGCTTTACACATAAAGGCTCTGAGAAGTGGGTACAATTATTATGACATTTTACTGAGGAAAGAAGCCTTAGAATACCTAGTAAAGTGATGGAGACTCTTACCACTGTTACTAACAGCCTTCCATACTGTCAAATCCAGTGGATCCTTTTTTTGTCATCTTTTTCAACCACATGACACCAGTCAATCCTCCTAGATAGACATGATGATTGCTGGCTCTTTTCCCCACCTTACTGGTCTCCTTGGCTGGCTCTTCCTTCTTTACCTTCACTCTCAGGGATGAAGCTCCTTAAGACAGGATCCTGTCCCTCTCCTTTACTGTCTCTACTCTCTTTCCCTAAATGATCCCAAACATTCTTAGAACTCTATCATAATCTGTACAATTACAGCATTTATACCTCTATCAGAGACCTCTTCTCTGAGCACGAATTTATCTACCTAACAACCTACCTGATATCACCATTTGGATGCTCCATGGGTATCTAAAATCACATAATACATCTAAAGCTAAATCCTTGACCTTTTGCCTACAAATCTGCTTCTCCCCATTCTCAGTGAATGGCATCACCTTTTACTTAGCTGCTCAAGTCAGAAACCTGGAAGTCATTCTTTTCTTAAAATTCCTATATCCACTTCGTCATCAGGTTCTATCAATTTCAGTCCAAAATGTGTCCTGTCTTTCTCTTCTTCTCTATCTTGAAGGCCACCATATCAGCTCAAGCCACCATACACTCTGTGTTACTGTAATAACTTCCTATGGGGTCTCCCCTCTGCGTTGTCCCTGAAATATGTTCTCCATCCAGACATTGTAATCCTTTATATATACTTTTTTTAGTAAAATTTTCACAGAAAAATGCACAAACCATAAATGTTCAACTCGAATTTTCACAGCCTGAACAGACCCGGATAACCAACACCTGAGTCAAGAAATAGAATGTTATCAGTATCCCCAAAACTCCCCTCATAATTCTTCCCAGTCATTACCTCTCAAAGGTAACCACTATCCTGACTTCTATTGCCATAAATTAGTTTTGCCCGTTTCTGAACATTATATAACCGGTATCAACATGTTTGAAACATAAAACATATTATGACACTACAGCCTAAACTCCTCAAAGGCTTCCTTTATACTTGGACTAAAATACAAACCTATTACTGTGGCCTGCAAGTCCCAACACAATCTGTCCTCTACGTATTTCCCCAAGATCAAGTCCTGCCATTTCCCATTTGCTCAATATGCTACAGCTCACTTGGTCTTGTTTTAATTCCTTAAATATGTCAAGCTCTTGACTTGACTCAGGGCCTTTGCACATGCTGCTTCCCCTGCTAGTTTGCTGGTTCCAGCATGGGTGGTTTCTTCTCACCCCTAAAAGTTCTCACTTAAGCATCACTTCACAAAAGGGACTTCCCATGGCCACTGTAGGACGAGGTTCCTGAAGGCTGGTGTGTGTCAGGAATGATTCAGAGTCTCTTGCTTGGCAGACAAAAGAGCATAAGAAAAGTTTATCTTTGTTTGCTTTAGTGACTGCGCACACGTACATATATGGGGGGTATTTGAACTGGTTACATTTGGTTTAAAAGGAAGCTGGAGGAATCAGAAAAAGAGTGTCAAACAGAGATGGCAGAATCTGAAAGACCTGCTTACTGTCTTCCAGGAAGCTAAATAAAGCTTCTCCCTTATCGCCTGTTTTAGATTAATTGTTGGGGGGAGGAAGGACTACAGCCTTCTCCTTTAAAATGCAAATAAGGAGTCAATCAGTCTGTGACTAACTGGGTACCTGGCAGGCAGAGAAGGGTGCGGGGAGAGAAGCAAGGATTCCTGCGTATTGGGCCATTTCCCCCAGGACCCAGGTGGCAGATACCTGGTGGAAACGGTGTCCTGTATAAGTGGGAACACTCATCAATCTGTATTAAGTATGTACATCTCCATCTGGATTTCTTGCAATTCCATTTTACCTTATTCACTCAAGCTTCCTCCTACGGTCAGCAAATACTTTCACACTATAAAAGGCTGCCTTTGGGTGGATGAAACCAACATCTGGGGGGAAGGGAAGAGGAGAGAAGAAGGCGGAGGGGGAGTGGGCCCGAGGACATGATCCAGTGAAAAACAACACCTATCCTTGGGGAAACTGATACAAAGTGGTCCTCCACGGGGGCCACAATCTCACGCTGTCCTGAGGGCTGTTAGGCAGGTCCCCGTCCGCCCCCTCCCTCCATACACAACTCCCGGCCCAGGCCTGTGGAGTAAGGCTGCACAGATATTTTCCCTGGACATTGTTCCTCTGTTTCACAGAAATGTTCCAGTTTGAATGAAATGCCTCCTGTAGGGTTTGGGTTCACCTTGGCTAAAATACTGTCCAGGGTCATTCGTATGAAAGCATTCTATGCTCCCAGATGCTTGTTGTCAGGGAGCATGGGCCTGGAGAGAACACAAAGGTGTAATTATTGTTTACAACAATAATTCCATCTTTATAATTAATTTTTGTTAATAATTATTGAGTACACTATAAGAGATATTAGACTTTTGTTACTGTTTCGGCTTTAGTTGGGCTATTTCAAAAGACAGAGCCTGACTCAAGTTATCTCAGCTCACTGAGGTATGGGGCCTGTGGGTGGAGGGTGTGCAGAAAGCAGCCCTGCTCTGGGGTCACCTAGAGGGCTTTGCTCACTTCCTGGGTGTTTCTGGTGTCAGTATTGAGCATTGTCTTGCCAGGGCTGCAACCAGGTTTCCTCCCGCTGCTTCCAAAGGGTGGGCAGGGAAGGGAGGAGGGCTGGGGAATGTTCCACCTCCAGGGACCGAGGCCTGGCTCTTTCTTCTCACACCAACAACGTGAGTCTTAATTTCCCTCTCAGGCCCTCCAGTCTGCTCTCAGGGCATCGCTCTACCTCATAACTTTTAAGTTTCACCTTCCCAGGCAGATTGCTTTATTCACTTAAAGTTTTTCATTTCAAATTCCTGACAGGGAGAGAATCTAAATGGTCCGTTCACCCTTTCAAGCCTAGTCATGCCGTGTCACGCCTATGAATTTACTGTCCTTTCAGCTGGGGCTGAAACGGGAATTGAAGGGGTCATGCGATCCGTGTACCTCAAATCTGCCCTCTTAGGAGGAGTGGGGGGTGATCCATCTTCCTTAGAAGTAACTGGTTGCAGCAGGCGATGTGTTTGGCATTCCTAGGATACTCTCATCAGCAAAAGAAAAGCCTTCGTGATGCAAGTAATTGGCAGAAAACATACAAAGTCATCTTTCTTTTTTTCACCTGATGTTAAAATATATGTATATAATGATGTAGATGTTTTTAAAGAATGCATTCTTTTAAAAAAGCTCTGGTTTGGAATGTTTATTTGACCCAGCTGTGGGACATTATCCTACTGATTCAAAAAATTAATATATTCTTTAGAAGTATTGGTATTGATATTATGCTAGTCTATTCCTGCAAGCAATAAAAACCAGAACGTAATGGTTGATGTCAGGGTTTAGTTTTGTGTACCTGGACCTCAATGGAAAAGAAAGCTTTGATGATGAGAAGGCTTTGTAGAAAATGTGTATGTTCCAGCTACAGTATTCATAATAGATGTTAGGAATTTCCAACCCTTTTCAGCATTATTTAACATGAGTTTAACCCAATTTTCCCTTAGGCTCAATGGAATACAGGTGTCAAGGGAGCAACACAAAGATGTTTTTATCTTCCTTAGCTATTTCTGTAGTGGTGGGAGAATTTTCCCATGTCCTGAATGAAAACAAGATTTTACATTTCCATCCGTCATATCTAGACAAAAATCTAGAAATCATCCTTGATTTCTTCCATCCCTTACCCCCTGTTTCCAGCCAACCCATCATCAAGTCCTGGTGGTTCTACTTCCAAAATATATCCTGAGTCTGACTGCTTCTCTCCACTTTCACACCTACCACTCTTGTCTCTGCCTGGAATACTGCAATAAGTTCTGTATTAGGAATGCATTCAGCAGCAAACAACAGAAAACTCACCTATGGTAGCTTTGACAAAGAGAGCTTTACTTGTCTCTCATAAACGTAGTCCAAGTGTAGGCAATCCAGGTCTGATGCAACAGCTCAACAATGCCATTGAGGACCCAGCTCTATCTTTCTTTTCTATCATCCTTAGTGTATTGGCTTTCATTCTCATGCTTGTTACCTCATGTTCTCCAGATAGCTGCTACATTGCCAGACATTGCACCTGTGTTCCAGACAGGAGGAAGGGTAGGGGTGGAGAATGATTTCCTTCAGAAGTTTTGTCTTTTGATTCAGAAAGGGAAGCCCCTTGGAACTAGACATTGTCATACTAAATGAAGTAAGTCAGACAGAGGAAGACAAATATCATATAATGTCACTCATATGTGGAATCTAATTTTAAAAAGTGATACAAATGAACTTGTTTACAAAACAGAAACAGACTTATAGGTATCAAAAACAAACTTATGGTTACCAAAGCAGAAACACAGAGGGGAGGGATAAATCAGGAGCTGGGATTAACATACATACACTACTATATATAAGAGAGATAACCAACAAGGACCTACTGTATAGCACAGGGAACGCTACTCAATATTCTGTGATAACCTATATGAGAAAAGAATCTGAAAAAGAATGAATACATGTATATGTATAACTGAATCACTTTGCTGTATACCTGAAACTAACACAACATTGTAAATCAACTATAATCCAATAAAATTTAAAAAAGAAAAAGAAAAAAAGAAAGGGAAGCCATTGCACCTTTCGTCAGCCAGAAGAGGATCCCATACCTGTTCTCAGACTAATCAGTATCCAAAGGATTAAAATTGCTGAGGTAGATATCGTGGACTTATTTACACGGTATCTCTTTTAACCTCCTTCTACTGTGTCCTCCTGTACAGCTGAGACTGGAAAGCTAAAAACTACATTTCCCAGATTCCGTTGCAGCTAGGGAAATGGAGTGAGGTGAAGAGAGGCAGATACAGGCTGGCCGTTTCGCTGGTGTCCATTAGCAGAGGTAGGTTGGACCTGGAGCGATTAAATAGGAACTTCCCTGATTGCCCCTTCTTTATAAAACGATTTAACTCATTATTAACTCCACTTGGGTTTGTCCCTTTTTGGTTTTTGTATCCAGCTGTTTCAATACAAAATATTACCAAGTTAGGTAACCCACAATAAAGCACTTTATAGCCTGTTTGGTTTCCTCACAGTTGATGAGCTGTACTTAGAGTATGATAAATTTCCTTGGTCTCACAACCACAAATTGCTAGGCTTCTCCAAAGGCACTGGCTGCTGGTGGTGGTGGTGATTTTGATGGTGACGTGATTTTTCTAAATCATCTGGATCCCGGGAATTGTGACCAGTGGTGTTGAATTTTCCCTCTTGACTACTAAAAAGCTTTAAGGCAAATGGGTGTCCTTCTCCCTGAAAGTACCGTCTTCACTGTATATATTTTGTGTGCTAAATATATACACTCCTGATCCTATCTTTTCTACTCTTTTTTCTTGATTTCCTTACTTATTTTTGTTATTTCATTCTGTTGCATCCTTTTTCCTCATGGCAGAATCTTCTTGAAAATAGGGTTATAAGAGTATGTCTGCTAAAGAAGAAAAACTATGAAGATATTTGATTTCCCAAATTAGAAACACTATCGACAGGGACTTCCCTGGTGGTCCAGTGGTTAGGACTCAGTGCTTTCACTGCGTGGCCCCGGGTTCAATCCCTGGTTGGGGAACTAAGATCCCACAAACCATGTGATGTGGCAAAAAAACAACAAACCCCCCAAAACAAAAAGCTATCAACAGGGCTTCCCTGGTGGCGCAGTAGTTGAGAGTCCGCCTGCCGATGCAGGGGACACGGGTTCGTGCCCCGGTCCGGGAGGATCCCGCGTGCCGCGGAGCGGTTGGGCCCGTGAGCCATGGCCGCTGAGCCTGCGCGTCCGGCGCCTGTGCTCCGCAACGGGAGAGGCCACAACAGTGAGAGGCCCGCGTACCGCAAAAACAAAAAAACCCAAAAAAAGCTATCAACATACTAGATATCAAAAGTAAACATTGGGGTTAAGCATTTCGTAGCTATAAGGTGACTTTAGTGGAATATTTCAAATTGGTCCCAAATATGAGTCTCTGCTTTGTTCCTTGGAAAAAATACTTTATACGCTGTCCTTAGAAAAAATGCTGACTTTCCTCTATATGCCATAAACTTGTGAATAGGATGAATGTGAAAGATGCTCAGTATCGGCCTTAAACATCCTACTACAGTGATACGGACTGCACACATCATAGAACTGAGCTGGAAGTGTTTGTCCCCAACACTTTAGAGAAGCTAAGTGTGTATAAAAATGTTTTAAACACTGATAGACAGTATAGCAAGGTGAGAAACCCATACACAAATGCCAGTGGTGTTGTCTGAGATTATTTATAGTAGGACCACAGCACAGATGGTGGCAAAGTATGGATGGTGAGGAGAGTTTGCCCTGAAGCCCTGCTCTGACTGTAGATCCCTGACCCAGACCAGAAGCTTCACAGGGTGCCATTTCCGAAGCTGGGAGATCACATTCCTTCAAAGCATCTAGGTGATTTTGCTGCTGCCAAGTCAGTTAAAAACATGAGTGGCCATCCAATAAATACATTCTAAAGTGTACAAATGTGTTTTTCATGAAATGCAATCAGAAGCAAAGATTCAGCCTCATGGCTTCATAATCAGAGCAAATTTTTGACCCCCCCCCCAATAATATTAACCTGCTTCATCATCAACTTTGTTGACGGAACACAATTCCTCTCACTGGTTTCTTTCCCATCCCGCACCCTACATCCTGCCCCCAAATCCAATCCACCCTCAAAAGCATTGTCAGCATTGAGCATATTCAAAAGAATGAGCTGAAAGCAATTTAAAAGGAGCTCTATAAAGTTTTGAGTAAAGGAGCATTATCGAATAAGTGTGTAACCCGTGAGAACACTTCCTTCTTAAAATCATTCCTTGGCTCACCAAGGCATTCCCAGTAAAGCCCAAAATCCTTGTAATGGCATCCAAGATTCTTCATGATGAGAACACTGCTTTCCTCCCCAGCTTCACCTCTGTCACTCCCCTCCTTGTGGCCTGACAAGACCCAGCCATACTGAATACCTGCTGCCTCCTAAATATGCCACATGCTCTCCTACCTCCAGGCTCCCGCCCAGCCTGGAGCACTAACCCGTTTTCCTGCCTCATGACTCTGGCCAACCTTTCAGGATCTGTCTCAATCTTCACCTCAACCACGGAGCCTTCCCCCACACCCATTTTTTATGGCAAGTGCCCACCTCATTGTACCCTTTAAACTGACACAAAGTTGCTTGAAACTCTTCTGCCTCCAACTGCAAATTCCTTGAAGGCACAGACTGTGCTTTATCATTGCACCCCTAGCACCTGGAATAGTGCCTGGGACATAGGAGGTGCTAACACATGTTTGTGGAATGGATGAGAGTTATTATTCTGAAGGAAACAATTCATCTGAGTGGATAGTTTTGCCTGTTTGAAAACCAAAAATCACTCATCTTACGGACATAATTCGTGTTGTAGCGACATTGATGTTCCCTAATAGGTACTCAAAAAAAGTGTTGTCATCAATCTGGTAATTCTACTACTTGCATTTTTTATCCCATGTTAAACTTATGAAAACGTCATCACAGCATAAACAAGGCATTTATAAATCAAAATATTTTAAGGATTAAAAGAGGATATTTTAATCAAGGTCATACTAAGGATGGAAATACTCTCTAAATAGAGCTGACAGTTTGAAACAGATATTAGCAATAGTCCTCTGAAGAAGAGGAACCTAGTCTTGTTCTTATTTTATAAAGAGTAAGTGGCTGTTTTTCAAGCTGTGAAGAAAAAGTGTTCGGAATAAAAGCTACTACTGTCTTTTCTCTGACATGATGGTGATGATGATAATCATAGGAATTTACCATGTTAAATGTGTACTGGGTGCCCGGTCCTTTAAGTGAATTCCTGCATTCAGTTCTCACAACAGTACTATCATTACCTCCATTTAAAAATGGAGAAGTGAGTTTTAGGTCCAGATTTACACACCTGATAACCAGTAGAGTCGAGACTGAAGCCCAGGCAGTCTGACACCAGCGCTGAGGCTCTTCCCTGACTTTGGAAAATGAAATCTCACCTTACGGGATAGAAGATGCTATCTCTGAGTTCGGCTGGACTCCTACTCCATATATTATATAATGTTACTAGTAATGGAGTAGAATGTGGCTTAAAACTGGTTCTTCTGGGCTCTGTCCGACGGAAGTGTCAGAAGTTACATCCTGTGCTACCTTTCTATTGCTTCATAACAAATTACCCCAACTGGGGCAGGTTCAAACATCAAACATTTATTCTCTCATAGTTTCTGAGAGTCAGGAGTTCTGGTTCTGGCTCAGGGTCTATTTCAAGGTTCGACTGGGGCTGAAGGACCCAAGATGTTGGGCTGAGGGCCCCAGTTCCTCCCTGGCTGTTGACTAAAGGCCTCCCACAGTTCCTCACCACACAGACCTGGCGACAGGGCAGCTCACAGCACAGAAGCTGGCTTTCCTCAGAGCAAAGAGTCCAAGAGAGAGTCAGAAACAGGTGAGCCAAGAGGAAAGCAGCAGTCTCTTATAACCTAACCTGGGAAGGGGCACGCCATCACTTCTGTTGAATTCTCTGCATTAGAAATGAGTCCCAGAGCTCTGCCAAACTCAGGGGGTTACATGAGGACATGACAACCACAGATGGGGTCACTGGAAGCCATCCCGAGGCTGTCTTCCATACCTGCTTTAATATGCGACAAAGGTACAGGCATCTTGATTTCATGCCTAAGTGCCAGGTTTCCAGGTGTGAGTGTGGGCTTTTTCTTTTTATTCAATTGAAAAGAAATTAGATCATTAGACTCAAATGACAAATCTCAGCTTACCAAAAAGCACTTTCACTAGAAGACAAGGTTGGAAAGACGAAGTAAAATTCTAAATGTCTTTAATTCACAATTACATCCAACTGCTAATAAATTTCTTTGCATATATCACATTCTCTCCTAACCTAGTTCAAACGTAGGTCCAAGCTATAATGGGTCCCGAATAAAAGACCACATAAATAAGCAAAGAGCATTTAAAAACAGTGTAGAGTATTGATTCCTGAAAACAACTGTATGTCTCCGTTACCTCCCCATTATGGCTGACTAATTTCTGAAATTGCTGTGACAGGTATCATACTGGAGACTCCCTGGGGAAAGCTGAGGAACACATGTTTAAGATCAATTTGAGAAAAGGTATGTTACTGCTTTATACAGTGCAGTTGATCATTTTTAGAATCTTTTAAATCAGTTGTTTCAAAAGATAAGAGAAATATACACCTTAGATCTAATGGTTAAAATGAAATGGTGATATTTCCAAATTTTAAATCCATTTGGAATATTACATATTTTCATGCTTGGAAACTTAACCTTTACATTGTTTTAAATTAACACCTTACAGTGTCATTATCAGAGTAAGTAATCATTTGTTCTGCAATATTGTTAATGACCATGACCAAAAACCTTAAAATTCTGATCTGAAATGGCATGAATCTTAATCATAAATGGTGCTGTATAGTCATATGAAGGACTACGAGATATTTGCCCTTGACTTATTATAAGATGGAAAATATGCATGCTTCTGAATTTTTCCCAGTTAATCAAACATGTAAGTTTGACCCATGAATGCAAAAATCAAAGAATAATTCTTTTCTTCTTCTTCGGGTTGCTGTAAATTTGTGTCATATGTTAGTATAATTTTTTTCCCAACAGTGAAATTCTTCACTGTACATGTTATATACACTTTGCAACTCCAGGGCAGCAACTAGAACGCAGTAGCTGTGCGGATTGCCTTTTGGACTTGATCTGTGACCTGCAGAGGTCAAACCTGAACTAAGACTTTTCCAGGCTGATAGTACAAATTTGCCATTTTTATAATAATGTTCTTTCATAATGATAACATGAATTTTTAAAAATAAATTTATTTAGTTTTTTATTTTTGTCTTCGTTGGGTCTTCATTGCTACACGCAGGCTTTCTCCAGTTGCAGCGAGCGGGGGCTACTCTTCGTTGCGATGTGTGGGCTTCTCATTGCAGTGGCTCCTCTTGTTGTGGAGCACAGGCTCTAGGTGCGCGGGCTTCAGTAGTTGTGTGTGGCACGTGGGTTCAGTAGTTGTGGCTTGCAGGCTGTAGAGTGCAGGCTCAGTAGCTCCGCAGCATGTGGGATCTTCCTGGACCAGGGCTCAAACCCGTGTTCCCTGCATTGCACTGGCAGGTGGATTCTTAACCACTGAGCCACCAGGGAAGTCCCTTGACTGTTTTTAATAGCCAGTAGAGTAAAGCCTAATTAATGTATATCGTGTGATTCTGAGTTTGTTGTTACTCTTATTTGATTATCAACATACTTCTACCTTTGTATGCTTTATTAAAAGGGTTTATAGGGGCTTCCCTGGTGGTGCAGTGGTTGAGAGTCCACCTGCCGATGCAGGGGACACGGGTTTGTTCCCCGGTCCGGGAAGATCCCACATGCCGCGGAGCGGCTGGCCCCGTGAGCCATGGCCGCTGAGCCTGTGCGTACGGAGCCTGTGCTCCACAACGGGAGAGGCCACAACAGTGAGAGGCCCGCGTACCGCAAAAAAAAAAAAAAAAAAAAATGGTTTATAACTGCCTCTGAAGTGTAAAGTAGATCCTACAAGAGAGTGTTTTCATACTTAAGATAATAAACTTTGTATGACCTTAGAAGTATTTTATTCAGGAGTACTTAATAATCAGTATTATTGCATCATTATAGCAGTCTCTAAAGGATTTCTATCGTCAATTGTTATTAGCATAGCACTAAAAGAAACTTACCTTAGTGAAGATGCTTTTTTTTACATTTGAATTTTGTCTTCCCATTAATTCAGTCTTTCTCACGGTGAATTCCACTTATTTGGTTTTATTTTTTGAAAATTTGAGGGTACTTTATTATTCAATGTAATATACCAACAATAGAATCTGGAATTTGAAAAAGTCTCCATGTCAGACAAAAGTGGATTGCTAGGCTTTTCTAAATAGCATAAAATTAAAAGTTTCTCAAATTGTAAAAGTTTCTTTAATTCCAAATAATTTTGTATATTAACTAAATTTTCAAGAGAATTATCAATATGTTTTTATTTTCCTTGCAGAGAGAGCATTCTCCAGAAATCACTTTAAAACGGAGTGATAAAAGTAGATATACATTCAATTCATTTCAAAGTGATACAAAAATAAAGTTAGATGTATAGCTGGACATATGTAAATAAATTTTTTTTAAATAAGAAAGAAATTAGTTGCTATTCAATTCAAAGTTATAGAATATAATTCTATATTCAATCAATTCATCAAGCAATAAGTACTTATTGAATATCTACTTTGTACCCTGCCCTGGGCTAGTTGCTGTTTGGTGATTATATAACTATAACTAACCATAATTAAATATATGTATTCCTGCATTCAAAGAGTTTATAATTCAGTTGAGGATATAAGATCTAAACAGCAGACAAAATTTTAAATGAAATTAAACGAAAAACTGTACATTATAAACGCAACGGAGGTTGAGAAAAGAAAGCAGTTAATAGGTGCTGGTGTATTCAAGTAAAATTAAAAGGAGAGGGCAAACTTTAAGCAGGCAGTTAGGAGATAACAGGATTTCAGCAAGAGACTTAAGAGTAGCAGGCTTCCCTGGTGGTGCAGTGGTTAAGGATCTGCCTGCCAATGCAGGGGATATGGGTTCAAGCCCTGGTCTGGGAAGATCCCACATGCCGCAGAGCAACTAAGCCCATGAGCCGCAACTACTGAGCCTGCGCTCCTCAATGGGAGAGGCCGCGACAGTGAGAGGCCCACGCACCGCGATGAAGAGTGGACCCCGCTCTCCACAACTGGAGAAAGTCCTCGCACAGAAATGAAGACTCAACACAGCCAGAAATAAATAAATTAATTAATTACTTAATTTAAAAAAAGTAGCAGGTGGTCTCAGCTGGAGGAAGAGAATAAACAAAATAACAGATGTGGAAGTTCACAGGGTTTGTTTCACCAGCATTAAGGAGTTTAACTTGGGAGGAGTAAAGGCTCATTTTGGGAGCGGTGGAAATTACACTTTTGATACATTGGTTATCCAAATGAAGGAATCTACTGAAAAACAAGTCAGAGGAGTTCAGATTTGACACACAAAAAATAGGAGCCCACTACAGGTTCCTGAACAAAAGACTAGGGATAAGAGTATATTTTTAGGAAGCTTTTCATCAATGACTTAAATCAAAATATAATTAATTAAATCAGTATGAGACTCTACCTTTGCAAAGATGATGTTAAAAGATGACAGAAAGGGGCTTCCCTGGTGGTGCAGTGGTTGAGAGTCTGCCTGCCGATGCAGGGGACGCAGGTTCGTGCCCTGGTCCGGGAAGATCCCACATGCCGCGGAGCGGCTGGGCCCGTGGGCCATGGCCGCTGAGCCCGCGCGTCCGGAGCCTGTGCTCCGCAACGGGAGAGGCCACAACAGTGAGAGGCCCGCGTACCGCAAAAAAAAAAAAAGATGACAGAAAGGAAGCAAGAACTTCTTAAATTCCATTTGCTGAGGTTCAGTTATACTGTCTTTACTCCACCAGAAAGAATAAAAATTAGAAAGAAAACATTAGGAGAGTGAGTCCAAAACAGGTGGGAAGAGAGTAGGAAGCAGCTACTTTCACAATTCGATACGAACAAGATATAGTGATTGAGTGCCTCCTACTTGCAAAACACTTGATACGAAGCAGCCAAACGTCAGTAAGATCCAATTCATGTGACCAAAAAGTTTACAAGATAGTAGAAGTGTTAAGGAATGTGCATAGACAGTTTAATAAATGTCATAACAGTCAGAGGTACAGATAAATCCCGTGAATATTCACAGAAGGGTGAATTCACCTGTCAGGTACATGAGTCAGAGTAGCTTTCATGAGAAGAGGCCACATGTGTTGTAAATCTCAAAATGAGTATGTTGTCAGAAGAAATGGCAAGAGAGGCTCAGAAAGGCAATGTTTTTCCTGGGTGGTCTTGCGTCTGCTAAAAATCAGGAGTTACTGTAGAAAAGCAGGGAGAATGGATTTTGGAGCCAATACATGGTTTGTATAGAGACTGTAGCAGGAAGATGACATCTGGCTAATACCCAGAATATATGTGTGTCCTGCTGCCCAAACTGGTTTGGAGTACGTGATTCCTTAGCAGGAGTGTTCTGGCTAACATATTAAAGAAGTTGCTCAAGTGGGAGAGTATGATGGATGAGTTATGAGGTTACCAAGATGGAGAGAGACGAGAAGAACAATTTATCTTCTGAGGAAGAGCAGAACATATTGTGTGAGCACACCACAACATTTTCCATTCTTGGCTTTGCCCTTTTGGGTACCCATCCTCTTTTCATATTCAGCCCTGAATGCTATAATCCTCATTTCCTCATTCCCTTTGCTATCTTTGTATCTTCTTCCGTAGAAATTAAAACTCAAACTTCAGGCTTGGCCATACTTTTGCTCCAAACCTTCTATTATCCAGCTGCAGTGTTGACATACTTAATTTCCTTTATGTGACAAGTAACAAACTCAACTAGCTGGAAAACTTCAACGCAAAGAGAACAGACAACTCTTAAACTATACAAACCACAGACATTTCCCTTGATTCCCATTATTCCTTCAGTAAAGACCTTCCCTGTCCCCAAATATCAGTTGGTTTCTCACTAAAACCGACCACAGAGCAATCTCACTTTATGCATATTTACTTAACAAAACATTAACATCTAATTCATTGGGTTGAGAGTTTAATTTGCATACTCTCAAGCAACAATTTGTTATTATTAAAAGCCACTCGACCTTCTAGAGTGGGCTACAAAGACTTCCCTAAAAGTCATCTCGTTTTGCAACTGATTTTCTGAATATTTACTAGCACTCAAACAGGGTACTAAATGGGCTATTTGTTTGTAAAAAGAAACAATACCACTTTATACACTGCTGTCAAAGTTTTGATAAACAAGTATAATATGGTCTTGAGAAACACATGAATCTCATTTATAGCAAAATAAGCTTTTCTTGTGCCTCTTCCAAACAATGGCAGTGATTTTCCACTGAATTTCCTCCTGATGCTTTTCTCAGTCTCCTCCATCGCTTCCTCCTTATCTCCCTGAGCTCTAAATGTTGATGTACCCCACGCCTAGTTTCTAGTAAGTGTTCAATAGATAAAAGTTGAATGAATAAATAGGTAAACAGTGAGCATTTATGGCTAGCTAGGGCAAAAGCATAATTAACAAGGATGCTTTCACGAAGGATAGACTCAAGGGAAGCCACCATGCCTTTCCCCTCTTTGTGGTCCCAGTATCTTTACAGTGTCTGTTATATTAAAGGTATTCCATAAATACTACCTGAATATTTATTAGAGAGCACAGGCTGAAGCTGGATTGCCTGTGTTCAAATCCCAGCTCTTCAACTTACCAGCTCCGTAACCAAGGGAAAAGCATTTAACTTCTCTGTGCTTAGTATCGTCATAAAATAAGAATAATAAGTATAATAGTACAGGCATATCTCAGAGATACTGCAAGTTTAGTCCCAGACCACTGCAATAAAGCAAATATAAAGTGAGTCACATGAGGGACTTCCCTGGTGGCACAGTGGTTAAGAATCCACCTGCCAATGCAGGGGACATGGGTTCAATCCCTGGTCTGGGAAAATCTCACATGCCCCGGAGCAACTAAGCCCATGCACCACAACTACTGAGCCTGCACTCTAGAGCCTGTGAGCCACAACTACTGAACCCGTGTGCCACAAGTACTGAAACCCACGCACCTAGAGCCCATGCTCTGCAACAAGAGAAGCCACCACAGTGAGAAGCCCGTGCATCCCAATGAAGAGTAGGCCCCGCTCACCGCAACTAGAGAAAGCCCGCACGCAGCAACGAAGACCCAATGCAGCCAAAAATAAATTAATTAATTAAAAAAAAGAAAACCACGACCTTTCTTAAAAAAAAAAAATAAAGTCACATGAATTTTTTGGTTTCCCAGTGCCTGTAAAAGTTATGTTTACACTATACTGTAGTCTATTGTGTGCAATAGCATTATGTCTAAAAAAATGTACATGCCTTAATTTAAAACTATAAGTCTTAATTTAAGGCTAAAAAAGGCTAACCATCATCTGAGCCTTAAGCAAGTCATAGCAGTAACATCAAAGATCACTGATGACAGATCACCATAACAAATGTAATAATGATGAAAAAGTTTGAAATATTGCGAGAATTACCAAAATGTGACACAGAGACATGAAGTGAGCAAATGCTGTTGGGAAAATGGTGCCAATAGGCTTTCTTGAGGCAGGGTTGTTACAAATCTTCACTTTGTGAAAAACGCAGTATTCACTAAGTGCAATAAAGTGAAGCACAATAAAGTGAGATATGCCTGTAATTTTATACGGGATTAAATGAGTAAATATTTTTAAAGCATAGTAGCCATTAGATGAAGGTGGTGATGATGGTCCTATGAAACTCAAAATGAAATAAGAATATTCCGAAAGAGCTAAAACCACCTAAGCTTTTTAAATGTAAAAAAGTTCCATGAATTTGATCAAATAAGCAAATTATAGCATGTCACTCCCCAACTGAAAAATCCATAAATAACTACTACAACCTCCATGATAAAATCCAAACTTCTAGCATTCAAGGCTTACAATTTGTATCCAAAATTTAACTTGAAAGTCAAAAAGATTTCGAAGAACAAGGTAAGGAATTTTTCAGAAATGTATGATGATAAATAATGCCTCCTATTTTTATACCACTATATGATTTTCAAAGAGCTTTTACATAGCTGACTTGTTTATAACCATGGCCACATTAAAAAAGAAACCGAGACAGGCATTATTATCTTCATTTTGGAGATAAGGAAGGTGAGATTCAAAGAGAAAAAGTGATTTGTTTGAGGTTTCATAGATAGCAATTGGTGTAACCAGGACTAGCAAACTGAATCCCCTGATACCGAATTCAGAGTTGCTTTCACCACAACACTCTATTGATAAACACTGAATTTAATGAGTGAGTTTTGCATCCCTTCTAGTGTTTATCACATGCTAGGTATATGATAGGTGTTTAGTCCATATTTACTAATTGCTTAAGGTAAAAAATATATTTATTCTTTTGCTCCGACTTACCAGAACCGTCATAGAAAAAAGATAATTCATACCATTTAGCAGAAAGTAAACAAACCCCCAAATCTTGCTAACTTTTATAAAAATTGTTTCAGTACTTTTCTAAGGTACAAAAGCTACTGTAATGGGCCCATGGTTTCTATCGATATTCATATTTACTATTTGTCTTTCTAACAGACACCTGATTAATCTCCCAGGAGTTCTGCAAGATTATTGCTTGGATTTTATGACCTGAGTCATTTTCTTCTGAACCAAAGAATAACTCATCAGATCTTATAAAATTTGTGTTTCCTTCTGTATATACTATTCCAGCCCCTCTTCTGTATTTGAAGGGTCAGAGAGATTTGACTTTAAACTGGCTTACAAAGGAGTTTAAAATCTTATGCTTTAACATTCCATTGCTACTCCTAACATTTTCTAGGTAGCACATAGAAACTACAAACTATAAAAATATAGGAAAGAGTATGATATTTATATCCAAGACCTTATGTTTGAAAATAGTCACGTTTCTAACTGAGCTATGAACAACAGCCTTCGAAGAATTTGGCACATACTGTAGATTTTTATCTTTTCTATCTCAACCACACCAAGAAGTAGTTTCTCTAAAGCTTAGAAACACCCAGAGAATCTCTTGTTTTTCTAAACCTGATATGAAGAGGCATCACAAACAAAAACTTTTTGGGGAAAAAAGTAAACAAAAGAAATTTAGCCTTTTGGCCCTTCGGATAATTTAAAGGAGCAAGTACAGTCTTTTGTGAGTCACTTGTCTGCTGTGGTTGATCTCGCCAAAGGGGTGGAGATATTTCCTCTGGTTGTGCTACAGCCTTGCTGACACTCCTGTGATGATCATGCCTCGTAGAGGGAGCTGCCCCAGTGAAATTAACCAGCAGGTTTTAAAACATTAAAAACCATGAAGGCCACTTTCCTCAGCCTCTTCTCCCTGACCTCCATCAAGAACATAGGATGAAAAACGTGATCCAGTAAAGGGGGGGGGGGCACACCCAGTGTCCACGTTTAGTGGACACCACGTCTAAAACATTGGGCAGAGAGTACATTTACATCGTGGTACAGGCTGCTCGTGTAAACTGTTATTCTCTGGCACCTACACACTAGGGCGGGAGTCCAAACTTGTGAATTGGCAGAGAGCCATGCCAACAGATGGGCCCAGGGATGACAGCCAAGGGACTATGTATGTGCATCAAGTATAGGTGTTGAGAACAGGAATTCCAACTGAGAAGATCAAAATGATTCCCTGTCCCAAGCTTATGGTTAAGAGCTTGTCAATTCATGCCTTGTTTAATATAAATGGACTGGAATTCCAGAGAATTGACAGATTTTGAGGAAAGCTTCCATTTATTTTTATTTTTTTTGTAAAAATATAAATATAAAAATCACTTGGACATTTGCAGGAAATGGTTTGGTGGCATTTTGCGAGCAGAAAATGTTTCCACTTCTCCAGAAGTTTTCATGATTTTTAAAGTTTCTCTTAAAGAAATACAGAATTGGACACTGATAGAAGTAGCTCATTAGTTTCTCATATACTATTAAACTCTTTAAGTGCATTCAGCTCTGTAATTTCAATGTCACGTATAATCCTTTAGGAAATTTATCCTAACAGATCAATGAAATCGAATTTCCTAATTTAATCATCTGTTAAACCTCAAAAATGCCTGAGATCTACTCTACTTTGTTTTTGACATAGGAAAGATCATTCAGAGGGGATACTATCTTGGTGTTTTAAGTTTTTCTTTCTAAAACTAATATCAAAATCTTAAATCCTAAAGTTATATGATTCAAATCATAAATGGGTGGAGAGGAGATTCAGAATCCCTTAGATGGCTCACACGAGCAGAGAAGGGAACATGTGGCCTGTATTACTTCTCTATGCTTTTTCCTAAGTAATAAAATTAGGGAATCGGACTAGACCATCTCTCAGGTCCTCTCCAGCTACAAAATTCTCTGTTTCTAATAGGAACAAATGAAATGGTGCTGTTCTTTTGAAACAGGAATCAAAATTTTGAGTAGAAGTTTCTCCTCGTGGCTGTTATGACTGTTATGACCCCAAAAAGAGGGCACAATGATTCCCCTACACAACCCAAGTTGCCCTGGATTCCTAAGCATTTTAGAGGCAAGGAAGTCTAGATTCATCCTTACTCTTTCAAAGACCCTCAGAAAGGGGTTTCCCTGATCATCCCAAACTTCTCCATAAAAATAAATGCTGTTGTTTGAGAAAGCATACTATATGGTTTTAGAATCTCTGAAAACACCTCTGATTCAGTGAGGAACAGTTTGCAAGCCAGGGTTTTAAATAATACCAGCTGCAGGTTATAAAGCACTTCTTAACCAAATCAACTGGTCATCAATTAGTAAGAACTCAACAAAACATGACCCTGTAAACTATTTTTTTCTTTATGCATTCCATTAAAATTTTTTTAGGGACTTCCCTGGTGGTGCAGTGGTTAAGAATCCACCTGTCATTGCAGGGGACACGGGTTCAATCCCTGGTCTGGGAAGATCCCACGTGGCGTGGAGCAACTAAGCCCGTGCACCACAGCTACTCAGCCAAAAAGTTAAAAAAAAAAAAAATTAAAAAAAAATTTTTTTAACAATTCTTAAGAAATTAAGTTTGAATGATTTTCATGCACTGGACATTTCTTAATAAATTACACTCCTATATCTGTAAAATATATTTTAAAATTTTGTACTGAGGAATAATGTAACAGAAAAGGCCATGTATCATAAAAGTATGGTTCATGAACTTTCATCATGAACTGAATACACCAGTGAAAACAGCAACAGATCAAGAAACAGAACATCATCACAGCCCATGAGGCACCACTCTCTTCCAGTCACTACCTCCTCATCCCCAACCACTGTGAGAAATTCTATCAACATAGGTTAGCTTTGACTGTCTTTTGAACTTTATTTAAATGGAATCATACAGCACTCTTTTTGTGTCTGGCTTCTTTCACTCAATATTATGTCCATGAGATCCATCCATATTATTGAAGGTAGTTTTATTTACTTAAATTTATTTTTTATTAATTTATTTTTGGCTATGTTGGGTCTTCGTTGCTGCACGTGGGCTTTCTCTAGTTGTGGCGAGCAGGGGCTACTCTTTGTCGCGGTGCGCAGGCTTCTCATTGCAGTGGCTTCTCTCGTTGCGGAGCATGGGCCCTAGGTACGTGGGCTTCAGTAGTTGTGGTGCACAGGCTCAGTAGTTGTGGCTGGCAGACTCTAGAATGCAGGCTCAGTAGTTGTGGTGCACGGGCTTAGTTGCTCTGTGGCATGTGGGATCTTTCCGGATCAGGGCTCGAACCCGTGTCCCCTGCAATGGCAGGCGGATTCTTAACCACTGCGCCATCAGGGAAGTCCCAGCATGTAGTTTTAGAATGTGCATTCTCACTGCTGTAGAGTAATCCATTTATCTACATGACTGTTGATAGGCGTTTGGCTAGTTTCCAGATTTGGGCTATTACAAATAGTATTCCTACAGATATTTGAATGCGTGTCTTTTAATGAACATGTGTATGCATTTCTTTGAGGTGTATACTGAAAGGAAGATTTGCTGGGTCATAGGGTGTGCAGATGGTTCAGCTCTAGCAGGTATCACCAATTTTCTCAAATAATTGCAACCAGTGTATATATCCACCATTCTATGAGAGTTCCTGTTGCTCCACATCCCTAACAGGACTTAGTACTTATGTCTTTTTCAGTTTTGCTCTTCTGGCGGTTATACTACTGTGTGTGTGTTTAACATTTTTTTAAATTGAGGTGAACTTCACATAACATAAAATTAACCTTTTAAAAGTGAACAATTAAGTAGCATTTAGTACATTCACAATGTTCTGCAATCACCATTTCTATCTAGCTCTAAAACATTTCATTACCCCAAAAGAAAATTCTGTACCCATTAAATATTCACTCTTATTCCCTGATTCCTCCCCACCTGACATGGTTGTCCATGACAACCACCAATCTGCATCCTGTCTCTACGGATTTACATATCCTGAATACTTCATACAAACTGAGTCATACCATATGTGACCTTTTTCTTCTGGCTTCTTTCACTTAGCATAATGTTTTCAAGGTTCGTTCACATTGTATGAGTACTTCATTCTTTCTATAGTGCAACAATATTCCATTGTATATATATACCACAACTTGTTTATCCATGCATCCATGGATGGACATTTGGTTTTTTTTCCCAAATTGTGAACAGTGCTGCTATGAATATGTATGTACATATATTTGGTTGAATACCACTTTTCAGTTCTTTTGGATAGGTATATATAATACCTAGGAGTGGAATGTCTGTGTCACATGGTAATTCTGTTTAGCTTATTAGGGGACTGCCAAACTTTCCATTTTAGATTCCTACCAGTAATGTACCAGGGCTCCAATTTTTCCACATCCTTGGCAGAAAAATAACACTTCTTATATTCTGGATTTTTAAAATAATTATTATTATAGCCATAGCCATCCTAGTGGGTATAAAGTGGTACCTCATTGTGGTTTTGATTTACATTTCCCTAATGATTAATGATGTTGAGCATCTTTTCATGTGCTCCATTTCCATTTACACATCTTCTTTGGAGAAGTGTCTATTCAAGCCCTTTGCCCATATTTTAATTGGATTTTTTTGTCTTTTTGTTGTTGAGTTGTAAGAGTTCTTTATATATTCTGGATATTAGGCCCTTATCACATATATGAGTTGTGAAATTTTCTCCAATTCTATAGGTTATCTTTTCACTTTCTTGATAGTGTCCTTGGACATTAGCACAAAAGCTTTTAATTTTAATGAAGCCCAATTTATTTTTCTTCTTTTGTTGCCTGTACTTTTCATGTCATATCTAAGAATCTATTTTAAATCTAAGGCTATAGAGATTTACCATTATGTTTTTTTGTCTTTTTTTCTGTGGTACGCAGGCCTCTCACTGTCGCAGCCTCTCCCGTTGCGCAGCACAGGCTCCGGACGCGCAGGCTCAGCGGCCATGGCTCACGGGCCCAGCCGCTCCGCGGCATGTGGGATCTTCCCGGACCGGGGCACGAACCGGTAGTCCCCTGCATCGGCAGGCGGACTCTCAACCACTACGCCACCAGGGAAGCCCTTACCATTATGTTTTATTCTAAGAGTTTTATGATCTTAGCTCTATATTTATATTAGTGATCCATTTTGAATTAATTTTTATATATGGTGTGAAGTAGGGATCCAGCTTTATTTCTTTGCATGTGGACCAGTTATGACAGAAGAATATGCCATTTGTTGAAGTTATGCCATTTGTTGAAGAGCATGTCCTTTCCTCATTGAATGGTCTGAGCACCCTTGTTAAAAATCAGTTGACCATAGATGTATGGGTTTATTTCTCAATTTTATTACATTGGTCTATATGTCTATCCTTATGTCAGTACCTCTCTGTTTTGGTTACTGTAGCTTTGTAGTAAGTTTTGAAATTGGGATGTGTGAGTCCTTCAACTCTGTTCTTTTAAAATATGTATATATATATATATATATATATAATTTTTGTCTTTTAACAGCCCCTTGCAATTCCATATGAGTTTGAGAACCAGATTTCCCATTTCTGCAAAAATTATCATTGGAATGTTGATAGAGATTGCATTGAATCTGTAAATCACTTTGGGCAGTGTTGCCATCTTAACAATATTAAGTCTTCCACTCAATGAACATGGGCTGTCTTTCCATTTATTTACAACTTCTTTAACTTCTTTAAGCAATGCTCTGTAGTTTTCAGTGTACAAGTCTTTTCACCTCCTTGGTTAAGTTTATTCTAAATACTTTATCCTTTTGGATGCTCTTGAGAATGGAACTGTTTTCTCAATTTCCTTGTCCAGTTGTTCATTGCTGATGTATAGAAACACAACTGTTCGTGTGTGTGTGTGCACGTGTGTGTGTGTTGACCTCACACTTTTACAACTTTTCTGAAATTTGTCTGTTGGCTTTAGTTTCTTTTTTCTTTTCTTTTTGGTACAGTCTTTGAGATTTTTTATATACAGGATCATGTCATTGTAAATAGAGGTAGTTTTACTTCTTCCTTCCCAACTTGGATGCCTTTTTTTTCTTTTTCTTGCCTAATTGCTCTGGCTAGAACTTCCAGGACATTGTTGAATAGTAGTGGCTAAAACAGTCATCCTCAAATAAATAAACTTATTTTTTACAAAAAACAGTCATCCTCATTTTGTTACTGATCTTCTGGGGAAAGTTTTCAGTCTTTCACCATTGAATATGATGCTAGCAATGCGTTCCTCACAAGTGCCCTTTATCATGTTGAGAAAGTTCCCTTCTGTTCCTAGTTTTTTGAGTATTTTTATCATGAAAGTGTTTTAGATTTTGCCAAATGCCTTTTCTGTATCAATTGAGATGATCATGTAGAGTTTTACCTTCATCCTATTAATGTGGTATGTTTTGTTGATTCATTTTCTTATGTTGAACCACCCTTGCATTCCTGGGATACTTCCCACATTGTCATAGTGTATAATCCTTTTAATATGCTGTTGGATTTGGTTTGCTAGTATTTTGTTGAGGATTTTTGAATCTATATTTATAAGGAATATTTGTCTGTAGTTTTCTTTGTGGTATCTTTGTGCGGCTTTAGTATCAGAGTAATACTTGCTTATTGTATGAGTTAGTAAATGTTTCCTCTTCTATTTTTCAGAAGAGTTTGAAAACAATTGGTATTATTTCTTTAAATGTGTGGTAGAAACAATGTGGTTTTAATTGTATTTCCCTATTGTTTAAAGATGTTGAGCATCTTTTCATAGGTCTATTGGCCATTTTTACATCATCTTTTGTGAAAGTCTGGTCAAGGTTTTTGTCCATTTTCCTGTTGGTATTCTGTCCTTTTCTTTAATTAATTAATTAATTAATTTTTGGTTGCGTTGGGTCTTCGTTGCTGCGTGTGGGCTTTCTCTAGTTGAGGTGAGTGGGGGGTTACTCTTTGTTGTGGTGCGCGGGCTTCTCATTGCGGAGCATGGGCTCTAGGCACATGGGCTTCAGTAGTTGTGGCATGCAGGCTTCAGTAGTTGTGGCTCGTGGGCTCCAGAGTGCAGGCTCAGTAGTTGTGGTGCACATGCTTAATTGTTCGGCGGCATGTGGAAATCTTCCTGGACCAGGGCTCAAACCCGTGTCCCCTGTATTGGCAGGCGGATTCTTAACCACTGTGCCACCAGGGAAGTCCCTGTCCTTTTCTTGATTTGTAGTTTTTATATGTTCTGGATGAGTCCTTTGTCAATATGTGTATTGTTATATCTTCTCCCACTCTATAGTTTACCTTCTCATTCTCTTAAGGGTATCTTTTGGTGAACAAAATTCTTAATTTAATATAGTCTTATTTGTCATTTTTTTCTTTTGTGGTTATCCCTATTTGTGTTGTGGTTAAGCCATCTTTGCCTACTCCAATGTCATGAATATTTCTCCTGTGCTTTCTTCTGAAATCTCTGTAATTTTACCTTTAACATGCAATCTACCTGTACCTTATCTTTGTGGAAGGTGTGAGACAAGGGTTAAGATATTTTTTTTTCCACTTAGATATCCAATTGACCCAGCACCAATCCTTTTCCTACTGGCCTGCAGTGTCCACCTTGGTCAAAAATTAGGTAATTGTACATGTATGGGTCTTTTTCTGGATTCTTCATTCTGTTCTATGTGGTGGTTTGCCTATCTATGCAGGAATACCACATTGCCCTAATTACTATAGCTTTGTAATATAAATCCTAGTATTTGAAAATGAAACCTTCTTCCTCCTCCAACCTTGTTCTTTAAGATTGCCTTGGGTATTGCTCACCCTTTGCATTTCCATATTAATTTTAGGATCAGCTTCTCAATTTCTACAAAGCAAACAGTCAAAGCTAACTGGGATTTTGATTGGGAGTGTGCTGTTCATAGGGCTTTGGAAGCTGAAGAAAAAGAAAGGACACATCTAGAATTTAAGAAGATCAGAAGAAACATGTGTGTTCAGTTAATATTTGTTCAGTGGCTGATTTTGGCCATGCCCTCTGTGAGGTGTGGTAGTGTGTGGAGAGACACTGATAAACAAGACACTACTTACACTTAAGGGGCATTCTAGTGGATCTCTGAATTCCTCACTGAGTCTCCATAGAATTGATGCAGTCTGTGTGTTGCTTTTTAATCATGACAGTTTTATAATGGGTGAGACCAGACACCTGCTGAGGCATTTTATGATCATTTGTAAATGTCTTCCTGATGAAACTGGGAGCTTTTCAAGTCCTCATCAGGTTCACTTAGGAAATAGAAGCTCAGAGTTTACTGAATTCTTAATATGTGCCACTGAGTATCTTACAGATTTTATTTAATTCTCATGAGAACATCACCCAACAATGAGGTAAATATTATTATCCCCATTTTTACAGATGAAGAAACTGAGTCTTAAAGGGCTTGAGTACTTTCCCCAAGATCATACAACAAGTATATTACAGATCTAGGGTTGAAATCCAGATCTTCCTGATTCCAAAGCCAGTGATCTTAACCACTATAAACCAAAAGTAGAAATGATATAAAATGACTTCTCCCTATGATTTAATTCCTTGCAGCAGAACTGCATGTGCAATGTTATAACAGAAGAGCCATAATATGAACGGAATCTTCAACAAAGATAGACATATATGAATTTGTTGGTGTTTCTACAGTGCTTTGGGGGTGGGGTGGGTAGGAGGAGACAAAGTATCCAGAGTGCTAGGGAAACTAGGATCAGTTATCCGGCCAGGTTGGTGCTGAATGGAGTAAAACTCCAAGCAGTTTTGAAGGATGGGACATTGGTATTACATGGTGCAGGTAACTATGGTCACCTGGCATAAAGTGCTCTTTCATACAAGGCACTGAGAAATCCAAGGCCTATTCGCAATAAACAGCATAAAAGATGTGAAGGATTCAAAGACTGCAGGGCAGGATAGGTGCTTCTAAGGGTATTGGAGAGCTTAAAGAAAGAAAATGGATTTTATCAAGGACTCAGACTAGGGACTTTCTATGATTTTCCTTAAAGAATCTCTTATCTATTGTGCAGCAGGGCTGATAGACCTCAAAACAAATGCTGAGACTACTGAAAATTGAACATCCACTTGGATCTTGTGAGTTGTCTAATTTCAGTACCAGCCTCACCAGATCCCTCATGTTCAAGTTAAGATGCTGAGTAAGAAAGTATAGGACTTGAGAACTGAAGTATGAATACATGGGAGGATTAGAAAAACTCAGAATAAACTGAAACTCCAACCCCATGGAGCTTCCCTTGCCGAGCGAAGATGATGACTCTTCTTGCCTTGCTTGAAGACTCTGTAAAGACCTGATCTGAGAAATATTTTCTTCATGCCTTACCTCCTCCACCCATCATTGTGTCTGTCTCTATGTCTATCTAGCTATATGGTTACATATATATGTATGTGTGCTTATGGGTGTGTATATATAACTATATATAGTCACACATACATATATAACTACACACATATATACATATGTAACTATATGTAATTATGTAAACATATATAATTATATACACATATATACATAAGTAACTATATATGTCATATATGAAATACATATATTAGTATATAGAATATATATAGTATGTAATAACATGTATTATATACATCCTATCATGCCTTGGAGGAGATAGGCTATAATAACAAAATCCAATAAAAGAAATACCAACTATACATCAAAAGAATTGTAGGATTATGCTAATTTATATTGGTAAACTTTGGAAATGGATTCTGAGGGTGTTAGGCTAAGACTAAGGGACAGAATTTTAGGTCAGACTGAATTTATTGGGTGTATTGACACCAGCAGCCGGGAATGGGTCTAATGGTTTTCCCAGTTGGTTGACTGAAACCTGGCTAAGTAAAGTTGAGATACCAGAAATTCCTTGATATAATGTCAAGGAAAAATATGAATAGCAGAGAGAGAAAAATGTTGGGGTGGATTAATCACGCAGAGGCTGCTCTCATAACACCTAACTGTGTCCCCTTAGCAGGTCCAGAGATACACCTTGGTGAGGGGGATACCAACATCGAAGAACAAGTGAATGAACATTGTACTGGCTGTCTGATGTAGCCTGGGCATGTGTTGGTTGAAATGGGCTCCTGATTTCATTCCCCGATGAACTCACAATGGGAGTCCCAAGGTCCCAGGGTAGTATCACCAGGGCAAGGTGTGTGTGGCAGCAGAATGGGAGTGGTAAATACAGTGAACCCTACAAGGATTTTTGTTAGTGGCTATTTCAGTATCCAGTCCCTAGAACCGAAATAGGTAGTTGGCCCATGAAGGGCCTATTTGATCTAAATAACAAACATCTTCCGAGTCTGGTGTAAGAGACATGCTCTGAGCCTTGGCGGTGGGATTTCAGAGCCACTCACCTGATTCCTGAACCTGAGTTGGTTCAGTGACCCAGAGTGTCTGCACTGAAGGGGGAGTGAGGACCCATGGAGGAAAAACGTGCCACAACGACACACATACGTACTGTTAATCTTCCTCCTGGACTTTCCCAAAAGTACCTGCAGGTCATTGATCAGGGGAAGAGTACACTGTAAAGGCAAATACCTAGATGTTTGGGGGATTATTGGAAACTGGCTCAGAACTAACTCTAATCCTTGAATGAAATTATGGTTTACAGGATAGAAAGAGATTGTTCCCTTACTTCCTTTAATCTTAGCTGGAATACAGCCTTCCCTGGCCACCCTATTTAAGAGTGCAAACACCTCCCCATCTAGAACTCCCTATCCCCCTTCCTTGACTTATATTTTGCTCCATAGAATTTGTTGCCTTCTAAGGTACTACATTATTTAGTTAGTTTATTGTCTATTACTTCCTTTTAGAACATAAGCTCCATGAAGGCAAGGATTTTTGTCTGTTTTGTTTCTTGCTGTGTCCCATGCAGCTAGAACAATGCCTTGCATAGAATTGACACCTACAATGCAGTTATTGAATAAATTAAAATGAGAAATAAAGTTTTGATCTGTGTTTGTCTCACATAAGCCCAGTAGGACCCTGATTTCATTCATCTGCTGCTAAGTGCATAAAGGAATAGATGAACTGAAAGACGGAAAGAGTGACTCCTTTTCATAGCAAGAAGGAAGGGCCACATTCAGATCCCTTGGAGCATTCCCTGTTTGTCCCTCTACACCAACAAGTCACCAAAGAGCAATTCCCCATACCTGAGGGGTCACAGAGATAAAGGCCGTCATAACAAACCTAACAGATGCAGGGATATGATTCTTTTCACATCACCATTTAAGTCACCTGTACAGTCAGTGAAGATGATAGACATTTGAAAAAGACAGCATATTATCAAAAATTTAATTCAATCAAAAATTTGGAGAAGTAGACAGTGAACTGATATCCATGGGATTCACTTATGCATCACTCAGAAGTAGCTGGCCTTCCCTGACTTCAGACTATACTACAAAGCAACAGTAATCAAGACAGTATGGTACTGGCACAAAAACAGAAAGATAGATCAGTGGAACAGGATAGAAAGCCCAGAGATAAACCCATGCACATATGGACACCTTATCTTTGATAAAGGAGGCAGGAATGTACAGTGGAGAAAGGACAGCCTCTTCAATAAATGGTGCTGGGAAAACTGGACAGGTACATGTAAAAGTATGAGATTAGATCACTCCCTAACACCATACACAAAAATAAGCTCAAAATGGATTAAAGACCTAAATGTAAGGCCAGAAACTATCAAACTCTTAGAGGAAAACATAGGAAGAACACTCTATGACATAAATCACAGCAAGATCCTTTCTGACCCACCTCCTAGAGTAATGGAAATAAAAACAAAAATAAACAAATGGGACCTAATGAAACTTCAAAGCTTTTGCACAGCAAAGGAAACCATAATCAAGACCAAAAGACAACCCTCAGAATGGGAGAAAACATTTGCAAATGAAGCAACTGACAAAGGATTAATCTCCAAAATTTACAAGCAGCTCATGCAGCTCAATAACAAAAAAACAAACAACCCCATCCAAAAATGGGCAGAAGACCTAAACAGACATTTCTCCAAAGAAGATATACAGAATGCCAACAAACACATGAAAGAATGCTCAACCTCATTAATCATTAGAGAAATGCAAATCAAAACTACAATGAGATATCATCTCACACCAGTCAGAATGGCCATCATCAAAAAATCTAGAAACAATAAATGCTGGAGAGGGTGTGGAGAAAAGGGGACACTCTTGCACTGCTGGTGGGAATGTGAATTGGTTCAGCCACTATGGAGAACAGTATGGAGGTTCCTTAAAAAACTACAAATAGAATTACCATATGACCCAGCAATCCCACTACTGGGCATATACCCTGAGAAAACCAAAATTCAAAAGGAGTCATGTACCAAAATGTTCATTGCAGCTCTATTTACAATAGCCCGGAGATGGAAAGAACCTAAGCGCCCATCAACGGACGAATGGATAAAGAAGATGTGGCACATATACACAATGGAATATTACTCAGCCTTAAAAAGAAATGAAATTGAGATATTTGTAATGAGATGGATAGACCTAGAGTCTGTCATACAGAGTGAAGTAAGTCAGAAAGACAAAGACAGATATCGTATGCTAACACATATATATGGAATTTGAGGGGAAAAAATGTCATGAAGAACCTAGGGATAAGACAGGAATGGAGGCGCAGACCTACTGGAGAGCGGACTTGGGGATATGGGGAGGGGGAAGGGTGAGTTTTGACAGGGCGAGAGAGAGTCATGGACATATACACACTAACAAACGTGGTGGGGTGGATAGCTGGGGGGAAGCAGCCGCAAGGCACAGGGATATTAGCTCGGGGCTTTGGGACAGCCTGGAGGGGTGGGAGGGGGAGAGTGGGAGGGAGGGAGATGCAGGAGGGAAGACACATGGGAGCACATGTATATGTATAGCTGATTCACTTTGTTATAAATCAGAAACTAACACACCATTGTAAAGCAATTATACCCCAATAAAGATGTTAAAAAAAAAAAAAAAAAAAAAAAAAAAAAAAAAAAGAAGTAGCTGGCCTTATGGAAAGGTGGAATAATGATACGTGTTCTTGACGGATTGGTGTGCTCTCTTATGGGATGCAGCAAATGTTCTTAACCAGCAACCAATTCTCCCACAACAAAAGGGGTGAAACACACAACTGGGCAGATGTTTGTTACTCTTTTTTGCTACTCAATATCTGAACTCTTTCTCTGTATTTGTAGAACCCTTCACTTTATGACCACCTTTTAAGCTGAAAATGTGAAACACTTCTTTTTTTCAGATTCTGTGCACCTAAGTGAGAGCTATCAGTCAGATGCATCTACCAGTTCAAAGTCTTGGGAACCAGCAACACAAAAGACACAAGGGTCGTGGTGCTCTGGTGACAGATGCCAACTGTGGCTGTTTCCTGAACCAACAAAGGGCACTAGTTCCAGCAGGACCCTCCTGTGCCCAGTCAGTGACAGGATCTGCACCCAGCTATCCTGTGTGCCATCAGCTATTCTGTGTGCAGTGCTATCTTCCATGGAGCAGTGCTGTGGGTGATTTGGGGTGGTGTTTCCTGGCTGGGTGGCCACCATGCAGTGGTGTGCTGAAGCCAGCTTTCCCCACTTGTAAAAGGTGATTGCTAAATTTTCAGGAATTTTGTAAGCCAGTCATTAAATGTAATATTAAATTATATAAACTTACAATTAAATAAATTATATATAAAAAAGATAATAAACTCAAAACTCATCCTTTTCTAATTATTTTACTATATTTTACTGTTATCTATGGACTTTAAGCTTATTTACATCTATTGCATCTGTATCACACATTTCTTCCCGATTCCATGTTCACTGACATCACACTGGGAGCTTGGATATCAGCCATCTTGGGAGTATTTACACTACGGAAACTGGCACGCACCAGAAATCAAGGCTTGATTTGCTATTTTGTTGTCTAGAATTTGATTGTCTAGAATTTAAGTGATAGAAAAATGTTAATACAAATCAAAAGTGTGTCATGTTTATAACCATTACTTGTAAATAACAGAGAAATTAAGAAAACATGTTTTTTCCCAGAGAGCTGGTTTCACTCCCCAAAAGCCTCATTCTCTGATCTTCCCAGAGATTCTGAGAGCAATCTACTATCCTTTAAAAAAAATCTTTTTCTGAAGAAATCAGAGTATGTTTCTAGAGACTAAGAAAACTGATGAATACACTATCTGTAACAGGATAGTACCTTTTCAGTAGCATGTAACAAAAATCTCTACCATGAGCCTACAGTGTTCAAGGAAGGCAGGACTCTGCCAGGGAGCCTCAGCTTGTAACAAGAACATTCCAATCCTTTGAACACTAGTTCAATTCCTGTTTAAAACTGTTCATCTTTCTATACATCCCAATTTAGCGGCAACATCTCTTCCGCATCTTATAACATACACCTAGTGTCCCCAAACGCAAGTTTGTATTTTGATGTAGGACTATTTTACATATTTTTGAGGAATTTAGCTACTCTATTAAAAGTCACAAACATTTATTGAGTACCTACTACTTACTGTGGCAGCAGCTGTTGAAGAATAAAGAGAAGTTTCGTGTGGTCCTTGAAGAACTTTATCATTCAGTACTAGAGATGACACATACACAATGGCTGTAATTCAAAATGAAATGTTAGGAAACATAAAAGGGGTTCAAATTTCTGTGAAACCTAATTTCAGCAAGATAACAACTAAGCAATCGTACCATCTATAACAATAAGCCAAGCTTGATAATGCGTCATCCAAATAAAAGTCTTAATTGTTTTTTTCAACGTGAGAGAGAGGAGCCGGACAGACCTGGGCTTGAGAAGCTCCCCGGCAATTTGCTTGCTCTATGTACCAGTTAATAGTCCAAACAGGAAAGCAGGACCCCTAGGAGTGATATGGACTAAGGGGTTCATTACAGGGATTAGACATTATACGACTGTGGGAGAAGATGTGATAGCAGAAGTCTGTGAAGGACGGGGTAGGTGGAGGATCAGATAAAGCCACTAACCTGTGAACATGAATGGGAGCCTATCGAGGGCTCTCCGGAAGGCCAACTCCTCTGCTGCTGGCCCCGAAGTCACCTGCCTGCAGAGTGGCAAGACAGGCTGTGGGGAAGGAAAGCTGGAGGCAGACTGGTGGGAGACAAGCACACCTGCTTGTAGTAACACAGTGTGTTGGCTTTATACATGTCTCTCGCTGCATCTAATCTGGCCCAGGATCGAGAGCACCTGAAGGAGGAGATTGGCCGATGCTGAGGGAGCTGCTGCCTCAAGCCAACAAGGTGAGCCAACAAGGACATCAGCAGCAGCCTGCTTTGAGGGTAATGCTGCCGCTTCATCCTGCATTTCGAATGTTGCACAGATTTCTCCCGGGGCCAACTTTAGACAGGAACGCTACGAGTCAAGGAATTTGGAGAAACCTAATTGCAGTTGAGCTAAACTGACACAGTATCAAGCCACCATTCTATGTTACCTCAAGTAAAACCACCTTAGCGTCGGTTTCCTCATTTGGGAAAAGGAAATAATTGGGGATAGTGTAACAACTGGGAGAGTTGTTGTGAGTCTGAGTATCTCAAGGCATAGTTCATAGTATCTAGTATGTAGTCGATGGTTTATCTTATGAAACAGATCATTTTAAGGCCTTTAATGCCAGTTTTATAGTATTTCCCTCTATATTTCAAATTACCCTCTTTTGATGAAATTACCATGATTTGCTTTTTTAAAAAAGAAATTACATTTAATTTTCTTGAAATATATTTCAAAATTGTATGTCATTTTCCTCTGGATAGAAATGATTTTTAATTTTATTGAGAGTAAAACTCATATGCAGTTAACATTTATGTTTATGGCCCCAAACTTGAAAATTAGTATATGATTTAGCCACCAACAGCCTGGTCTTCAACCTATACTGATAAGAATTTTTAGATCCCTCCAAAATAATTGTGATCCTCTCTGATCTATAAATTCCAATTAGTATAGGCTGAATACCAGGCTGTTGAGACAAACTTATGCCCAAAAACAACAACAAAAATATTCCTTATTCATCAGAAATTCTCATTTAACTGAGCATCCTATATTTTGTATGGCAACCCTCTCTGATTCTCCATTCTTCTAAGGAACCCTGATCTCACTAATCCAAAAATCTCTTCTACTGTTCTACCCTCTCATACTATTTCTGCTGTCAATTCCCATAGCAATTCACTTCACACTCAGTATATCCCAAGATGAAGCATGACCTTAACCTCTAAAAGGGCTACCTTTTCCATCATGTCACATCTGTCTGCACTCTTGACATTCTTCTCATCTCTTCAGATAGAATCTTGGGTTCATTTGTGAGTACCCCTCTCCATCTTTACCAACTTCCAGACACGACTAAGTTCTGTCAATTCCTTCTTTAAAGTGACTTCCAAGTGCTCCTTTCCTCTTCCTTTTTACTGCCACCACCCCTCCCCTGACTGTCATCTGCTAAACAGTCCCTTTAAGCCCAGTCTCCTTTTTTGATCCTGTCTGAATCCTACTCATCTTCCTAAAACACTGCTGTCTCACTGTTCTCTGCTGCTCAAGAGCTACAGCTGCTTGCTCTTGTCTATTGTATTAAGTACTGTAACTAATGTAAAATGTTTTGCTCTTTGAAGAACAATGTTAAGAAAAGAAAAAGACAAGTGGCAATTCTCTCAAGAAAAAAATAGGTAAACTAAATAGTATTACATCACCTTAAAAAATAAATGTATAGCTAAAGACCTTAAAACAAAGAAAACTGCAGGCCCAGATGGCTTCCCTGGTGAATTCTACTACATATTTATGGAAAAAATAATACTAATTCTACACAAACTTTTCCAGGAAATAAAAGAGGATGGAAGTCAGTATTACCCTGATACCAAAAGGAGACTAAGATATTAGAAAAAAAGAAAACTAAAGACCAATATGTCTCATGAACATACACACAAAATCCTCAACAAAATATTAGCAAGTCATACCCAGCAATATATAAAAGGGATAATACAACAAGACCAAGTGGGCTTTACGCCACAAATGAAAGTTAGTTTCAAATTTTAAAAATCAATCAATGTAATTTACCATATTAAGACTAGAGAAGAAAGACTGTATGGTTATCTCAACAGACACAGAAAAAGGCTTTGAAAAAATTCAGCATCTATTCATGATTTTAAAAAAAAAACCTCTCAGCAAACTTGGTTTATAAGGGATGTTCTTATGTTCCTCAACCTAAGAAAATATACCTATAAAAAACTTACAACTAACATCATAGTTAATGATGAAAGACCAAAGGCTTTCCCTAAAGATGAAGAGCAAGGGAAGGATATCCACTTTCACCAATCCTATTCAACATCATACTGGAGGTCCTAGTCAGTGCATAAGGCACGAAAATAAATTAAAGACATACAGATTGGGAAGGAAGAAATAAAATTATCTCTATTAACAGAAGACAGGCTTGTCTACACAGAAAAAAATCCCAAATGGAATCTATAAAAAGCTACTAGTACTAATAAGTGAGTTTAGCAAGGTCATAGGCTATAAGGTCAATATACAAAACCAATTGTATTTTTTTTTTTTTTTTGTGGTACGCGGGCCTCTCACTGTTGTGGCCTCTCCTGTTGCGGAGCACAGGCTCAGTGGCCATGGCTCACGGGCCCAGCTGCTCCGCGGCATGTGGGATCCTCCTGGACCAGGGCACGAACCCGTGTCCCCTGCATTGGCAGGCGGACTCTCAACCACTGTGCCACCAGGGAAGCCCTGTATTTTTATATACTTGCAATGGATACTTAGAAAAATGAAATTTTAAAAGGTATCATTTAAAATAGCACCAAAAGCATAAAATATTTAGGCATTAATCTAACAAAATATGTACAAAATCTGCATGCTCAACTATGAAGCACTGATGAGAGAAATCAAAGAAGACATATATATAAAAGTAGAGACATACCATTATCATGGATTGGAAAACTCAATATTATCATTTCTTCTCTAAGTTGATCTACACGTTCGATGTGATCCCAACCAAAATCCCAGCAGTCCTTTCTGTAGAAGTCAACAAGCAGATTCTAAGATTTATGTGGAGAAAGCAAACAAAATAGAACTGCCAAAACAATTTTGAAAAAAAAAAAAAGAAGTTGGAAGACTCACACTACCTGCTTTTAAGACTTGCATAAAGCTATAGTAATTAATACTGTGTCAGTATTGGCAAAAGGATAGACACACAGATCAATGTGTCAGAAAATACAGAAATAGACCCACATATATATAGTCAACTGAATTTTCACAAAAGTGGAAAGGTAATTCAATGAAGACCTTTGAAGACTATCAAAGGCCAGTGAAGACTATCCTTCAATGAAGGATAGTTTTTCAACAAATGGGACAAAATAATTGAATATCCACATGCAAGAAATCCCCAACTTAATTCATATATCACACAATATATAAAAATTGACTCAAAATGGATCACAAACTCCTAAATGTGACATCTAAAACTGTAAAACTTCTAGAAGAAAACCTAGGTGAAAAAGCTTTGTGACCTTGGTTAAGGAAAGGTTTCTTAGCCACAACACCAAAAGTACAATCCATAAAAGAAAAAAATGGGACTTAATCAAAAATTAAATCTTCTACTCTTTGAAAGACACTCTTAAGAAAATGAAAAGACAATACATAAAATATACACAGAAATATTTGTAAAAACATATCTGATTAAGGACATGTATACAGAATACATAAAGAACTCTCAAAACTCAATAAGAAAATAACCCTATAAAAAATGGGCAAAAGATTTGAATTCACACTTCACTAATAAAGGTATACAGATGGCAGATAGCACATGATAAGATGCTTAATATCATTAGACATTAGGGAAATGCAAATTAAAACCACAGTGATATACTACTACACACCTGTTAAAATGTCTTTATTCATAATCTCCAAAAACTAGAAACAATCTAAATGTCCACCAACTGGTGAATGAATAAACAAACTCTGGTATATCCATACAATGGAATACCATTCGACAATAAGAAGGAATGATCTACTGATACATGCATCAACATAGGTGAATCCAAAAATATTATACTTGGTAAGAGAAGACAGATGCAAAAACTGCAAACTGAATGATTCTATTTGTGAGACATTCCAGAAAAGACAAAACTGTAGTGAGACAAAGTAAATCAATGGTTGCCTGGGATCAGGGGTGGGGCAAGTATAATGACTGTAAAGGGGAAGACGGAAAACTTGGGATCATGACAATGCTCTGCTTCTTCAGTGTGGTGTGGTTACATGACTGCATACATTTGCCAAAACCCATTGAATTGTTCAACACTTCGGAACTGTCGAGTTTAAACCTCCATATTCTAAACCGTTTGTCCTCCATTCCACGGTAGGTAAGGGTTCGTTTTTTTCTTTTTTAATATATTTATTTATTTATGGCTGCATTGGGTCTATCGTTGCTGCTCATGGGCTTTCTCTAGTTGCGGTGAGCGGGGCCCACTCTTCCTTGCAGTGTGCGGGCTTCTCATTGCAGTGGCTTCTCTTGTCGCAGAGCACGGGCTCTAGGTGCGCGGGCTTCAATAGTTGTGACTTGCGGGCTCTAGAGCACAGGCTCAGTCGTTGTGGCTCACGAGCTTAGTTGCTCCACGGCATGTGGGATCTTCCCAGACCAGGGATAGAACCGGTGTCCCCTGCATTGGCAGGCGGATTCTTAACCACTGTGCCACCAGGGAAGTCCTTCCTTATTGTTTTAAGTTTACTTTATATTCTCAATGCCTTATGAAGCATGTGGCATTGCAAAGATGTTCCAAGCAGAGCCCAAAGGACCACAAGTTATGCATTACTCTAACTAGAGGATGAGACAGCAACTCACTGACAGTTGCTGTAACAACCAGAAAGGTTTAGATCCCATGAGCTTTGATATACTTTATGAAGGCACTGTAACTTATATAACTTATAATGATCCTTACAGTTAAGAGAAAAATAAATAAGAGATGTTCCAGAGGAAAACGTGAAGATGTATTGATTTTGCTCCTGGATACTTTCTAACGAGTTGCTAACCAAAGGAAATGGTTTAAGAAAAACTAGGGTAAGAACCAGTGGGAAGAGAAGGAATGGCCCACTAGGCCTTCAGAAGAGGGAGGTGTTTACAGGATGGCTGACCATAACGGACACCGGCCTGGATTCTGAGACTCCTGGGGGACCAAGAGATGAAGGGTAAGATAATTATCGTCATCAAGGTCTTTGAGGGTATCTTATGACGGTTGCTATTAAAAGAGAGCTCTGTCAGACTCACTGTAAAGAAGTGCTAGGCAGCCCAGAAGGTTTTTATTTAATTTTCTAAGTAGGGGCTTATGTGCTTGGGGTCCTCAGATGGTTGTATCATGTGCACAACAGCTGTAAATCTGAATGGAAAAAATCTATGCCAGTGAAAACCAAATTCAAAATTACATAATCACATTATTTGGTTATAATTGCATGCATGGAGCACATGCTAAGGCTGGGCTCTGAATGCTTTGCACATACTTAGGCTCTGAACGCTTTTCAAGAGCCATATGAAAGAGATGCCATTATTACTTCCATCATACATTTGAGAAAAATGAGAAGAGAAAATAAGGTCAAGAACTAGAAGCAGGTAGGAAAGGAATTTGAACCCAATTTTCTCTGACTCCACGTTCTGTACTGCCTTCATTCATTCAATAAATATTATTGACTGTCTGTCATGTACCTGGTACTCGTCTAATAAAAGGACTCTTTTTAAGGACAGCAAAGTAAAAAAGTAAAGAAGTAACAACCATAAAGGTTTAAATTCCATGAGCTTCAGTATACTTTAAGAAGGCATTGTAACTTATTTATATAATTTCATAGTGATCTTTACAATTAAGATAAAAATAAACTTTTAAAGCAGAGTTATGAAAATCTCCCTATCCAGAATATATCTCTGGATAAGTACTCCACAAAAGATTTTTTTTATGCCTTTTCAATAAATCTTTTTATCCTAATCAAGTATATTATTTGAAAAATTGACATTCCACTTGAAACTGGAGATAAATTCTAATCCTAAATTTTCCATTTAAACTCTTACATTTCCAAAATATTATTCATATAATTATTCAGATATCCTAAAGGAAAAAAAAAGAGTAACAACTATTTTCATTCAAAGAATGGCACAATATTATTCTAATACACAAAGTAGCATTATTTACTCTTCAACTATTGTATTTAGCTGGAATGATCAAATGATTATTTAAACTTTTTGCATAATGTAAAACTATGTCTGAGATTCTGATAACATCTCAGTGAAAGGTTTTTTTTTTCTTTATCATCTTAGGAATTATGTCGAGTTCAAATCTAACCAAGTCTTTCTCTTTACACTATTTTCTAAAACTTTAATAAAATAAAGGGCAGCTAAGAAAAAAAGCTTAAGACAAACACACTTAGATTGTCTTTATGCCATTTATGTCAATGGACAGATACTTAAGGCATAGCTAAAGGTTTAAGTCTGTTACTTTATGACATATGCTCCCTGCTACCCTGGCCATTACTTGACAGGATGTTTGCTTGCAAAATGACTATTTTCCTATAGTCACTCTTGATTTTAAAATAACAGACTATCATTATGACTCAACTTGAACATTAGTCATCATAGAATGTCATAGTCTCTACAGACAAATATTGATCAGAGCAACTTTTAGAAACAGAATAAAAGCAAAATGAAATTTAAATGAATAAAAAAGTATTAGTTTGAAAATGCTTTTAGGTTTCTAAAAACACATTAATCATTGGTTAAAGTATCTCACAAGCCTCTGTACTATACATTTTTATTAATGTCCACCTTGTTACAAAATTAAGGCAACCTTCAAAACCACAACATACATAGTAGAATATTATTTTCCTTCTATTATAATTGGCAAATGTAAAATCAATATTTCCATTTTACACTGTTGAAGGAAAGAGTTCTTTGTAGAGCGAATATTCTCTACAGAAATTTATAAAACAAAATATGTATCTCTTTATTGACACCACTGGTCTTATAAAACAATTCTTCCTTTCAATTCACAAATATTTTAATTCAATTACTATTTTTAACAAAAACAAGTTTTCTTAACTCTCTACTACTCACCTATATACTGTAGTTGGGCCTCACTAAAAATCTTCTGTCACCTTCAGATTTTAAGAAAAGCATATGAAAATTCAGAGTTTCCTTAGGCCTCATTTGCCCATGTATTACCATCTACGTTATTATTCTTTACCAAATTTCTCCTCATTTCTTGGTCTATAATTTATAGAGCACTGCAAGTCAAATAAAAGTTGCCAATTATCTGATTAATTTTGATTTAGAATACTGTTGCTCCAAATGATCCAGGACTATTTACTTTAGCACAAAATAAAAAGTTGAGTAATTACCCAGATACTAGTAACTCAAGTCCAAGTTTCTAATAACATGGACTAAATTGTCCATATTAATACAACTCTCCCTTTCACCCTGTTGCCAGTCATTATTTTCTTGGTATTTTATGACATTAAAATGATTTTATAAATCTTGCTCCCCATTCCTTTCCATAAAGTACAGATTAGAATGCTTACAAAAAGGAATGTAATTTTGAAAATTACACTTGAAAGAGTTAGAACAACTGTGGTTATTTATGTTTTAAACTTAATGAAAATAATCAAACACTTAGGGAGAAAAAAATGGAAATTTTCATCTATTTCATAGGCACTTGTTTTCACAACAGTCTATAAAATTACTTTCTGAGCATTTACCATGGTGTAAAAATCAGTTATGTATAAACCATTTATTTTCTTACCAGAGGCGAGGGGGTTGTAGGGGGATGAATGCAACAGGTGAGGGAGATTAAGAGATACAAACTGCCAGTTATAAAATAAACGAATCACCAGGATGTAAGGTACAGCATAGGAAATATAGTCAATAATATTGTAATAACTTTGTATGGGGACAGATGGTAACAAGAGTTATCATGGTGATCATTTTATAATGTATAAAAATATTGAATCACTATGCTGTACACCTGAAACTAATATAATATTGTAAGTCAATTATACTTTAATTAAAAATAAATTAATAAAGTATTTTCTGAATAGTTCTATATATGCAAAAAATATGTGAGAGAATTGAACACAATTATTCTAAGGATTTTTTTTGAAGTATTGTTAGACTGAACTTTGCATAAAATTGTTTCAAGTCTATGTTTTATTTTGACAAGGGACATAAAAATATGTATTCTCTTGAAAACACCATTCAAAACAACCATAATTAAAATGTTAAATTCTTAACCAGTATTATTTAAAATATCATGTGTTTCAAAATATTAAAACTTTCACCTAAGCCTTTCTTTACAAAGTAATCTCTCTTAATATATTAATTTTGGTTTAAATGTTTACTTTAAATGAGTTAAAAGCACATTTTGTATAGTTTCTTTAGTGTTGGCAATGTATTTAATTCAGATCATGCATTCTTATATATGTAACTTCTCTTCTGAAATAATTCATTTGATAAATGATGGTCAAATCTTTCATTTTATAAGCAAGTATAGATTATTGTTACCTGAGTTTAGTATATAAAATACTTTTATTTTTTGTTTCCTCTTTTTTTAAATTATACTCCTTTAAACAAAATAAATATGAATACTTATACATTACTTAAATTTCAAATTTTAATATATAAAAAGCATGCTCTCAAAATACAAACTTTTAAAAAATGTTGGCTTTAGACAATAATATTCCATTGACTAGGCCCATTTGTTCCTTTTTGTTGTTGTTCTTGGAATTCACGGATCTGGTCAAAACTTCAGTTTCTAAGGTATGAGAAAATACAGTGTTAGAATAGATTCCAAAACCAGGACCAAAAAGGAAGGGAATCCCTTAGATATTTTCTGTTGTTATAGTCTAAATGTAAGCCATGTTAAAACTGGTTAGGTTCTGGACATGACAGATGATCTTCTAGTCCATTTTGAGCATGACTGTGAGGCTTAGTTAAATTCAGTGGAGCTAAGAGAATCTTGGTGTAATGGACTGTGTCAGAGAAAATAAACAGTAAATAAGTTTTCTGTAACATTTCTTCTCTGGAAGGGAAAAACTTTCCTCCCTCCCTCTCTCCTTTCCTTCCTTCCTTCAAAAAATATTCAATCTCTCTCTCTCCCTCTCTCTCTAAAAATGTAAAATAACAATTTAAAGGACAGTCTGCATGCATATGGAAGAATTAATCAGATATATTCATCAAAGTAAACCTATTTCAACATGTCCATGCTTCACTTTCATTCTCTTCTAGCTAACCCATGGGTCATTCTGGCTGATCCCAGATCAATGAAGTAGGAAGGTGATCTTTATAAGTGAAGTAGAGAATAAAACCAACCTGTTGTTGAGGGGAAAACTGTTTATTATCTAAATTCTCTATTTGACAGACTTTATTGGATGGTTGGCCAGCTCCTAATTTTCATATCACTTCACTGGTGACTTAAGGAGTAAACTTACTTTTTAAAATCCATACAAAAGATAAGTACATTGTAATAATTTAAAAGTAAATAGTTTTCATTTGTCCATGTAGAGAAATTCTAAGACACACAATTCAACCTGTTCTTTTCTCATTAAATATACTGTGGAGTATGATTGCCTTCCTTGTTTCTAATTTCTTTACCTTTAAATTAAAATTTGCCTTCATCTCTTGCCAAACTGCATGTTAAAAATTTTATTTCCTTTTAAGAAACCAATTCCTCATTTCTTCCTAGCTGAAGACTTCACAATTTTAGTCAGTACTACTCAGATATTCCCATGTGACATTAGTTGCTTGGCTTCAAAATAAGGGATCAAACTTCCTAAAGGAAGCCCTGAAGAGCAGACATGACTTTTCCAATATGCAGAAAATCCTTTCAAACCCATAGACTGCTTAGATACAAAGATTTAATATTAAAAATTATCATTTGATACTTATGTACATTCTTTTAATATTACAGAATTATTTCATTCTGACTCAAGTAGCTAACAAAATCAAGGCAGGACACTCTTGATGATAGCTCCCAAATCTCACTTTAAAAATTCAAGAGTATTCTCCTTTTTAAACATCTTGACTATAGAATTTCCTATTTGCAAAGTTTGACAAAATTATAGTTTCTTAGTTTCAAAGGAAATGCTTTGATATTTATCTTTTTAAGAAACTCAGTTTCTTAGCAGCATGATAATTAACCTGTTACAACTTAGATTTGAAATATTTATCATATACCACATTTTGAAGTTTTATATTTGATATTTTCCTGATGCAACTATCTGAAAAATGAAATTTAAAAAATAGTACTAAATGATGAAACTATTACTTAAATAGAAGTTGTGCTAATTAGTCTAAATGTCTTGAATAAAAGTTTTTGGGGAAAAATTCAAAACGCTTGTGCAAAACCATAAGCATAAATTTTGTAGTATTTTAGAGAACATTGTATCATTGATTTTCATTCCTATGGTTCCAACTTCTTTAATGTGACTAGCATTTCACTTTCTCTCACATATTAAGGCACTAGCTCCATTGAAATAAATTTGAGTTTTATCAAAAAATCCTCATATACAAGATAGGCTATATGAATAAGGGAGGGAAAAGGCTGTATTTGCCTATATTAATTACTGTAGCAATGACCATTTATAAATTATTAGAGATTGGACTAAATACTTAATTTGAAAATTAAACCTTTGTTGTTCCCTCTGAATGCTTGATGTGGTCTTTTGAAAACATGTGACACAAGACTCAATTTGAAACCACTGAACTCTGTAGTCATAAATGTGCAAAAACTTGACCATTCAAATTCCAAGACCCAATCTATGCCTTGCCAAGTTAAGATATTTAATAAAAGAATGTGTATAGATTTTATAAACTTCACTGAAATAGTTTTGACCTATACTTTCAAATACCGTATGTTAACTCAGTTAAGCATTCCTCCCAACTGTCCATTTGTGGTTAAAGTAGCTTTAAAATAATAAATTCTATTTTTATTAATATTTATCTCAAGGCTTTAAGATCACTAACCACCAAAGAATCCCTGTGAGGGGGCAGAGAGAAGATGCTTAGGTAATATTTAAGCATTTTAAACTTTCTTCTTTCTGGAAAGTGAGCAGGTATTCCACGTGCACGGGTGGAATAGAACCCTGCAAGAACATAGTATGTATGCCAGTAAAAACTTTTGGATGCATGGGCATTTAAGCATATTGGCTTTTTTTTTTTTTTTTTCCTCCCCATGGATATTCAAGGAACTCTTCAATCTAAAGTAATACTTTCCCTCAGCTTCCTCGGCACAAAAGCAAAAGTACTTATACAGTCTAAAAAATAAATACTAGAAATTGTTTTTTGCAACCAACAAATGTACCAATGAGGCCTTTGGGAAAAGCTGACCACATAGATCCTGTAAATGCTCCAGCACATTTAAATTGTACTCATGGTGCAGAGGCCAATATTAAATTGTTTTCTAAAAAAGAAAAAGTTAACTAACCAGCTCAAAGGATACAATGTATTTTAAAACATTCTAAAAACATTTAAAAATACTTTCTCATCCTTTGAATAATTTGTACATTCTCAAAAAGAAAAACAAATTTAGCAGCATTATCTATCTTAAATTTGCAGTTTAAAAGGAAAAATACATTATTAACATGAAGATCACTGAACATCTATTTTGCTGTTTTCAGCTGCACATAATTGTTATTTTAAAAGGTTCTTTCAGGGCAAATTTAGTCGATTGGCTTTAAGGCTGCAGAATTGTTTTAAGTCTAGTGAAAGTTCCAATGCTGTTTTCAGTGATCAAAGCAAAAATTTTTAATAGGTTTTCCCCCATAGTTTCAGAATGTTTTCATACCTAGTTTTTCTAATAATATAGAATATATTGATTTTATTGCTGCAACAGAGTCTACATCTGTGTAATCATACCTTTTAATAATTATACTTCAATGTATTTCAATGGCTTACTTGTCAAAGAAATACATGTATTATCTACATTTAAACAAGTACTTAATCCTGTGCCTCCTTCAAAGGGAGTTGAAATAAATGTAGCTACAGGAGAAAAATTCAGTTTTTCTAGTATCAGAAAACATTATGGTGAAAATTTTTGTGTGAACTGGAAATATACCCATCACTTGGGCCTAACACATAAACACATTTAGGTAGAAAACCACAAATGCCTTGTAAGAGAAAGGACTTACATATGTACAGGAGAGTAACATGACAGCTATTACAGAAACAATTCTTGTGAATTTCCTAACTTTTACACCCAGGAACTCACATTTAATTGAATTACTTTCCTCTTTTAAAACAGCATTTTAAAATCTATGCTCAAGCATTATTGCTTTCCTTTTTGACACTAAATTGAGTATGATTACAGTTATCAACTCAAATTCTATTAGAGTATTAACAATCAATATTATGCAAGGTCATAAAATATGTAACAAATGTAATGAGCTTGGGTGTTGTTAATATTGTTTAACTTTTACACAACTCTGCCCTGTAAAATATCCCTTATGCAAATCAGATATCTGGACATTTTTCAACTGATGTTTTACTACTGAGGAGAAACAAGGAGTTTAGAAAGAAAATGAGAGATGGGAAGAAAAGATGAACATGATTAATAGGTGTTTGTTTCATAAAGATTCTAGGGAGACTTTTAAATCCTTCTCTGCTCCTATATGCTCACCGAAGTGGAGAGCTAGTTCACATGCCTTTCAAAGCCTTCAAAGGAGAACTTGAATAGTTACTCAATCTTTACTGATGCTAAATTATTCCATTTGCGTCCTGTTGTTGTGAAATCAGGTGCTCTTTATGCATTGGTGCAAGGTTAAATGTTGACTGTATTCGTTAGAAACTTTTTTTTCAAATAAACACCTAAATTATGCCTCAAAAAGTGTTTCATGGTGAGTCTGTTTCAAATAATGCCTCCTAAGAGGCATTATTTGAAAGACTAAAACATCTTTCTCGTTCTTTATTCCTCCCCTCCACCCGGAAAGAACTGCACTTTGAGTTTCCTTTTTAAATTCTTTTGATCAAAAAATGCATAATCTACTTTGATGCAGTTTTTTGTTTTGTTTTGTTTTAAGAATCACTCTTGTTCTCCAAATTCGTATAACTATAAAGGGGAAGTTAAACTTTATACAATATTTGAACCTTTAAAATGATGGGTACTCACTTCTGATAAAGATTTTGCCATTCTTAACTATTTACTAAGTTTTTAGTAAATAGTTTTTAGTTTTGCCATTTTACTAAGATAACTATTTGATAAAAATGATAGCTTGACTAATTAAAACAGGACCCATAGATGCTGTGAGCACAGTAGCACAAAATTTTTATCAGTTTGCTTTTGAAAGGTGTTTATTTGTAGCTGCATCTAAAATTTTTAATAATTCTGTCCAATATGTTCGTGAATAAGATATTAATCCCTTAATTGTCGAAGTACAGCACCTACACACGCGCACTATACGTATACATGTGTATACACACACACACACACACACACACACACCACGCAGGAAGGAATCAGTTGCCGTATTCCAGGAATGACAATGAAAGAGGAAAAATAAGCAAGAATTATAATTAGACGTCTACAGTCTCATTCACAGAAGGGCAGTGCTTGGGGGTTAAGCTGTTGAGTTAAAAAAAAAGCCCCCAACCAAAAACCAACCAGTTGCCTCCGATTGGAGCTTCCCGCAGGCTTTCGCGCTGAGCGAGGAGCGGGGAAGGCGTAGTTCTCGGGGCCGGTGGGGGCCGGGATCCCGTCACCGTCACCACCTCCCGAGGGGTCTTTCGGGAACGCTCCCGCGGGCCCCGCAGGAGCCGGTGACAGTCCTAGGTGAGCGCCGAGAGCAGAGAAAGCGCCGAGCGCGTCCACAAAGCGCCCGGGCCGCCCCTCGCGCTAAGGCGCGGCGGCCCTAGCGGCGGGCGCAGAAGGAAGGACTGGACGGAAGCGGCGGCGGCGGCGGCGGCGGCTGGCGGGTGGCCGGGGTCGCGGGCCGGGGCGCGGCCGGGGAGGCCGGCGGGGAGCCCACGGGTTGGGAGGCCCGCAGCCCGCGCCGCCGCCGCCGCCTCCGCCGCCGCCCCAGCCGCGTGCGCGCGCGGCCGCATCAGCTGAGCGCGCGGCGCGTGTCACGTGGTGCGCGTGTCGAAGGTCACGGCGCGCTCACAATGGAGCTCTCGGAGTATGTGCAGAAAGGCTTCCAGATGCTGGCCGATCCCGGCTCCTTCGACTCCAACGCCTTCACGCTTCTCCTCCGGGCGGCTTTCCAGAGCCTGCTGGACGCCCAGGCGGACGAGGCCGTGTTAGGTAAGCCGCTGGGGTCTGAGCTGGATCGGCCTGGGTGGAGGGGCGCTCGGAGAAGAGGAGCGAGATGGAGCGAGAAGGGGAAAGCCCCGGGAAGAGGAAGTCTCCGGGGTTTGCCCTTCGCTCCGGACGGAGTGTGGGGATGTGGCTCTGCCAGAACCCACATCGGACCCTGAGCATTGTTTTCTCCCCAGTTGGCACCTGCACACAGCCAGCTACACGTTCCTGGCCTGATTTCCCCTCCCGGGCTCTTTGTTCCTTTGTAAAGCCGGTGTTCAAGTCTTGTTTGTGGCCTAAACATCTAAGGTTTTCAGCCTGGTCTGGGGCAAAGGCTGTTTGACACTTGGACTTCATCAGGGCAGCTCCCTGCAATTCAAGCTTTCAGTGCTAGGTTGACGAAGGTTTTAAAGGGTCTGCTTCCAAAGTAATTACTACGTCAAATAGTGTTGACATTTTTCAGCTTAGAGAATACCTCAAGTTCCTCTGATCATTCCAACACTCTAGTTCAATATGTTTTGCACAGGTTCCACGCCTAGACCCTTAAAATATGGTGCATAATGTTTTGTTCTGCACTAGTTATCAGGAGGCGAGTCTCTTATAAGTGGTCGGGTCAGTGATTGCGGAGTGCGGTGTCAGTATGGATGGAGGCATATTTTAAGACAGATCGCTATTACATGATTTTCTTAAATATAAATATCTCAACAATTCAAATTTTTTTCCTGTAGTTTCACGAGCTAAACACGTGTACAAAAAGTATGAAAGTGGAAGTTCTTTAAACGAAAATAGTAACCGCCACCTGGTTAATCTCAAAAAAAAAAAAAAAGAAAGGATGGCTGTCGAAACCTGAAAATATTTTGAAAATTGTATTTTATATTCTGAACTCGTTCCCTCGCCCCCACCTCCATGTGTTAATGTCCTTGGAGCCAGTTAGCATAAAATTAATCTTTAGAAGGAAAGTTTATTCATTCTTAAATTTACACCATATAAAATATCTTCTTATTTTCCTCGGAATTTACTCCATCTTTAGAGTGACCACTGTATATTTTACTCTAGGACTATGTTTTTTAAAAAATAAATAAGAGTATTAAGGTAAAGTAAAAGAAGGTAATTTGACCAGGTAATTGCATAATTATTGATGTGTGATCTTTATTGTTTTGCCATTGACCATGTTGCACATCTCATTTACTTATAATTTCCAGTCCTTATAGTTGAATTCTTCTTGTTATCTTGTTAGAGAGGGTTCTTTACCCAAATTAAAATCCCTTTTTAGAAACAGGACTATAAAGAATTTATTGTCACAGGCGTCACTGGCAATTAATTTATTTTAGATCACCCAGACTTGAAACATATCGATCCAGTGGTTTTAAAACATTGTCATGCAGCAGCTGCAACTTACATACTGGAGGCTGGAAAGCAAAGAGCTGACAAATCAACTCTAAGGTACAGGATTTATTTAAATATCCATTTGTTTTCAAATAGTACCTTTATGATTCCAATTTCAGTTTTTAAAATGGAGACTAAACTTAGGCTTTTTTTTTTCTTTAGCACTTATCTAGAAGACTGTAAATTTGATAGCGAGAGAATAGAATTGTTTTGCACGGAATATCAGGTTACTTACTTAAATTTTTTAAAATTAACAATTACTATTTTTCTTCTACTCTGTTTGCAAAGACATATTTTCTTTCTTTTTTTTCCTCCCAGAATAATAGGAATTCCCTAGAAATCCTACTGGGAAGGTAGGTCCTGTATAAGGTGTCAAGCTGAGCTACTTTTTACTTGCAGGTATGAATGGAGAGTGTTGGTGTGAAACAAAACAGGACAAAAAAACGGGATCTAGACCAAAAGAAAAGGGGCTAAAGGGCAAGTGAAACAATTGCAGTTAAGCTAATGTTTTTAAAGATAAAGTTTATGGAGATAATTTTTAAAATGCTCTTTACTCTTCAGAACTTGAAAATAAAGTTTAACAATGTTTTAAATTCAGAATAGATTAAAATAGTGTGTGTGGTGGGGAGGTGGTAGACACCATTGTTGGTGAAGATAAATACTAAAAGTTTTCCTGTAGCTATTATATACAAAATTATCATTGTATCTTTCAGTATAGGCAGATCTTTCCCTCATATAACTGATGTTTCTTGGCATTTGGAATATCAGATAAAGGTAAAGTTTAACAAACTGTTCTCTAGGGGAACTTAGGGAACTTTTTTAAAAAAAAGAAGAGTTAAAGACTGAAATCAATGTGTTGTGTTGTTTTAGACCAATCAACTTGATAAGATGTACAGACCTGCATATTTGGTGACCTTAAATGTAGAGGTATTTATACATAAACCCTGTCTAAAAATTAAATGTGTAATGAAATTTAAAATTTCCTTTATTTAAATAAACAGCATTTTTTTCTTCCCTAGAACACTGATTCCCGATCCCACCCAGAGATTAGGTTTAGTTGCAACATGGAACAATTACAGGTACAGTATTAGGATCTGTGAATATGCCTACCTTTTTACAGATTTTTAATTGAGAATTATGCCTATGTAAAGTTCAAAAGAAAATTAACCATCTGTCAGTAGATAATGAAGGTTGGTTAAGGATTTAATGGTGAGGGGGCTTCAAAAGCAATATTTTAACATAGGCTTCGCTTTTGAAATTACGATGTTACTAACAGAGAATTGGTCTGCATTTGCTGTTCCCTCCAATTAAAATAAACTTGTGTAGTGTTGAGTGTAAATTCCTTCTATTTGTGATAAGTGTGAGCCAATAGGACAAAGCAAAAGGAAGAGCTTGGCTTTGAAAATGTCTTCTTTGCTTTCAGAAATTGAATTAAACTCTCAAAACATGATTTTTAAACAGTAGTTGTAAATGACTTTTTATAAAGGAGCAAGTATACAAAAATTCTAAAACTGTTTATATTGCCAGTGTAAGACTGGGGAAATTAAAAATTACATTGATTAATGGACATGACAACGAATTTATTTCTTACCACTTAAAAAAATGAAGGTCATTGCTTGAAATTTTGATGAGATTGAATTTTTCAAAAGGGATCTCCTGCAGAGTCGTTTTAATGTAACCATTAATCAAACTTTAAACTTTCAAAAGATGTGAATACAACATAATATTTGTTAGATAACTTGAGAAATTTTAATTTTGATATACTTTGCCTGTTCAGAGGATTCAGTTAGAAACTATATCTCACATCTGAGGGCAAGCAGCCCATTTGAAGATGAGATATTTTAGAGGAAAACCTTCTATTGACCTTCTTTTAATTTTTTACATCTTTTATATTTTAGAGGAAAACCTTTTGATAGTGGTTTGTCAAAGGTTTAAAATCTTTGTGAATTTTAAACTTGTTTAGAAAGTGTCCCCCGACTATTTTCTTGCATCTTTCTCAAAGTTGGATACTTCTTTCTTGTGTTTTTATCCTAAAAACGATCCATCATATACATCTTCAGGACTTAGTAGGGAAACTTAAAGATGCTTCGAAAAGCCTGGAAAGAGCAACTCAGTTGTAACTTGGGGACGTTAACGATCTGCCCCGGTCTAGAGGAAGACCAGGAACGCCTTGCCGTCCGCCGAACCATCGTTTCTGCGAGCTGGATGTCTTCCTTTTCAGGAGAACAAATTTTTTCTTTTGGATTTCTGTCACTCATCAATTTTGACACTTTTTTTTTTACACTTGTGAAAGGGTTAAGAGGGAAAGTCTGCCTAAGTATTTGAATCATCTTTAGTATTATCCATACACTGATCATATTTGATCTTTTCCAAGTCTTCCAAAAGGAAGCAGACTATTATATTCTGAATAAATAAATTGTTCCCACTAAAGAGTGCTGAGAGTTTGTTTGGATTTGAGTTTGTTAATTATTACTTTGAAAACGCAGACACGATTGGCGTTAACTTTTAACGATCGCCTCTTCTCAGGATTAAAGTTAAGCGTAGTGGGAAAGGATGCGATCTTCGGGGTTGCCTGAAGACCCCAGCTTCGGGACGTGGGGAAAGGGCGCGGTCGCCCCGCGCTGGGAGCTGGCCCGTCCCGTTACCTGTGCCCGAGGGCTCGCTCGCAGCCCGACCCTCGCCCGTGGGGCTCCGGAGGCCCGGCCCGGCCGGCCGGCCCCGCGCGGAGCCCCTGCCCGGAGCGAGCGGCTGCCCGCGCGCGCCCCGCCTCGGCCACTGGCGGGCGGGGAAGGGGGCCGGCGCGGCCGCGGGAAGACTGGGGCGGGCGCTGTTGTTTCCGCGAGCCCAACTCGGTCGCAGGTTCCGCGCCGCGGCGCCGGAGTCTGGGCCGCAGCCCGTGGGGCCGAGCGGGGGGCGGCGGCCGGGCGATCTCCTCGGCTGGAGCCCGCGGGGCGGAGGCGGGCGGCGGCAAGAAAGAAATAACGGGGGGTGGGGTGGGTGAACTGCTTGCGGGGCCGGAGCGATGCCCGCGCCGAGAGCAGGGTGGCGCGTGTGGCGCTGTGGAGAAATGTCTCCGCAGCCGCGCCAGCGCCGCCGCCGCGCCGAGCGAGGGGGAGGGGGCCGGGTCGCGCTGCTCCGAGGGGAGGGGGCGGCCGCGGGCCCGACTACACCGACACTAATTCCCAGGCCGCCCTTAAGGAATGAGGGGAGCACGTGACCCGGTGGGGGGGCGGCGGGGGGAGGGGGCGGGCGGACTCTGAGCCATTTTGGAGCCGGTGTCAGTTTCCACTCTGCCTTCAGCGGTGCTTTTTTTTTTTTTCCACCCTCCCCTCCCCCCTCCTCAGCCTTCCTCCCCTCCCCCCGCCTCTCCGCACGCACACACACGGCGCCCCCCACCCCCCCTCCTCCCCCCACGGCAACTATGAAATAATAATCGTAGTATTAAAGGCAGAGATCGGGGCGAGACAATGGGGATGTTGGCGAGGGAGCCCCGATCGGGATTAGAAACACCTCCCAGCCCCGCAGAATAATACTGATCGCGCCCCCTCCGCGCGCTCCCTCCCCCGAGTGCCGAGCGGGAGGAGGCGGCGGCGGCCGAGGAGGAGGAGGAGGAGGAGGAGGCCCAGGAGGAGGAGGCGTTGGAGGCCGAGGAGGAGGAGGAGGCCGCGGAGGAGGAGGCCGAGGCGGAGGAGGAGGAGGAGGCCGGGCTCGGGAGGCAGCATGAGCCGAGCGCGGCGGCCGCGGCTCCTCTCGGCTGCGCTCGTTGCCCATTGACAGCAGCGTCTGCAGCTCGCTTCAAGATGGCCGCTTGGCTCACATTCATTTTCTGCTGAACGACTTTTAACTTTCATTGTCTTTTCCGCCCGCTGCGATCGCTTCTCACCGGCTGCTTTTTCCGGGTACGTAGGAGGCGAGGCGCCTCCGGGACGGGGCCTGGGGGCGGCGGGGGTCGCGCCGGGCTCGGACCGACCGCCGGTGGACTGGGAGCGGCCCCCCCGCGCCTCGCCCGCGCCGGCCGGGAGGGCGCTGACAGCGTGGGCGCCGAGCCCCGCGCCGCCGCCGCCCGCCGCCCGCCGGCCCCGCGCGCCGCCCGGCCCCGCGCGCCGCCCGCGCCCGCGAGCGCGCGCCCGCCGCCGCCCGCCGACTCCCGCGGCGCCGGGACCGACCCGCAGCCCGCGCCGCCGCCGCCAGCCGGCCTCGGCGCCGCTCCAGCCGCCGCCCGCTCCAGCCCGGACGCGCCGCGCGCGGCCCCACGTTTTAGTTCCTTTCTCCCCCGAGCGCCCCTCTACACCCTCGCGACGCACATGGCCCCCGAGAAGAACACTTCTATTTGCAGCTTCTGCGGCTCTCCTGGCCACGGCGCCTTTTGTTGAGAGGTAGATTTTGATGAAACGGGGACGGGTGCCTGAAATCGGGAGCTGCTTGGGTCAAGTGGCTTCCCTCCTCTCCCGAAGAAAGGGCTTTGGAGGGGTTTAAACAGCCAGAGAACGCCCCCATTTTATAGGGACGGGTTGCGTGGGGGGCAGCGATCCCGCCAAGGTGGATGTTAGGCTGGTGAGAGCCCGAACAAAAATGTTATTAACTTAAGTTGGAGGGACACTTGTGAGAAATTGGATGGCTTGTAAGATGGCGGTTCCCAGTTGTTTCCAAGGTCTCCTGCGTTTGTGTTTAAAATGGTAAAGTTTTCAAGGTGTTATTTGTTGGGAGTCTTGGATAAGTTCTTCAAACATTACTTGGGACGTGCTCACTGGGAAGTGGGCATTTCAAATTTGGAGCTTTTTTTGGAGTGATGATGGTGAGTGGACGTTAGTCTTGCAAGAGGTTTCCTCTCTTTCTTTTTTCCTCTTTTTGTTTTTTTCTCTCTCAGAGATTACAGTTTTTCTCTCAACCTCTAGTATGGGATGCACTTAGAACCATGACTCAAGTGCACAACGTTTTACAGGTTTTGCTAAATGTCAGCTTAGGTCATGTGGTGAGGAGATGCTTTGGAAAACGAGCACTAAAAAGTTGATGGCATATGTTTACGCAGTCTTTTGGGTTTGACAGCCGTATAGCATGATCTTTTTCCCAAAGATTTACAGTTAATAATTGGAAGTAAACAAGTATAGAGACTTTGATCATTCCCAATTGCAATAAAAGGATTTAGTGGGCTTAGTGGTCACGGTTCAGTATTTGAAATACAAGCATGTATTAACCCCTTCCCTTAAAGTAGGCAAAATTCTGGGCATATTTATTCAAATCCAAGTGTAGGTTGGTGATGCCTAGAATGTTATGAGTAGTTCAACCTATATTTTATAGGAAGCTTAACCCCCAAGTTCTGGAAACATATGCCACGCTAAAGTCTTGAAACTTAAGGATGCCAATTGTTAACAGCATATGCTAACTTATGAGACTATATTAACATTTGAGTTTTATTTTAAGTAGAATCCCTTAGAGGTTGATTTTCTGGGCAAACATATTTTTTTTAAATATTTGAGTTCATTCCCATACATCTGCCCCAAAGTGCAAAGGTGTTTGAAATAACCTACTTGTGTAAATTTACACCTAGTATCTTTAAAGCCATATAAGTCACTGTGTATGCATGTGTGTATGTATACACACACATATACACACGCTTCTGTAAGAAAAGTGAGCATTTAGTTGTACTTGAAAAGTCCATCAATGTTCTACCATCAAGTCCTTGGATGTGCATTAAGTGCCCCCAAAGGTAAAATGCTCCCTAGAAGTCAAGTTAACCCCAACTTTACCCATACTTGTATTGGCCTGGGAGCCCCAACTGGGGTTATGGAGTTCATTTGCATTTGTTAGATTGCAATAGTCAAGCTGATTGTTAACATAAGAACTTGCTTCTGTTTTCCTTCATTTTGACATTACTGGTGTTAGGCCTCCAACTAAAGTGACAGCCCCAACTGAGTATGTTATAATGGCAAGTTTAAACTATTGAGTATTTTTTCCATTGTATGTTTGGTGCATTTTTGCTTGCTTAACTGGCAGTTCTGTGGTGGAACCTAGAAGGTTTTCCTTTCTAAGGTGCAAGAGATTGTTTCTGAAACCTTATCAAGCATGTCAGATGTTTTGGAAGTCTTCATTAGGTTCCCAGTACTTTCAAGTGGTATAAAAAGATAAAGAACTGATTCTTATACAAGTAACAAAGTGGTATGTACTAGCATTATAAATGGTTATAGGCTTGTGGTCAAATTCTTATGAATTGAAGTAGAGGAGTTGTGTGAATTAAGACTTAAAATGAATTTGAAAGGGTTTTGGTCAAGTACATGAGACTTAAGCGTTCAAAGCCAACCAGTAAATAACCTTTCACTGAGGTCTGATTGTTCTGTGTGTTAATATTTTGTTTGTCTGGTGTTGATTTTATGTAAAGTAGAGGAGAAATAAAGGCAGCTGTTTTTATTGATGCCCCTTCCTGAACTTCCTGATCCGAGGCATTAGTGTGATGTGCTTTTGAAAGGGGACAGAAGTATCACCTTGCTAACTATCTTTCTAGTAAAGGTCCTGCTGTTTCATAAGGAGAGTTTTCTTTGAGAACCAAGAAGGCTTGTCTTTAATCACCAAGTACAATAGAATTAAATATTGCTACTCTTTAGGGACACTGCTCCATCCACAACTCCTCTGTAATCCCACTTAGATTTATATTAACAATATGTTGACAATATTCCTCTAAACAAGTCATCCAAAGATAACTGAGGAGTCACACATGACGTTTTCTGGTTGAAGTCACTGGTTGCCACTGTGGTCACTTTTCACAAAAGAGGCTTTGTTTTGTTTTTACCGTTTTTTTTGTTGTTGTTGTTGTGTGTGTGTTTTTTTAGTACTCTAAAACTTTTAGTTTCAGCCATTGAGCTGTGTTGATTAGTATTTCCCTCTTCTGCATTAAAATTCCCTGAGAATTAAAACCTCAGATGCATCTTCAAGTTTCACAAGTTCCTAGATTTCTGTTCAAGGCAGCTTTGAGAATGTGCTTCAGATAAGTCTGGAAGCTTAGTCTTATTTCAGATTCTGAAATGAATGAAGTGGGAGTAAGAAATGCATTTTTCAAGCATACTGCACGAAGTAATTGACTTCCCTGATTGTCCGCTATTGTATTGTTGCTGACAGTTCCCCACCGTGACTTTTCTGTAACATACGATATCTGTTGGGAATAGCATTTCATTGTGTGGGGTTTGCATGGAGGTGAGGCTGAGAAAATGACATTTGTTTTTCTCTGCTCTCGGTGCTCTAGGTTGACAAGGCGTTGATTTAGCGTTGGGAATGGGCTGGTCACATGGTTCTTTACTTATTGTCACTGCCATCGATTCAGGTAGTTTTTCTTGCCTCTATCCAGCATAGCTCAGGTAAAACACAAGGCTTTTGCCCACTCCTTGTCTGCTATGAAACAGATTTCAGTTTTCAGCCTTTCCAAAACTTTGTATCGCTCATCCTAATCTGCAGAAGAACTTCCTATTAGAGAAGAAAGCTTTAAAGAGTTTCAGTTCAATAAACATCTCTGCAATTTGAGCCCTGACGGTTTCGGGCTAAGTGCACAGTTGGCAATTCTCAAAAGATCCCTTCATGAAATTTTTGACCTAGTGATTGCTAACAGGAGAGACCGAAAGAGTCAAGATCTGAAAGAAGCTCTTCGCGCCGAGTCGACGTGGAAAGAGGCCCCCAAGAGTGTCCGAAATGGCCGGAGTGCGGTTTGCATTTTCCTTTACCACTGCACGCTCCGGGGTCCCCCAGGCTGTCTGCCGGGTCGCCTCGGGCCAGGATCCTGCTCCCCAGCGCGCCGGGCCTCGTGGGGCCGCCCCACCCCCGCGCTGCGCGCCCGCACCCCACCCCGCCCCCGCGCGGCCCCGCCCCCGCGCCGTGCCGGCCCCTCCCCCGCGCCCGCCGCTGCCGCCGCCCGGCAGCCCCGCACGCCCGCCGAAGCTACGGGCTCGGCCCGGCTCCGCGCGGAGTTGCAGCGGTGGCCGGATGCCAAGTGTAAGTGTAAGTTGCTATGGAAACCCCGACAGAGGCGAGTTCCGAATCCGGAGCGAGACGGAGCCCCGGGCGCCGCCGGATCCGCCCCTCCGCATCCCGGGCCCCCCGGCCCCCGGGCGTCCGCGCGCTCAGGCCCCAGCCCGAGGCCCACTCGAGGTGCTTCTCCTGCGGCCCCAGCACCCAGCTCCGGAAATGCCAGGGATGCAGATAGAGCAGAATTTGCTTTCCCTTTGTATCGCGTCAAAACGTGCCAGGTTTTGGTTGCTGGAACCGCTTAAAACAACCAGAACCCCTGGGAAGCCAGGGCATGCTCCTGGATTTTCGATCGAAGACCCATAAGGAAGTTTTACCCTAAATTTGGAGTCCTGGAACAAGCCCTAGCGGTTGGTAAATATCTGCGGGGAGCGTGTAGCGTCTGCAGCAGCCGTGGGGCTGCTGGGCTGGAGGACAAATGGAAGAAAGAGACCCGAATGCTCTCAGCTCCCAGCCCCCACCCCAGACCTTTTCTTCTCCCTCCCGGAATGACCTGAGGAACCAGAGAATTACTTTTCTTGGATCCTTTTTCACCTTTTCAGTAGAATTGATTGAGGTCTGATCAGTGAATTCTTTCTGTAGAAGACGTTGGGACAGTCCAGCTGCACAGTGTTAAACGAGTTTTATGAACTCCTTCAGCATTTCAGAGCATATAGTTACTGGGAGTTGGAGATAATCTCGATTCTCATTCTGTGAATTATGGCCAATATTTCTTTGTCTTGCAGGATCTTTTATCAAGCGGAAATGCATCGAACAACCAGAATCAAGATCACTGAGCTAAATCCCCACCTAATGTGTGTGCTTTGTGGAGGGTACTTCATTGATGCCACAACCATAATAGAATGTCTACATTCCTGTAAGTACACAGTTTTAGACCTTTTCTTGTGTCGTGTATATTTAACATCTTGTCCTGAAATTTGAAAACTAACAATTCCCACTGTCCTTAAGAATGTTGGTACAAGATGAAGAAGTTGTTTTCCGCTCTTGCATTTAGTGACTTTTTGTTAATGCATATTTAATAAAATATTGTATAAATATAAATTGTATAAGTGTTCTCAGGATATTAACTGAGTTTGTTTATTTAATTAGAAATGCCTTTTGGTATTTACCATTTTGTTACTACTAGTTCTCTATTTCTGACACTAATTTTATTGCTTCGCATCTACTTCCTGAACTTTAAAAAATTTGTGTTTTTATTTCTAGTCTGTAAAACGTGTATTGTGCGTTACCTGGAGACCAGCAAGTATTGTCCTATCTGTGATGTCCAAGTTCACAAGACCAGACCACTACTGAATATAAGGTAGGAAAATGTTTAAAAACATTGTTTGTAATTGTTATTGGAATTGCATAATTATTGAATTTAGTGTTTATTTCTTCACACAAAATTTACCCTTCAGTCACCATCTAATGCATGTACTTTGTAGAGGAGGATAGCCCTTAATTTCTTGGCCATTTTAATGATGACTAACTTTAAACAGAGTTCAGTATTATTCAAGGGATTTTAAGATTTTTTTAAATCATTTTTAAAAATGGAATTAGTTCTCCATTTTTGCATTGCTTTATTGACTTGTGACAGGCAAGAGTGCATGTGTTTAAACTGCTTCTATTCTCTCCTCTTTGTTCTCTTTCATATTAGCTAATTCAGTAATTTGGAAGGCACACTTTTCTTGACTTAGTGAAATGTGAAGAATTTATTAGTGAATATAAAATAGAGTATTCTACTAATTAAAAAACAGTGCTACTACATAAAGAAGTTTTATCATAATTATCATGTTGATGTAGTTATAGACAGTGTTACAATCAAGTAAAATACTATAACAGAGAAAACAAAGAATGTTTAAAAACTTAATGAACATTTTTAGTTTTTGCCATATTAGTTGATAGTTTATTTTCTAAATTACTCTTTTTCAGGTCAGATAAAACTCTTCAAGATATTGTATACAAATTAGTTCCAGGGCTTTTCAAAAGTGAGTAACTTGCTTAAAAATGAATTTTTAAAAAGTATTTATCAGTTTTACCTGCTATGTTTAAGTCTTTTTTTTCCCTCCTCTTTAGATGAAATGAAGAGAAGAAGGGATTTTTATGCAGCTCATCCTTCAGCTGATGGTAACCTCTTTAGAGGGGGAAAGACATTTTATTTGGAGGGAGAACTTATCCAGTAATTTATTAAAATTAAGCTTAAAAGTACCAATTCCATTCTTCTATATGTATAATATTTAATTAAATATTTAATTCTTAAAAATTGAATTAAAAAATGTCTTTATAGCTGCCAATGGCTCTAATGAAGATAGAGGAGAAGTTGCAGATGAAGATAAGAGAATTATAACTGATGATGAAATAATAAGTTTATCCATTGAATTCTTTGACCAGAACAGGTAAATTCTTTAGGAAATGTGTTTTATGCTAATATATTTATTAGATACATTATTTGCCTAATAAATTATCTGTTTCTTAGATTGGATCGGAAAGTAAATAAAGACAAGGAGAAATCTAAGGAGGAGGTATGTTCCATCTTACAGAAACACATAGAAGATGCATTGTTTGGATTCTAGATTTTATGAGGGCGTATGTTGCCCTTTAGCATATCCTAGGGTCAGATGTTGCTATCAAGTAGAAGAAAATCATCATGTTTGTTGTTTAAGTGTGATCTGTATTCAATAGTTACTAGATAGAATTTATCTTATATATGATTACTATTCTTACAAAATATTTTCAGTAATTAATGTTTAATGCTTTGATGTACTGAAGGAATCTGTTCATTTAGTATTTATAATAATAGCAAACTCAAAGTATAGCTGAGAACTTAGTCAAATCTCAGCTTTGGTATTCGTACCTTTTGTCATACTCAGACATCTATCTATTTTTTTTGACTTTAAAAAAAATCTTAAAGTTAGGAACTTAAAAAAATTATTTTTCTTAAATATGCTCTTAGGTGAATGATAAAAGGTATTTACGATGCCCAGCAGCAATGACTGTGATGCACCTAAGAAAGTTTCTCAGAAGTAAAATGGACATACCTAATACTTTCCAGGTATCTACTTTATAGTCTTCATGCATTCTATGTAAATCTTTAAAAAAAAATTTCAATGACATTTTCCTTTTTGGATTCTAAACCCAAAAAAGCAACAGAATTTTTTTTTAATTTAGTACTTTATTTGGAAATAGCTCTTAAAATATTTGGTATGGATTCTGTTTTATGCTGTGAAAACAAATCCCTTAATTTCAAGAAATGTTTTCCCTCATTTGAAGTTTCCAGAGGGATTCTTTCTTTGTCCAAATGTTTGGAGAAAATGTTTTTTAAAAGCATTTTTGGATTCTATTTAGATGGCCAAAAAATCTAGATTTACCATCATTCTTTGTGACGCTTAATAATTGAAGTGTTGTTTTTCAACAGATTGACGTCATGTATGAAGAGGAACCTTTAAAGGATTACTATACACTAATGGACATTGCCTACATTTATACCTGGAGAAGGGTAAGTAGCGTACCTGATGCTCGCAGGTTATTTTTGTAGACTGTACTTAAAGATCTAAGACTGATTTTTTTTTCCTCTTAATTTTATAGAATGGTCCGCTTCCTTTGAAATACAGAGTTCGACCTACTTGTAAAAGAATGAAGATCAGTCATCAGAGAGATGGACTGACAAACGCTGGAGAACTGGAAAGTGACTCTGGGAGTGACAAGGCCAACAGCCCAGCAGGAGGTATTCCCTCCACCTCTTCTTGTTTGCCCAGCCCCGGCACTCCAGTCCAGTCTCCTCATCCTCAGTTTCCTCACATTTCCAGCACTATGAATGGAACCAGCAGCAGCCCCAGCGGTAACCACCAATCTTCTTTTGCCAATAGACCTCGAAAATCGTCAGTAAATGGGTCGTCAGCAACTTCATCTGGTTGATACCTGAGACTGTTGAGGAAAAAAATTTTAAACCCCTGATTTATATAGATATCTTCATGCCATTACAGCTTTATAGATGCTAATACATGTGACTATCGTCCAATTTGCTTTCTTTTGTAGTGACGTTAAATTTGGCTATAAAAGATGGACTAGGTGTGATATTCATATGGACGTTAATGAAAAGGAAGATTATTTCTCGAAAGAATTGATTTCTGAGAAAGCAGGCAAGATGTTTTTCTGTGTGTTAGGACAGATGTGAAATGGTTTCTGTAACCATTGTTTGGATTTGAAAATCTTCTGCAGTGGATATAAACATTGGGCCATAGTTTGTTAATCTCAACTAACGCCTACATTACATCCTCCCTGATTGTTCTTGTTATTATGCTGTTTTGTGAACCTGTAGAAAACAAGTGCTTTTTATCTTGAAATTCAACAAATGGAAAGAATATGCATAGAATAATGCATTCTATGTAGCCATGTCACTGTGAATAACAATTTCTTGCATATTTAGCCATTTTGATTCCTGTTTGATTTTTACTTCTCTGTTGCTGCGGGAAACCGATCAAAGGAAAGTAAACTTCAGTTTTACAATCTGTAAGCCTAAAAGCGGGTACTACCGTTTATTTTACTGACTTGTTTAAATGATTCGCTTTTGTATGAATCAGATGGCATTATGCTTATTGTACAATGCCATATTGGTATACGACATAACAGGAAACAGTATTGTATGATATATTTATAAATACTATAAAGAAAATATTGTGTTTCATGCATTCAGAGATGGTTGTTAAAATTCTCCCAACTGGTTCGACCTTTGCAGATACCTATGTTTGAGCCTTATCACCATAGGATATTTTTAATGTGGATATTTAATTCTAAATTTTGTTCCATTGGAAGCGATTGGCATATCGTAATACTGACTTTTCTCTAGTAATACCTGTTTACTTTTAAAATTAATAGTTGCATTAAAGAAAAACTTTTCACTAAGGAAATTGGAAATGCTTTCTTCATTTCCCATTGCTTATGATGGAATTAATGTGTTTTTAAAATGCATATTGATCGCTGTAATTCTAAAACAAATATTTTAAATAAACCAGCAAATTGCTGGAAGAAGGCATTTTATCTAAAATTATTTTAATATGTGGCATAGTGGAAATTTCAAACTTAAGAATTGCTTTTACAGTTATAAACAGTGGAATATGCCCTCTCTGTAATGTCTGGAAATAGAAGCAATTTATTGTGAGCTTCTACAGGTATTAGTTTTTAAATACAGTGAGCATGTTGAATTTAAAGTATGAATATCCCCAACAATTTTCAGTTTGTGTTTTGCTTTGGTCGAACTTGTTCATCACCCATCAGTTATTTGTGAGGGTGTTTATTCTCTATGAATATTGTTTCATGTTTGTATGGGGAAATTGTAGTTAAACATTTCATTGTCCCCCGTCTGCAAAAGAAGCACAATTCTATTGCTCTGTCTTGCTTATAGTCATTAAATCATTACTTTTACATATATTGCTGTTACTTCTGCTTTCTTTAAAGATACAGTAAATGAAGTTTTATGAAACCACAAAATACATATATTTTTATTTTGACCTAAATTTGTACAGTCCCATTGTAAGTGTTGTTTCTAATGATAGATGTAAAATTAAATTTCATTTGTAATTGGAAAAATCCAATAAAAAGGATATTCATTTAGAAAATAGCTAAGACTTTAATAAAAATTTGATATGAAAAGCACAATGTGCAGAAGTTTTGGAAACCCTATTGTGGATTACAACAGGTAAAAGCTGAAGAACATCCATTGCTGTCTTAGTGATGTTGCTGAGAGTACATGCTTTGTTGTATAATTGCTTGAAAGCCCAATTGAAAGATGTATCTGTTTATTTACTCTACAATCTTTGAAGTAAAAGTTACCCATGTTTGCCAATTTTGGTGAATTTAACTTATTTTTCTAGGCTTTTCTTCTCAAGTTGTTCTTGATGTTATCTAAGACAAGAAAAAAAAGTTAATGGAAGTTTCAAGTGATGTTTTTATTTTGGATATGACTGTGTATATAAAAAATGCAAAAATATTTTTCAAAGGCTAAAAACTTAAAGTGCTAGTGGATTGTCATTTGACTTACACAAAACCAAGTCATAGGATCAACACAGAACTCAAAGATTTTACATCTCAACCTTTTTATGGACTTATTTTTGAAATTAGTAAAGTATCAGATGTTGCATTTATGGCTTACCTAACACTATTTCACCATATTTGAAAACATGTCCATTTATTTTGTTTGAAAGAGGAATTTCCCCCCTACTCAATTTGAAAATTGCTTAAGCTTTAAAGGCTATTTCAGCTAAAATTTGTCTTTTAATGAAACGAGAGTATAATGTTTTGTATTTTATAAGCAGCCATCACGGGTTTGACAATTAGGCTTTAAAACTTTTGCTGAACTACCACTTAAAATTTCAATGTTACAAAAACCCATATCAAAGCTGCTAACTTTGTAACTCTTAGCAGTCAAGGCAGGGTGCGTGAAAAGTCGGCTTTAAGTTTGGCTTTTGCTTCTGAACAGTATTCTGGGATTCTATACCACAAAGTTAGAGCTAAAAATATTCCACAGAAAATGCCTAAATTGATTTCACAGATTTTAGCTTAAATGCAAAAAAAGAATGAGGCTTGTTGCTGTTGTATAAATAGTGATCTATCTTGCTTTACACATGCATACCACTTTACAAATACCTTTTTGCTTTTAAAATTGCCGGCCGTTAATTGCTCTGAGTTGAAAAAAAAAGTTGCCCTTCAGTTGACTTAACCTACCGACCATATTGCTTTGTTTCCTTATCCATATGTGCAAATGTTAGGACCTTTGGAGGTACAATGCAACAGGCAGAGTAAGCTGATAGGGGCTTTCCTTCATCCTTTCCTCTTATTCTTTTCCCAATATTGGAGTTGCAGTTCATTTGTGAAGTCTTTCCGTACACTCGTTGTATAGGCCTATCAAAGTGTTTTGTTATGAAACCTTAATAGCAATGTAAAAGGAATCCATGTGAAATACTACTTGCACTGGCCAAGAAGAAATGAAAATGTTTGGTTTTTGAAAAATAGTTTAATGGTAATCTTTGGAGGAGATGGGATTTTAATTTTAGAAACAATTTGCACATGGAACCTAGTCTCCTTTAGAATCCTGAGGTGAAGGAAGTGTTATTTTTGTTCATTTCTCTTTATATTTTAAAGGTTTTAAAGATATATCTTTTCCTTCTGACATTACCCTGGAATGACAGTTGGAAATTCTGATTCAGTTTGGTGCTCCATGAAATGGAGGCTCCATGTTATTTTGAAATACAATGATTGTTTCTTCCATACAGTTTTACTCGCCTTTTATCCAAAACAAAAGGTCTTGATGAAATTACATTTTAAAGGACCCTTAAAAAAAAGAAGTATATACCTTTAAGACTTCTAAGTTTCAAAGAGCACAGAACGCAGCTCCAACATAAGGCTCTTGGGTTAGATAAGGTCACTTCGCTTGAGGATGTTTCTTCAAGTAAAAAATGAACAGTACAACAGGTGATTATTTCTAAGGTCGCTTAAAAAAAAATCCGGATTCCTCCAAAATAAAACCTTGAATTAAACTGGGACCACAGAATTCAGATAGATGGGTTCTTTACAAGGAAGAGAAAGTATCACATATTAGAGCCTCCCAGTAGATCAGACTTGGGAAATGCCACCGCGAAGCCTGTCCATCTCCTTACAAATCTCAAGATCTCCCAGTTTTGATTATGAAAGTCTCCGAAAATGTTTACACAGTCGAGTGTTTCCTGTTTCCGCACTTAATTTTTTTTAACGTTTTTTCTTCTTTTGGTTCTTGAAACGGATTTCCTTTATTTGCACCAGTTTCTTTTTCTGAGTGTGCAATTTCTAGAGGTCTCACATGAAGACTTCACCATCAACTTTTTGTTTCATCAAGTCGACGACATCAACAGTTATTCATCACTGGAAAGGCTACTCCAGGATCCTTATGAGTTTTCTGAAGAAGTTCAAGTGCCTGTGGAAAACTCACCCGAAGTCTCATTTAACGCCCTAAATGAATAGTAAGCACTCAATAAAACTTCCAATGGATGAGTTAAATTATCCCCATTCTTCTGTTTTCTTAAAATATCCCTTCCAGAGGCTATTAGAAGGAAATTTCCCAAAATAGCAAGTGATGTTCCCTCAGAGTCACCTACATTTCAGTTAAAAAAAAAAAAAGTTACTTCTTGCTCTGATTGTTGGGTGGTCATCAACTCCAAACTTCAAAGTGAACGTGATTTCAAGTTCCGTGCGGATTCGGCGCTCTTCAACTCTGTCCTTCTAAGTTAGCTAGAACCCAACAGACCCTCGGAAGGCTGCGGACTAGGGTACTCGGGAAACGCGTCGAAAATTGGGATGGAAGGAATGAGAACGTTACAGAGATGGATAAAGAAGTTACTGGAGACAGCGAAGCCTGTCCAGGAGCTCCAGTCTTAGGTCTAAGTGCCCCCACGAGTGGAAATATTCAAAGAAAGCCGAAGACAGGAGCGCAGTGCGCGGCTTGCAAGATAAAGCGGGGGCGAGGGTAATTAGGGTGGAAAGAGCAGCGGCTTAAAAAAAAAGAGAGAAAGAAAGGCTTCCTATGTTCGGGTGCCCGGTGGAAAGGGCACAGGACGCCCGGCTGGAGAAAATGACCTTCGTTTCCCGGCAGCGCTGCCTTCCCGATTAGGGAGCCTTTACCAAAAGGACCGGTTACAGAGAAAACGGCCCTTCTCCCTGTTTTGTTTTTTACCCAGCAGCTCTCCGAGAACCGCAAAGAGCGACAGCCCAGACCTCCGCCCCCGATTGCGCCGCGGGGTTCGGCCCGGCCCAACGCTCGAGCCCAGGCCGCGGGGCACCGGGAGGCCATTTTGCGCGTGCGCGGCGCGCCACCCTCGGCTCGGCGGACTCGGATCCCGCCAATTTTGAAAGCGAGATTCCCAGGCCTCGGCAGGCTGGGGAGGAGGGAAAACGAAGTCGTGTCTCCAAGGCCGGACCCGGTGGCAAGCGGCGGCGACAGCCGGGTGCGCGTGATCTCACAAGGCGGCCCCCGTCCTGCCGAAAGCCTCACCTTCCGGCGGGACACCGAGGCGCGGCAACCGGCCCCTGGGCCGCGAGAGCTCAGCGCGGGCGGGAAAGTGTCCCACGTCCCGGGAGGCGGCGGCGTCGCCTGCAAAGCCCTCAGAAGAGATTCCTTGCGGGGCCATTCCAAATTATCGCCTCGCTTTGCCCTCCTCCCTCCGGCTGCTTCAAATCCTGTGCCCTTTCTCCTTCAATAACAAGGTGTCCTTGGAGTTTAGGGTTTTGTTGGAAAGACTGTAAGCCAAATTATTAACAAAATATAAAACTGCCATTTGAGGCTTCCCGAAGGCTGAGCTTCAGCCTACCCGAAGGGTCCTCCAGTTGAACTTGTTTAATGGGTAGAACGGGCTTTAATCCCCTGGGAAGAAAACCTGACCAGGTGACAGTGTCGAGGAAGGGGTGGCTGCGCGATAGGAATCTTAAGATCTGGGCAAAGGACCACACTTTGGGACCCAAATGCGAAGCCTGGGGCTCCGGGCAGGGCGAATCTGGAAGGTCCGGTGCTCTCGCACTCCGGCGCCATTGAGACCCCGGCGGGGCAGAGGATCGGGCGGTTGGAGATTGGGATATCGCCTCTGAAAGCCGCCGGGACGCAGCCGTTTCCAGCAGAGTCCGCGCCTGCCTGATCCCCGGGGCAGAAAAGCTTCTCTGACCCAGGAGTCCCACGTGCGCCCAAAAACGGGGAGAGGAAGGGACGGCTTGGGGAGGGGACCGGGGTAACAGCAGAGAAATGAAAGCGGCCTAAAATGGGAGACGCCCGGCGAGTCCTCTTTATCGGCGCGGCAGACTGCAGGAGCCGCCATTTGGTGGCGGATTTCGGTATTTCAGTAGCACGTTGTGCTGAACGTCACAACTGGCTTGTCTACGTGGCAAGGTCGTTTCGGAACCGCCGTTTTTAAAAATGCAAATTTCCCCCTGGCCTCCCCCCTTCCCCGGAGCGCCGACCCCTCCCCCACTCGCGGTGGAGGGCGCCGCGTCTCAGCTCCCCCTCGACCCGGGGCGGGGACCTCGGGGCTGCACTGGGCTCCACCCGCGCCCAAGGGCTAGTGTGATGCGGGGTGGAGCCCAGCGCAGGACTAACGGGTGTTTTTCTCCCCGTTTTTCCCAGATTGCGAGCCCGCAGCTTTCCTCTCCCCTAAGGAGAATCTCATTTCCTTGGGGCGGTGACGGGCATTGTCTTTTTGCGGGGGTCGCGTGCCAGCCCTGGCCTCCCGCCTCACACCTCTCGGAAGCAAGGAAGAGAAAGGCTGGCCAGGCCTGGCGGAAAGGGACCCACCCGACGAGACGCGGCTCCTCGGGTAGTGTCGGGTTAGCATCCCGGACTGGCGCTTTCAGCTCGCTCCGGAGCCCTTGGGAGACCCAGGGAGCTACACACCTCTGGGGAGTGCCAGGACGTCGGCGTCCCACCCGGGGTCACCCTTCTTACACGGTCTCCATTAAAAGCCCCCGAAGCGCGAGGTGCCTATCGAGAGGAGAACAAAGGGCCGAGGGGCGAGCGCAAGGCGAGTCGGCGCGCGCGGTTGCCCTTAGCTGGGCCCGACTCGGAGGCGGGGGCGCCAGGAGGGCTGACTCGCGGCCGGGAAGGGAGGCGGCGGGCGCGCAGCGGAGTCCGCAGCCCCCGCCTCCCCGGCGGACTGAAAGAGTCGTCTTTGAACCAGAGCTGCCATGTTGCATTCGCGGAGGACGCCAGTAATTTGACGCTCCCGAAGCAGCGACACCCCTAACCCGAGAGCCTTTCGGGGCCCTACGTGCCGCACAGCAGTGGTCACAGCCCGAAGGGGCCGCGGGGCGCGGGCGGGAGCGCGAGCCCTGCGGGCGGCCGAGCCGGGGCGGCCGCGGCGCCGCCGCTTCCCCTCGCCACCTTCCTTCCAGGGGCTGCGGGGCTGCGCGCTCTGCACAGGCTCGGTTGCCAGTAGCAACCACACGACGGCGATTTGCAGCCAGGGCTGCAGCCGCGGGTACCGCCGCCGCTTCGTACATCTCGGTGTCTAGCGTTTAGAACTCTAGGGGTTGCCCTCGTTGACATCTCTCGCCTCCACCCCTCCGTGTCCTCATCCTCCGAGACCCTCAGCTCCACTCAAAAGCTAGTTCCCCCGGCTCGG